>NW_027530984.1:2472359-2648572 GCF_008692635.1 Crocuta crocuta
GAGAGAGAGAGAGACAGCGTGAACAGGGGAGGGTCAGAGAGAGAGGGAGACACAGACTCCGAAATAGGCTCCAGGCTCTGAGCCGGGAGTCAGCACAGAGCCCGACGCGGGGCTCGAACCCACGAACCGCGAGATCATGACCTAAGCGAAAGTCGGACGCTCAACCGGCTAAGCCACCGAGGTGCCCCTGTAACTGTGCATTTAATGGTCTTTTTAAGAAAGAAATTGTCATCTATACTCTGCATGTGTTTCGGGCTTTTATTTTAAGAGGTGCACAAACAGTTATGTGTGCTTAAAAATTTTCAGAGTTCAGTTTAAATATCATCTTTATTTGGCTATTCCTTTTCTCTCTTCCCCATCCTGTCTCAATCTCCATCCAGAATTAATATCACCATAATTAAATTCATCAATCTTTTCCTTTGTGACTAGTGCTTTTCATGTCTTTGTTTTGTTAACATTTTTTATTTTATTTTTTGAGAGACAGAGAGAGACAGAGTGCAAGCAGGGGAGAGCAGAGAGAGAGGGAGACATAGAATCCAAAGCAGGCTCCAGGCTCTAAGCTGTCAGCACAGACCCCCATGTGGGTCTCGAACCCCCGAACATGAAATCATGACCTGAGGGGAAGTTGGACACTCAACCAACTGAGCTGCCCAGGAGCTTCTAGTGCTTTTCTTAAGAAATTCTTCCCTATCCTGAGTCAGAAAGATGTTTTACTGTATTGGAGGTCAACAGACTTTTTATGTAAAGGGCCAGAGAGTAAACACTTTGGAATTTACAGATCATACAGTCTCTGTGACAACCACTCAATTCTGCCACTGTGAGATAAAACTGCTGTAGACAATACATAATGAATGGGCATGGCTATATTCCAATAAAACTTTATTTATGGACACGGAAATTCAAATTTTATGTAATTTTCACATGTCACAAAACGTTATTATTGGAGTTTTTTCCTAACCATTTAAAAAGGAATAACACATTCTTAGCTTATGAGCCTTACAAAAACAGGTGGTAGGTCTGATTTGGGGTAAATCGTAGAGTTTGAAGGATTGACCATAGAGCTTTATATGGGGAAGATAAAGAAGCCATCCTCTTCTTTGGCCTGGGAAATTATGGGGAGAAGCGGGGAGAAGAAGAGGAGAGTGAAGCTATCAGATGTGTGTTTCTCAATTTTTCCCTGTTCAAACTCTGGATCAGTGAATGATGAGGTATTGTTATGTAAATCACCTTGGCAGGGGGCCGTTGCTTCAGATCTCCAATTGAGACTCAAAGCAATCCTTCAAAGCTTCCTCACACCAACAGGGCCCATGTGAATCTGCCTGGTAGCACATAGTGGTCACAGAGAGGTCGCAAAGAGGAAGAATTAGAACTCCTAGGCCAGCCTCATTTCTCATCAGGAGTAATTAAATAAGTATCATGGAGAACAATAAAGCAGAGATGATGGATAAGATGTGTGAAGAGGACTGTCATTTGAAATAGGATGTCAGGGAATTTTTCACTCGGAAAATTTTGAGTGAAGCTAAAAAGAGGTGTCCAACATTCCAGGAAGGAAACCAGTGCTTCAGCTCTGAGATGCCTCGTTCAAGGTACAGCAAGATGGCTACTGTATAAGGGCAGAGGGATCGAGCGGGGAAGTAGAATGAGATAAGCTAAAGGAGAAAACGGGGGCTTAGATTGTTGTAAGAGGATTTAGGTTAAACGAAGAACTTTGAATTTATTCTGTAAGAGATGGAAAGCCATTGAAAGTTTTAAGCAGAGAAGTAATGAAATCTAACTTGTGTTTTTACCAGATCACTCTAGCTGCTCTATTAAGAATAGACTTTAAGTGTCAAGGACAAATTCCAGAAGAGCATTTAGCAGGCTATTCCAATAATCCAGGAGAGAGATGAAGGTACATGGATTGGGGCCGCAGTGGAGGTGGTGAGAAGTCGTTGAGTTCTGGATATATGTTGAAGGGAGAAGCAACAGGAGAATGTGTTGACAGAGTCGATAGATGGTATTTGAGAAAGACGAATCCAAAGTTTCAACCAAAGATCAGGTGATATTTGGAACCATTATTTTAAGCATCTACTCTTGTGTGTCTCCTTCAGTGATCGCTGAGACAAGTAGGATGTCTTCTTTTTGCTGACTTAACCGAAAACCTCTATATCTGTTGAAGCCCCTGCTTCTGCTGCCCGCTTTCTCTGCATAGGCAACCTTCTTTAGGTAGCCATCTTTCTTCCTAACCTCTAATCTGGTTCACTGTCCACATACAATGGGGTACCTTTTCACAAAGGACACTAGGTAGCCTAGTTTGTGAAATTTTACAAATGGGATTTTACAGTTCTAAAAAGGCAGGGTCTGTTTCAAGAGAGGCTACAGACCCTTATTGAAAATAAAGTAGGTGGGCTCACTTTGGTTAGCACTGCTGCCAATTAGGGAGTTTGGTTTGATTTGGTTTGCTGCCGTTGTCAGGTTTCTAATTTATTTCTGAATTTGAAGCTGGGTTCCGGATCGCTAAAGGTATTACAAAATGAACACGAGAAATCTAGGGTGTTTATGTATGCATTTATGTACATTTAATATGTAATGTAGCTCCAACCCCTTGGTCCTCTTACCCCCATTCTTAGATCTTACTCTTCAAAGATTGTATAAGTTAGGTGTGGCAAAATTTAACATCTACTTGATGATTCTCAATAGTTAGTGTGTATATGAATCGTTTGGAATGACTCAAGAGCATGCAGAGTCTCAGACTTGTCTCCTAGAGATTAAAAGTCAGTAGATTTGTGGTAGGATCCAAACTGTCCATGTGAATCTGCTGAAAGTAGAAAACAGAGCACAATCTGGGAAACACAGATGAAGGCCAAGCAGTTCAAGGTGGTGAGGAGCCGTGTTAGTCCAGGGGGACGAAACTGGAAAGAAACACTAAAGAAGGCCACAGCAGGCTCAGACAGAAATGAGCCTAAGGTATCTCCTTTGCATCCAACAGTTCTACCTAATATTGAATATATTTATACTTGATAGTTAGACTGTGTTATATGAGGAATTTGGAGACTGCTTGACCTCTGTCTGAAGGTTTAAGAAGCCTCCTAATTACTCTTTACTATCTAATCTTGACCAAATTACCTCATCCTTCTGAACCTCAGTTTCCTCATCTGTAAATTGAGGAAACAATGCCCAACCTTTTATGTTGTATGAATTAAGTGAGGCAATATAAATAAAACATTTAGAATTCTACCCAACACACAATGAACACTAAATTAAGGCTGATTATTATTATCAGAGGGTATAAGTAATGCCTGAATAAGGTATTTAAGGATGAGTAAATAGCTTGGTACACACACATCCACATATTCATACAATATTATGTAATTCTATTCTCAACATCAAACAAAATCCTGAACTCTGTGTCTTTTTTATAGATCAAAGAACTTTTTTTCAAAGCCCATATTCTCTAGTTTGTATTAATTTTATAAACATTGACAATTTCTTACAGTTCCATCTGTGATTACAACCTTGTAAAATAAGGAACAAGGTCTACGTGGATCCCTTTATATAGTACATTAATATGTACCATTTACAATAGGGAACCTTGGGAATGTCTTTGATAATCTTCTTCTTAAATACTTAACAAAATCTGCTTCGAGTTTTTTTAATAGACTAACAAGCTATTTGAGCAATTGACAGCAAAAAAGGTCTGACTCCAAATTTCTAATTCATATCCTAGTGGGGACAATAAAAAGGTAAATAAAGCCAAACAAAAAACATCCTTAACACTTTGGTCATAGCCTTTATGTTGACACATAGCTACAGCCTTGAAGACAGAAATTTTTGAATGGTGATAAAGTGAAAAGAAGTAATGACCCACCTGAGAGGATTCTTGGTTTTATACTGAAAAGTCCAAGAGTCACAACCCAGTTGATGTTATTTCCAATGTCCAGAGCCCCTCACAGAAGTGAGGGGATAATGATGTTGAGGGGTTGTAGACAATGGGATTCAGAAAGTTGACGAGTACAGTGTGGGGAATCCTGAAAAGGCTCCAATTAGTGCCTGTGATGGATGAGTGGAGATGTAAGCATCCTGCAATGGGCTGCTACCCAGTATCATGCCCTCATAGATCAAAGGAAGCCACCAAAAATACAAACCCTAAGACTATGAGAAGTAACAACCCTGCTACCACCATCCACTTAAATATAAGTGACAGCTACTTTATTGAGTAATAGTTGATGTATGTGAGCTTGGTCTTCCCATTTCCCTTCCTCCCAAACTAAAATGACAGGTATGTTTCCCTCCTTCCGCACATACAATTTCAGGTCTCAGAAGAAGCAAAGCCTGTGTATCTGGCCCCTTCTCCATCATTTTCATCCCCCATCCCTTAGCACCACAAAGCTGACTCCTGAACTCTGACTTAGGGGCCCCGAGAAGCTGCTCTTTGCTATTTAATCAATAGCCACATCTGTGATGCCACGTTTACAACTGAAGTTTTTGTTGTTTGATGTTTTTATTCAAGTATAATTAACATACAATGTTATATTAGTTCAGGTGTACAAAGTGATTCAACAATTCTATACATTACTCAGTGCTCCTTATAAGAAGTGTGCTCTTAATTCTCCTTATCTACTTCATCCATCCCACCACCCAGCTCCCCTCTGGCAACCATCAGTTTGTTCTATATATTTAACTCTCTGGTTTTTTGTTTCTCTTTTTTTCTTTGTTCATTTGTTTTGTTTCTTAAATACCACATATGAGTGAAATCATATGGTATTGTCTTTCTCTGATTTATTTCACTTAGCATTATACACTCTAGATCCATCTATGTTCTTGCAAATGGCACAATTTCATCCTTTTTTATGGCTGAGTAACATTCCATTATATACAATTCCATATATATATATATATGTACGTATGCACATATCTTTTTGACTTTGTGTTTTTGTTTTCTTTGGGTAAATACCCAGTAGTAGAATATACTGGATCATATGGTAATTTTATTTTTAATTTTTTGAGAAGCGCTCAAAAATCTTCCAATTTTTTGAGAAACCTTCCACAGTGGCTACACCAGCTGGGATTCATAAGAGTTCCTTCTCCACATCCTCACCAACACTTGTTGTTCCTTGTGGTTTTTATTTGAGCCGTTCTGACAGCCGTGGTGTGAGGTGAGATCTTATTGTGGTTTTGATTTGCATTTCCCTGATGATTAGTGATGTTGAGCATCTTTTCATTTGTCTGTTGACCATCTGTAGGTATTCTTTGGAAAAATATCTATTCATGTTCTCTGCCCATTTTTAATTGAATTATTTGTGAGGTTTTTTGGTGTTTTGTTGTGTAAGTTCTTTATTTTTGTTATTAACCTCTTATTAAGCACTTCATTTGCAAACATGTCCTCCCATTCAGTAGGTTGTTTTTTGTTGATGGTCCTTTTCACTGTGCAAAAGCTTTTTATGTTGGTGTATTTCCAATGGTTTAGTTTTGCTTTTGCTTCCCTTGCCAAAGGAGACATAGCTAGAAAAGAGTTTTTACGGCTGATATCAAAGACATTAATGCCTATGTTTTCTTGTAGGAATTTTTTATGGCTTCAGTCTCACATTTAAGTCTCTAATCCATTTTGAGTTAATTTTTGTGTATAGTATAAGAAAGTGGTCTAGCGGTGTCTGTGTGGTTCAGTCGGTTAAGCGTCTGACTCTGCATTTCAGTTCAGGTCGTGATCTTGTGGTTTGCAAGATCGAGCCCCGCAGCTGGCTCTGCACTAACAGCGTGAAGTCTTTTTGAGATATTCTCTTTCTCTTGCTCTCTGCCTCTCTCCTGCTCACATACTCTCTCTCTCAAAATAAATAAATATTTTTTTAAATGGTCCAGTTTCATTCTTCTTCATGTAGCTGTCCAATTTTCCCAATACCATTTGTGGCAGAAGCTGTCATTTCCCTTGAATATTGTTGCCTCTTTTGTCATAGGTTTATGAACCATAAGAGAGTGGGTTTATTTCTGGATTCTCTTCTGTTCTATTGATCTATGTGTCTATTTTTGTGCCAGTACCAGACTGGTCTGTTTGTTAATTTATTTGATGTTTGTTTTTAAGTATTTATTTATTTTCTTTCCAAGTTTTTAGTTAAATTCCAGCTAGTTAACACTGTGTCATATTAGTTTCAGGTGTAGAATTTAGTGATTCAACACTTACATACAAGTATCATGCCAAGGGCACTCCTTAATCCCATCACCTATTTAACCAGTCCCCACACACAACCCCTTTGGTATCCATCAGTTTTGCTCTCTATAGTTAAGAGTAGTACCATACTGTTTTGATTACTACAGCTTTGCAGTATATTTTGAAATTTGTGACACTGCCAGTTTTGTTCTTGTTTTTCAAGATTACTTTAGCTATTTGGGGTCTTTTGTGGTTCCATGCAAATTTTAGGATTGTTGGGGTACCTGAATGGCTCAGTTGATTAGGTGTCCGACTTCAGCTCAGGTCATGATCTCACGGTCCATGAGTTCGAGCCCTGCATCGGGCTCTGTGCTGACAGCTCAGAGCCTGGAGCCTGTTTCAGATTCTGTGTCTCCCTCTCTCTTTGCCTCTCCCCAGCTCGTGCTCTGTCTCTCTCTGTCTCAAAAATAAATAAACGTTCATGGAGGAGGGCACTTGTGGGGATGACCACTGGGTGTTATATGGAAACCAACTTGATAATAAACTATTTAAATAAATAAATAAATGGTAAAAAACTTAAAAAACAACAAATTTTGGGACTGTTTATTCTAGTTCTGTGCAAAATCTGAAAAAATTGTGGAAAAAATATGGTATTTCTAATTTCTATTTTTCGAGGAACTTCCATGTTGTTTTCTACAGAGACTGCACCAATTCACATTCTCACCAACAGAGTCCCAACTTCCTTAGCCTGTATCCGGGCATTATAATAATTCTTATTTTATTTAAGAATAAAATTTAGAATTTTATCTTCTTCTTCTGGGGTCTCTCTTTTTCATACTAAATGTATGATGTTAGTTAGCTTGAGGGTCACACACACACATATTTTCTTGGGCTATCCAAAACAGCTGTTAACCTTCAGCAGCCTTATTCTCTGTGCACCTGCAAAGCTCCGTTTTCAGGGTGACATATTTTCAAAACCAGAGAAGAGTTCCCTGCTCACACCTCATATCATTGCTTTCATTCTGTAACCAGAAATAGTACCAGATACTTGTGGATTCCTAAAACTGGGAATCCCCACATACCCCAGTTAGAGATTTAACACCTGCTATCTTCCCCATACCAACTTCCAATGGAGTCTAGAAAGAGTTCTTGCATTTACATTTTGCACATTCACACTTAGAAAGCGTACCTTTGGCTTGACATCTGGTACAGGATGCCAAGTGAAGACACGCTGACAATTCTCTTATTTTTGCCATTTGCACTCTTTTCAAAGGAAATTTCAAAAGGGTCATACTTACTTTAATAATGAATACAAATGATGTCTTGATCTATTTTACCTTGTTCCCAATAGTTTTTGTGGGAAGGGGTATCCTCCTGACTTTACTGTTAGCACCTGCTGATATACTTTCTCATGCACACCAATGTCTGGAGAGCAATATACACAAGTCTCCTTACTTCACCACATGGAAAGCTTGTTTAGAAGTTTGGACAAGTTGGAGAGGGGGGCAAGATGGCGAAGTAAGGAGCTCCATACTTNAGGGGGGGAAAACCTCCACTCGGGGCATAGAAAGACCGTACTTGCCAAATACCTGCACACCAGGTCCCCTCACGCCAACTGGTCCCGAGGGCGCTGAGCACACAGACTGCTGCTTTGTGCGGGCTCCTGGCGGCTGCACTTCAGAGTGGTGGCGCGCCTGCCACCATTCTCCTCCTGGGCAGCTGGGGCCCCTGAAAGAGCCGCGCGCAGGCACCGGGCGTCCGCGCTCCTGGCTGGCTGGGGCTCTAGAGGNTTTGGACAAGTTAATTGAGCTTTCATCCTATACGTGCAAAAAGGAAACAGTGAGTCTTCCATCACAGGGTATTGTGGAGATTACCAAGTGGATATAAAATCACTTTGTTAAGTAAACACATTATAAATATATAAATTCAGTTAAAAAATTTTAATTGGGTTGGCACCTCATAGTCTCCTAGTTGAATACCCTAGTTTCCTTAGTTAGGTCTCATTGATTACAAGCAGCACAAATCACATAAAATTAGCTTACAAAAAAATGGGAAAACGTTTTATAAGAATGCCATCATGTAAAAAACAAACAAACAAAAACGAGTGCAGAAAAATAACAGATCTTGGAAGAGACTAAACCCAAGAATTGAAGATCCCTGGTATTGTTTCTTTTTTGTCTCTTGTTTAATTTACCTTATTCTTCTTCAGTACTGTCCTTAGACTCTAGCAAGAGAGACATCTGCCCTAGACTCAGAACTTTATTATTTTAATTATTAATTTATTTGAGAGAGAATGAGCAGGGGAAGACAGAGAGAGGCAGAATGAGAATCCCGATGTTGGGCTTAAACCCCACATGAGAGCCATGAGATCATGACCAAGAGTCAGATGCTTAACCATCTGAGCCACCCAGGTGCCCCATAGACTCAGAACTTTAGAAGGGCCCACCCCTGTCCTTCCCTGGCTGCAATCTTCCCCATGAAACAAGGAGTCAGTGAGGTTAAAAAGATATGTTCCCACACATGCAATGTCTCCCCTGTGTATATGTAAGAGCAGGAAGTATATAGGGACTCTCTGTACCTCTGCTCAGCGTTGCTGTGAACTTAAAACTGCTCCAAAAAATAAAGTTTATTTTCACTGATAATGACACTAACAATAACAACAAAAGCTGTGCCTTTCCAGGGCCTGCAAAGACCTTTCTAGAACATGGTTGAGGCACTTGAGGCCCCAGAATTCCCTACCCCCACCCTCAGAGGGCCCGGGTTTATTTCCAGGACCCAAGGCAGCCTCATTCCTGAGTCTGTCTTCCCAAGAACAAACTGTTCTGCACGTATGCCTCTCTAATCCCAAACATGCTCAAGGCAGATGGTGACAAAATGAGTTCCTGGAGTGTGCATGCAATAAACAGCCTTTGTGGTACTTGGCGGAAAAGGGGCAGGCTACAGACCCTCTCTCCCCACAAAGACAGTTTTCGTTATAGAATTCTGAGGCATTTTAGTAATTTAAAATTTCAAACCTCAACCCCTAGGTTGTTGTAAACTTCATTTGTCAAGATAGGAAAACAGAAAATATCTTATTTAATGGTTTGTTTTCTTATTTTATGCTTTTTCAATATTTAAACACATGATTTGAGGGCCACCTTTTGTACTCTTGCTCTGGGTCCCCATTAATGTGAGAGGTAAGCCAGTTCTTTCCTAAAGCCCTGCTTGGGATTCTTCTCCCTCCCTCCCTCTCTCTCTCTCTCTCTTTCTTTCTCTCTCTCTCTCTCTGCTCCTCTGTCACTCACGAATGCACTCTCTCTCTAAATATAAATAAATAAACATATATATGTGTGTGTGTATATATATATATATATATATATATATATATAAAGAAACTGAACATTTCTAGAAATAAGACCATGAGGCAATGTCTACCCCTAGACATCCTAGGGGTAGAATGGGCAATTCCAAGAGAAATTTAGCTAGGTGGATTCCTCACTGAGTATCTAACTTCACAGGTAGAATAAATGCAAGTTTTCCTCCTTTTATTTCAATAGAACTAATTGGCAGAAAATATGGAAAATCAATATATTCCCATCAGAAGACAAATTATACAATGTCTTGATAGTCTTTTTCTCAGTTAGCTATTAATAGGAATAATGAATATGAACTAATGGCGGAGAGGAAGCTGTTATTAAATAGAAATTAAAGTTTTATTCAAATGATGTTCAATCCCCATCCTCTTATATTTTTAAAAGATAATCAGTGTGCTAGTAGAAGTCTAATACTTTTTGCCTTGGTAGAGTATCAAGCTAAAGGGTTTTTAAGGCATTCCATTGATTTATTCTTCCCAATCTCCTTTGTTNTTTCATTAGAAAACACTTGCCAAGCCTTCTAGCTATAGCAAAATGAATACAGTTCATATTTGGGAACTCCAACAGTCTTATTTGAAAAAATACAAAGGATTGGAAACTAGTATTTGCTTTGGATACATGAAAAGCATCTGGAATAACAATTTTTAAGCAAGATTATCTCCATGTGACAGTATCAAATATGGAAGGAATGAGAAAATATATTCTCAACCCTTTCTGAAAGAAAAGGAAAGCCTCATCAAAAGAATAAAAAAGAGAAGTGTACATTGTTAGTTTCTATGTATATTTCCTCACCTCAAATAACATAATGTTATTGTTTACACTGAAAGTAAAAGGCCTATAGTTTTACCCAAGTCTGAAACTTAACTTCCTCGACATTTTATCAGACAAAACTGCTGATTTCATTTGGCTCCCATAGACAGTATGCAACCATCCAGAAGTCATCAGCAATTCTAAACAAAGGCATTATTTGCTTAGGAGCAACAGAGGTCCATAACTCTATATAGGAAGAGCTTATGGGCAATAATCCAATTACAATGGGGAATAGAAGTGGGGTCTTCAAACATTTTTGCTTGAGTAGACTATTCAAGAACATTTAAATACTGTGAAGACCCTCCAACATTGTTAAATCTAAATACAAAAACTATCTCCATCATAAATTTAAGTAGCAAAAGATACAATTCTAACCTATTGTATATTTTGACATTCTAAAAATAAAATGCGTATAATACTCTTTTAAATATCTCAAAAAGAGTATAAATAACATAATTATTTGATACCACCATCACTCATTTAAAAATAAACATGAACAAGGTCTTTAACAGTTCCTTTTTCTCCTTAAATTTTTATTTGTCACTTTCCTTGTGGAATTGTATAATGTAACATATTTTGTGTTTTCCATCTCATATCAATCACCTCTACAATATTTCTTTGTAATAAGACTATACGTTGACATTAAATTTATAGATTATGGGGGGTTTTTCCCCCATAATCACAATGGTCTAACTATTTCATTACAAGTGTTCTGATTATCATTAGTACTAGTCATCAATTATTGTAATCATCATAAAGTATTGCACATTTGCAGTATGCTAGGGTTGTAGGTAGACAGGGGTAGTGAAAAGAAAAGTACCAAAGGAGAAGTACAATGACTCTTGACCATGGAAATAAATTTTTAGAAAGGATAAACATGAAAGTTTAAGATGTATACATTGACCTTCTTAAAATTATAGGAGTCCAAGCGCCCACAGGGACACCTTCCTGTATCCTAGGAATTGATTGCACACCTGGGTTTAAAGATCTTTGAACCAGGCAAATTGACCTGAGGCTATGTTACATAACAAGCACATTCTTTTTACATAGATTGTGTGTGCCAATAAAAAAAAATGGTAAAGTTTTATAATATGCTTTTATTGAATATTGAAAAAAATCAGTCATGGGGTACCTGGGTGGTTAAGCGTCGGACTTTGGCTCAGGTCATGATCTCACAGTTCATGAGTATAAGCCCCGTGTCAGGCTTCATGCTGACAGCTCAGAGCCTGGAGCCTCCTTCTTCAATTCTGTGTCTCCTTCTCTCTCTGTCCCTTCCCTGCTCGTGCTCTGTCACGTGCTCTCTCACTCTCTCAAAAATAAATAAACATTAAAAACAATTTTTTAATTAAAAAAAAACTGAAAATGCATTACTGTTTTTCTTTGGACTTTCTTGAGAAGCATGGTAGAGACTAACAAGGAACTAAAACCAANCATTAAAAACAATTTTTTAATTAAAAAAAAAAACTGAAAATACATTACTGTTTTTCTTTGGACTTTCTTGAGAAGCATGGTAGAGACTAACAAGGAACTAAAACCAACTTTTTGCTACTCCTGCTGATGATAGCCACCTTTTCTCACTCTTACAGTTTGGCCTGCAGAAGCAATTGGTTCCCTCAATCTGTCCTAAATGACTCCATGCTTAGTCAACCTACATTGCTGGTTCGGGTGGAGAGATCTCTTAGGAAAGTTGTATTGCCTTCCACTTTTGCAGGTCATTGACTCAATCCAGTCTCAATCTATAACTGCCTTGACAATTTTGCTGGTGGAAGTAAAGAAGCAGTTAATATATTCCAACATCCTGATTTCTTTTTTTACCTTTTCTTTTAGAGCTATGGTCTCCAAAAGCATTGATCCACTTTTCAAATTATTGCAGATGACAGCTTTCCAGGTATTTTTCCACAGCATAGTATGGTAGTCAGCTTTCCAGAATGCAATAACTGTGTCTTTGTAACACTGAACCGATGCCCACTTTGAGTTAACAAATTTTGCATTTTTAATTCTTTATTTGTATATTTATTTTAATGTTTATGTGGGGTTTTTTTTTTTGAGAGAGAGAGGGAGAGACAGAGAGAGTATGAGCTGGGTAGGGGCAGAGAGAGAAAGAGACACAGAATCTGAAGCAGGATCCAGGCCCTGAGCTGTCAGCACAGAGCCCAATGCAAACCGTGAAATCATGACCCCAGCTGAAGTCAGACGCTTAACCAACTGAGCCACCCAGGCGCCCCAAAATTTTGCATGTTTTAGGATACAGGTTCAGATGCTGTAATAAAACCCAGAATAGTAGTGGTTTAAAAAAATAACTTATAGTCATGTAACAATCCAAGTTTTAGCTGAACTGGGCCAATATCGCAACTCTCTAATATTAGGAACCCACGGCTCACGTTCCCTTGATACTCTGCTGTCCTAAGTAACTGCTCTCATGAAAGAGATCTCCACATCATTTCCACATCTCACACAGCAGGAGGAGAAAGAAGATGCAGAGAAAGATATGTACAGGACCCAGAAGTTCCATACATCACATGCTCATATTCATTGGTTTGATCCTGTGGCCACACCCGGTGGCAGGAGGGGCTGAGAAATGCAATCATTGTTTATGTGTCCTAGCTAAATACTCAGCCATGTGGAAAGAGAGAGGGGATTGGATATGGATGGCCACCAGCAAAATCTGCTACAGTGTCTACTGGAAAAGCGGAGTACACTACATACACAAGGCCAAGGAGTCATTTGGATTACTCCTCTGAGTTAACTGCAATAGCAGTAGCTGTCACCTGATCAGGTCACATGAGATTTCTGATCAATGGTGGTTTTCTGACTTGACTGGCTGAGAATTATTCTCAAATAATAATTTAAACTGTGTGGGATTCATATCACATCAAAAGAACTTCTGAGAGCAAAAAGATCAATATTTTCTCAGAAGAACCATGACTTGCTTAAAAGGACGTTGAAGAAAATTTTCCCCACATAAGGTTTTTTTATTTTTTTCATTTGAATGTTATATCCAGAAAGAAATTTCTCTTAACTTCATATGAGGTAGATATTCTTAATTTATAAATGAGGGAATTGAGACTTGGGGAAGTTTACTGACTAGCTCAAGATCATGTCACTGAGTTATACAACCACACTATGACAGCAGTGTTAGAAACTTCCAGGAAGCCATATATCTCTGTCTCAGTCTAGAAGAGGTGATATGCTTATGTAACTTTCTGTAGCATAGCAAGCATTGCAGTCCAATAGACAAAGAAACTAACAAGTGTGACTTGTTTGCAGAGCAGTTTTAGACCAGATGGCAGAGACTGCTTACTGTCACTCAGTACAGTTTTGTTCCTTCTTCCTTAATAACAGAACCTCCAATTTAGCCGTGCACAAACCTGGCTAACCTCTCTTGAACCTAAGTACAACCAGTGTAAGCAAAATATTTCTGTACACCATACAGAAAGTGTCCTTCAAGGAAAGAGGCATAGCTTCCATCTTCCTTTACTACTTATGTTGGATGGAATGTAAATATGATGTGGGAGCTTGTTATGAGTTAAATTCTGCCTCCTGAAAAAATAAAATATGTTGATAGCCAAATTACAGAAAGAGTCCAAATGTCCATCAACTGATCAATGGATAAAGAAGCTGTGGTGTACACATATGTACATATACATATACACATATATATGGGTACACATATATATACCATATACACACACCATATATATATATATTACATACCTTATATATCATATAAGAAGCTGTGGTGTGTGTGTATATATATGTATATATATGTATATATGTGTATATATATGTATATATGTGTATATATGTATATATATGTATATATGTGTATATATATGTATATATATGTATATATGTGTATATATNTTTATATATACATACTATATATATATATAATATGGTGTGTATATATAATGGAATACTACTCAACAATGAGAAAGAAAGAAATCTTGCCATTTGCAACAACATAGATGGGCTGGAGGGCATTACGCTGAGTGAAATAAGTCAGTCAGAGAAAGACAGTTTTCATATGTTTTCACTCATATGTGGAATTTGAGAAACTAACAGAAGATCATGGGGAAAGGGAAGGAGAAAAAAAAAGTTTCAAACAGAGAGGGAGGCAAACCATAAGAGAACCTTAAATACAGAGAACAAACTGAGGGTTGATGGGGGGCAGGGAGAGAGGAAAATGAGTGATGTGCGTTGAAGAGGGCACTTGTTGGTATGAGCACTGAGTGTTGTATGTTAAGTGATGGATCATGGGAATCTACTCCTGAAACCAAGAGCACACTGTATACACTATATATTAGCTAAGTTGACACGAAATTGTATTTTTAAAAATAATAATAAGGCATGTTGAAGTCCTAACCTCCAGTGACTGTGAATGAAACCTCGTTTGGAAATAGTCTTTGCAGATTTAATCCAGTTCAGATAAGGTCATGAGGATAGGCCTTAATCCAGTGTGACCGCTGTCCTCATAGGAAGAGGAAACTTTGAACATAGACATACAGGGAGAAGCCATGTGAAGATACATCAACAGGCACAGAAAGAAGACTATGTAGAGCCATGCAGGGGGAAGACACCCATGTGATGACAGAGGCAGAGACCAGAGTGATGCATCTATAAGCCAAGGAACATCAAAGAATGCCAGCAAATGGTAGAAGCCAGAAGCAAAGAAGGATTCTCTCCCCTGTATCCTTTAGAGACAGTATGGCCATACTTGTTAATTTCAGACTTCTGGCCTCCAGAACTGTGAAACAATAAATTTCCATTGTTGTAAGCCACCCAGTTCATTATACTTTGCTACAGCAGCCCTAGGAAGCTAATTTAGAGCCTAAGCCAGTCATCTTGGATCATGAGATGGCTTGCTATGAATGTTAGAACAGCAAGAGAGAAGGAGCCTGGGGCCTTGATAACTTCATGGAAGAGAGTTTTAAACTGCTTGTCTGTGGAGTTTTACAAGATAAAGAAACAAATTTTAATCTTGAATAAATAGCTGTTTTGAGGTTTTTTATTAATTACAGATGAACCTAATTCTGACACAAGCTATATACCTCTCCTTCTAAGAGGTACTATAAATGGCTATGGAGTCTATTACTAGCCTTCACTGAATGTTCTGGTTCTCTATCCATTTTCTCAGCAGAAATGGTTGGGAGTATGATAAATATGATTATAGGTTCTAGCTTTACCAAGGAAGACAGTGAAATTAAGGTGGTTCATTAGGATTGCTAAGAAGCAAATGGCTCCATGGTTGAAAAAAAATGCATTATTTAGAGTAAATATGATAGTAGTATAGCATGGTCGGTAAAAGAAAGATGGTGGCCTCAGATACACTTGGAATCCAAGTCCAACTCTACACCTTACAATCTAGCAACATGTTTTGTGTAAGTCATTTCACACCTCTATTCCTCAGGTTCCTCATCTGTAATATAGATAAAAGAGACATGTTAAGAGAGAGAGTCTGAGTGAGAAGATAAGAATGACTGTATAGGATTGCTGAGATTAAATGAGAAAAACACAAGTGCTTAACGCTGTTCCAGGCACATAGTCATTTCCTCCCCACCACAAGGTCTTTGCACCTGTAGTTCTATTTCCATGAATGCTTTCCTCCTGTCATTAGATTCTAGTCAAAATGTGCTCGTTGCATGATTAATTCACATTCATGCATTAGCCTCAGTTCAGAGTTTATCTCTTCAGAAATGCCATCTTGGGGAAAAAAAAAAAGAAAAAAGAAATGCCATCTTGGCCTCCTCTCCAACCAAGTAACACAAAATTTTATGATTTTTCATCAAAACTCCTAGTAAAGTTTGATTGAGGGTCATTATTTCTGTTAGTTGATTGACTTCTGGCTTCCCTTCTAGACTGATACTACTCAAAAGATGGTCTACTAGCCAGTGCTGGTTTGCAAACTATTTACTATTCATCCTCCAAGAGATAAATACAGAAACTAAGATTAAGAGTTTAGAAACTTTTATAGTAATTTGATATAATAATTAGGGCTTATGTTTTTCATGTTTGTTTTCTTCTTGTTTTCCTAGTAATTCATTTTTATTATAACTCACAAAAGTGTCTGTCTCCACTGATTTTTTTTAACTGTTTAACTTATCTTAAAAGAAAATAACTAACAAAATGGTAATTATAAAGCCTTCCCTCTCAATGATTACTTTAAATGTAAATGGACTATACCTCCAATCAAAAAGATATAAAGTGGCTAAGTGCATTAAAAATAAAGCCCAACTATATGGTGTCTACAAGAAAGTCATTTTAGATTTAAGGACACATAGAAGCCAAAAGTGAAAAAATAGGAAGTCGGTGCAAACAATAACCAAAAGGAAATACTGGTAGCAATACTACATCAGACCAAGCAGACTTTAAGTGGGAAAAAAAAGTCACAAGAGGCAAAGAAGGATGTTATATAATCAAAAAAGGAAGATACAAGAATTAGAAATATATATGTGCCCAATGTCAGAGCGCCTAAGTATATATACTAAACATTGACAAACCTGAAGGGAGAAATAAGCAGAAATACAATAGTAGGAGACTTCAAATCCCCATTTTCAATAATGGACAAGAACATCTTCACATAAGATAAATAAAGAAATAGGCTTGAATAACACTATAGAGCAAGTGGATATGACATGTGTACAGAACATCGTATCCAACAACAATAGAATACACATTCCTCTCAAGCACACACAAATCTTTCTCCAGGTTAGATCACATGTGAGGTCAAAAACCAAGTCTTAACAAATTTAAGAAGATTGAAATCATACCATGTATCTTTCCTGATCACAATGAAATGAAACTAGAAATCAATAGAAGAAGGAAAATTGGAAAATTCACAAATTTGAAAATTAAACAACATACCCTTGAGCAACCTCTGGTTCAAAGAAGAAATCAAAAAGGAAATTAGAAAAATACCTGAGACAAACAAAAACAAAAACACAACATACCAAATTTATGGGATGCCACAAAAGCACTACTATAAAACAAGTTCATAACAGAAGACCATGGAAAGAGGGAGGGGGAAAAATAGTTGCAAACAAAGAAGGAGGGAGGCAAACCATAAGAGACTCTTACATAAGAGAACAAACTGAGCGTTGATGGGGGGTGGGGGAGAGGGGAAATTGGGTGATGCGTATTAAGGAGGCCACTGGTTGGGATGAGCACTAGGTGTTGTATGTAAGCCAATTTGACAATTAATTATATTTTTAAAAATAAATAAAGTAAAACAAGTTCATAGTGATACATGCCTATGTTAAAAAAGAAGAAAGATCCCAAATAAAAAATGTACCTTTATGGGGCGCCTGGGTGGCTTAGTCGGTTAAGCGTCCGACTTTCACTTAGGTCATGATCTCGCGGTTCATGGGTTCGAGCCCCGCGTCGGGCTCTGTGCTGACTGCCAGCTCAGAGCCTGGAGCCTGTTTCAGTCTGTGACTCCCTCTCTCTCTGACCCTCCCCTGCTCACACTGTCTCTCTCTCTCCTAGAAATAAATAAAACATTAAAAAAAAAAAAGTACCTTTATATCTCAAGAAGCTAAAAAAGATGAAAAAGCTAAACCCAAAGGTAGCAGAAGGAAGGAAACAACAAAGAGCAGAAATAACCAAATAGAAAACAGAAAAATAGAAAAAAAAAATCAACAAAAGTAAGTGGGTTTTTTTTTTTTTGAAAAGACAAAATTGACAAAGACTTGGCTATCTACAACAAAGCTGTAATCATCAAGACAGTATGGTATTGGCACAAAAACAGACACATAAACTAATGGAATAGAACGGAGAACTCAGAATTGGACCCACAAATGTATGGCCAATTAGTCTTTCACAAAGCAGGAAAGAGTATCCAGTGGAAAAAAGACAGTCTCGTTAACAGATGGTGCTGGGAGAACTGGACAGCAACATGCAAAAGAATGAAACTAGACCATTTTCTTACGCTATACACAAAAATAAACTCAAAATGGATGAAGGACCTGAATGTGAGACAGGAAACCATCAAAACCCTAGAGGCAAAAGTAGGAAACAACCTCCTTTTTTTTTTTTTTTAAATGTTTTTTTTTTATTTATTTCTAGGAGAGAGAGAGACAGCGTGAGCAGGGGAGGGTCAGAAAGAGAGGGAGTCACAGACTGAAACAGGCTCCAGGCTCTGAGCTGGCAGTCAGCACAGAGCCCGACGCGGGGCTCGAACCCACGAACCGCGAGATCATGACCTAAGTGAAAGTCGGACGCTTAACCGACTAAGCCACCCAGGCGCCCCGGAAACAACCTCCTTGACATCAACTGCATCAATTCCTTACTCAATACATCCCCAAAGGCAAGGGATTTAAAAGCAAACATGAACTATTGGGACCTCATCAAGATAAAAAGCTTTTCCACAGCAAAAGAAACAATCAATAACACTAATAGACAACCAACGGAATGGGAAAAATAGTTGCAAATGACATATCAGATAAACGGCTAGAATCCAAAATCTCCAAGGAACTCACCAAACTCCACACCCAAAATACAAATAATCCAGTGAAGAAATGGGCAGAAGATATGAATAGACACTTCTCCAAAGAGGACATCCAGATGGCCAACAGACACATGAAATGATGCTCAGTGCCCCTCCTCATCAAGGAAATACAAATCAAAACCACACTGAGGTACCACCTCATGCCAGTCAGAGTGCGAAAATGAACGAATCAGGAGACTATAGATGCTGGCAAGGATGTGGAGAAACGGACATCCTCCTACACTGTTGGTGGGAATGTAAACTGGTGCAGCCCCTCTGGAAAACAGTGTGTAGGTTCCTCAAAAAATTAACAGTAGAACTCCCCTATGACCCAGAAATAGCACGGCTAGGAATTTACCCAAGGGATACAGGAGTGCTAATGCATACGGGCACATGGACCCCAATGTTCATAGCAGCACTCTCAACAATAGCCAAAACATGGAAAGAGCCTAAGTGTCCATCAACTGATGAATGGATCAAGAAGTTGTGGTATATTTACACAATGGAATACTACATGGCAATGAGAATGAGAATGAGAATGAGAAAGAATGAAATTGGCCATTTGTAGCATTGTGGATGGAACTAGAGGGTTTTATGCTGAGCTAAGTAAGTCAGGCAGAGAAGGACAGAAACCATGTTTGCATATATAGGTGGATTAGGAGGAAGCTAACAGGACCATGGGAGAGTAGAAGGAAAAAAATAGTTGGGGAGAGGGAGGGAGGCAAACCATGAGGGACTCTTGAATGCTGAGAACAATCTGAGGACTGATGGGTGTGGGGGGGAGGGGGGTGATGGGCATGGAGGAGGGCACTTGTGGGGATGAGCNTTGCAAATGACATATCAGATAAACGGCTAGAATCCAAAATCTCCAAGGAACTCACCAAACTCCACACCCAAAATACAAATAATCCAGTGAAGAAATGGGCAGAAGATATGAATAGACACTTCTCCAAAGAGGACATCCAGATGGCCAACAGACACATGAAATGATGCTCAGTGCCCCTCCTCATCAAGGAAATACAAATCAAAACCACACTGAGGTACCACCTCATGCCAGTCAGAGTGCGAAAATGAACGAATCAGGAGACTATAGATGCTGGCAAGGATGTGGAGAAACGGACATCCTCCTACACTGTTGGTGGGAATGTAAACTGGTGCAGCCCCTCTGGAAAACAGTGTGTAGGTTCCTCAAAAAATTAACAGTAGAACTCCCCTATGACCCAGAAATAGCACGGCTAGGAATTTACCCAAGGGATACAGGAGTGCTAATGCATACGGGCACATGGACCCCAATGTTCATAGCAGCACTCTCAACAATAGCCAAAACATGGAAAGAGCCTAAGTGTCCATCAACTGATGAATGGATCAAGAAGTTGTGGTATATTTACACAATGGAATACTACATGGCAATGAGAATGAGAATGAGAATGAGAAAGAATGAAATTGGCCATTTGTAGCAATGTGGATGGAACTAGAGGGTTTTATGCTGAGCTAAGTAAGTCAGGCAGAGAAGGACAGAAACCATGTTTGCATATATAGGTGGATTAGGAGGAAGCTAACAGGACCATGGGAGAGTAGAAGGAAAAAAATAGTTGGGGAGAGGGAGGGAGGCAAACCATGAGGGACTCTTGAATGCTGAGAACAATCTGAGGACTGATGGGTGTGGGGGGGAGGGGGGTGATGGGCATGGAGGAGGGCACTTGTGGGGATGAGCACTGGGTGTTTTGTGGAAACCAACTTGACAATAAACTATAGAAGAAAAAAAAAGACTTGGCTGGACTAAAATAAAAAAGAGACAAGCTCAAATAGGTAAAATGAGAAAGAAGAGGCAATTGATGCCACATAAATGAAAAGAATTATAAGACACTGCTATGAGCAATTATATGTCAACAAATTGGATCACCTAGAAGAATGGATCAGTTCCTAGAAACATACAACTTACTGTGACTAAATCATGAAGAAATGGAAAGTATGAATAGACCTATAACCAGTAAAGTGATTGAATCAGTAATCAAAAAAATCTCCCAACAAAGAAAAGCCCAGGACCAGATGGCTTCACTGATGAATTCTACCAAATATTTAGAAAGTAATGCCAATCTTTTTCCAACAAAATTGAGGAGGGAACCCTTCCAAACTCATTTCAAGAGGCCATCATTACCTTTATACCGAAGCCACACAAAACACCACAAGAAAACTAAGTGCCAAAACCCCTGATGAATACAGATGCAAAAACCTCAATGCAATACTAGTAAATCAAATCCAGCAGCATATTAAAATGATTATACACCACGACCACGTGGGATTTATCCCTGGAAAACAAGAATGCTTCAACATACAAAAGTCAATTAATGAATTAATTAATGAGTTTAAAAGTCATTAATTGAATAAAGAATAAAAAAGCATATGATCATCTCAAAAAATGCAGAAAAGGCATTTGAAAAAAATCCAACAATGTTTTTAATAAAAACTCTCAACAAAGTGGGTGTGGAATGAATGTACCCTGACATAATAAAGGCCATATATGACAAGTTCATGGCTAACATCATACTCTGTAGTGAAAAACTGAAAGCTTTTCCTTTAAGATCATGAACAAGGCAAGAATGCCTCTAGTCTCATCACTCCTACTTAATATCTTCCTGAAAATCCTAGCCAGGGAAGTTAAGCAAGAAATTGAAATCAAATGCACCCAATTTGGAAAGAAGAAGTAAAATGGTTCCTGTCTGCAGGCAACATGATGTTATATATAGAAAACCCTGAAGACTCTATAAAAAGAAAAAAAAACTGTTAGAACTAAGAAATAAATTTGGTAAAGTTGCAGGATACAAAATTAACATACAAAAATCTGTTGTGTTTCTATACACTGCCAGTGAACTATCTGAAAAGGAAATTAGGAAAATAACTATTTATAACAGAACCAAAAAGAATAAAATACTTAGGAGTAAATTAACTAAAGAGGTGAAAGACTTTTGTACTGAAAACTACAAACACTGTTGAAAGGAATTAAACAAGACATGACACATAGGAAGACATCCTGTGTTCATTGACTGGAAGGACTAATATTGTTAAATGTCAGTACTACCCTAAGTGGTCTACAGATCAAATGGAATCTCTGAAATGGAATCTAAAAGAGGCATGTGATGAATGGCTTAGCTAAGGCTGAAGAGCATGAGTGAGAGGTGGCAATGACCCAGAGGGCAACAGTTTCCTTTAACAAGACCCAGGGCTGAGTGTCCCAGGTAGATAAGCCTGGAAGGGAGATTGTTGGAAGAATCCAAGCCACTTTCCTCTTTAAAAAACAGAAACAAGAACAAAAAACAAAAAAAAACAAAACAAAACCTCTGATGTTACAGCAGGAGTGTGAAAGAGACCGTGAATTCCATTTCAAGGCAGCTCTAGGCCCCCTAAGCAGATACCATCAGCAAAACCCACCCTCCTGAATTGAAAAAATTTAAGAATAAGAAGTTATCATTGGTACTTGAACAGTAGCAGACATATTCAAGGAATACTGAGGGTATTTGACTTCTGTATGGGTCTTGTGATAGATGAATGTGTGGTGATCACAACTTGAGGCAACCGAATGGTGCTGGAATGGTGGTAATACAAGGAAGCAGTCTTACACAAGAAATATTGGCAAGAGTAGACATAATGGCTGTGTTCAGCAGAGAAATCAATCATTTCCACATGTCTACTTTCCAAAGGGCCTGTTTCACTGGGATGTAAAAATTCAGGTTGTGAACATTTGTCATATTAAATTTTTTATTAAACTTGAAACATATAAAATACCACTAATATCAGGTCCAAGATCCTCTGGCTGACCTATAAAGTTCTCCACCACTATGTCCCAACGTACCTTTCTTTTTTTTTGTTTTTTTAATAGTTTATTGTCAAATTAGTTTCCACATAACACTCAGTGCTCATCCCCACAAGTGTCCTCCTCCATGCCCATCCCCCCCCTCCCCCCACATCCATCAGTCCTCAGTTTTTGTCAGCATTCAAGAGTCTCTCATGGTTTGCCTCTCCCCCTTTCCCCCACCATTTCCACCCTTCTTCTCCCCCTTGTTCCTCCGTCAAGTTCCTCCTAATCCTCCTATACGTGCAAACATATGATATTTGTCCTTCTCTGCCTGACTTATTTCGCTCAGCAGAACACCCTCAAGGTCCATCCATGTTGCTACACATGGCCAGATTTCCCAACGTACCTTTCTTGTCACTTCACCCCAGCACCCCTTTCCCAAGATGTGTTGTTCTGGAGGCACACTGGGCCATTTGCTAACTCTCTCAGCATGCCTGGCACTTTCACAACATTGTGCCTTTGCTCAAGCCTAATCACTGCCTGCAATGCCTCTCTTTTCCTCTCCATCCAGTGGATTCTTAGCCCCATTTGTGAAGCCTTCATGGCTCACTTACACTGTTCAAACATCACTTACAGTCTGAAGCCTTCACGGCTCACTTACCCAGATAGTTTGTCTCTCATTCCCTTTCTCCACTATTACATTATATTTCAATTATTTGTTTGCATGTCTGCCTTTGAGCTGAGACAGGCAGCTCCTTGAAAGCTAGTTTTAATATTCTGGTGCTTAGGCAGAATTGGCAAAAATGCAAATAGCCCATGATGCTGCATTTAAAGCAATTACAGCAGTATTTTGTCCTGCATTTTCTCTTGCTACACATTTTCCCCCCACATTTATCCCCTCCCAGCTGAATCTGTCATCTTGCTACTCTCAGACCCCCAACACAGGAGAAAACATCTCTCTAGGCAAGGTTAGTAAGTATATCTGTAAGAAGGGCCAAATAAATGTTTCAGTTGTGTTTTAAAATTGTTAAATACCCAGACCACAAAAATCCACAATGAAATTTTCAATCCTGGGTACATTTTCAGGGAAATGTAGCTACCATGTTTTAATTTATATTTAAGTTACCAACAGAATGTACTTTTAGTTGTTACCTTGCAAATTGAAAGCATTTCCTTAGGAAGAGGAGCATTCTAAAATGAGCGAATCAGAGGACTCTAGATGCTGGTGAGGATGTGGAGAAACGGGCACCCTCCTACACTGTTGGTAGGAATGTAAACTGGTGCAGCCCCTCTGGAAAACAGTATGGAGATTTCTCAAAAAATCAACAATAGAACTTCCCTATGACCCAATAAAATAGTTTATTGTCAAGTTAGTTTCCATATACACCCAGTGCTCATCCAAACAAGTGCCCTCTTCTATGCCCATCACCACCTTCCCCTCTTCCTCATCCCCATCAGCCCTCACTTTGTTCTCAGCATTCAAGAGCCTCTCATGGTTTGCCTCCCTCCCTTTCCCCAACTATTTTTCCCCTTCTCCTCCCCCATGGTCTTCCGTTAAGATCCTCCTAATCCACCTATACGTGCAAACATATGGTATCTTTCCTTTTCTGCCTGACTAATCTCACTCAGCATAGCACCCTCCACTTCTATCCATGTTGCTACACATGGCCAGATTTCATTCTTTCTCATTACCATGTAGTATTCCATTGTATAGATAAACCGCATCTTCTGGATCCATTCGTCCGTTGATGGACACTTAGGCTCTTCCCATGCTTCGGCTGTTGTGGAGAGTGCTGCTATGAACATTGGGGTACATGTGCTCCTATGCATCAGCATTTCTGTATCCCTTGGGTAAATTCCTAGCCGTGCTATTGCTGGGTCATAGGAGACATAGTGGAGTTCAGGATCTCTGGGTTAGTACCATCAGGGGATTACAATGGAACCAGACTTTTTCTTTTTTCTCTCTCCTTCCCTCCACTTATTTTCTTTCTGTCTTCCTTCCTTCCCTCTCTCTTTCCCTCTCTCCCTTCCTTCCTTCTCTCTCTCTTTCCTTCTTTCCCTCTTCATTATTTATATCCTGTGCTGTGTCATAAAACAGTTTAATACCATAATAATAGCATCATAATATATTAATTTATCATAATAAAAAGTACTTTCAAGGTATTTGAGGTAACATTGAACACACTCAAAAGTTGTGTAACAAAATGAAACAGTAGGAATGTTGCAGTTAAACCTTCTAGGAAACCTGGGTGACTCAGTTGGTTAAGAATCAGACTCATGGTTTCAGCTCAGGTCATGATTTCACAGCTGGTGAGTTTGAGCCCTGCATTGGGCTCACGCTGCTAGCACGGAGACTGCTTGGGATTCTCTCTTTGTCTGTCTCTCTCTCTCAAAATAAATAAATAAATTTAAAAAATAAGAATAATAAATCTCCTTCTAAACTTGACCTTTCGGCATTTTATTTCATAATAAATCTCGAAGAAGTAGACTCGTTCTTCCCAAGTTTTTATCACAGAACAGTTACCAGGGTACACATTTTCCTTTTGTGAGTCTGACTCCCTAAACAAAATGACAACTATGATAAGTGATACTAATTTTCGAGAGGACATGCTTATTCAACAATTTCCTAAGCAAGATTCTGTGTTGGGCCTCGGGAAAGATAACAAAAAGTTAGTTTCATCTATCTTGAGAATTCACCAGATATGGTTAAGAGCAGTGAAATAAAGGAGGGGTCGGCTCTGATAACAGACTCGTCCATGGGAGTGGGGAAGACATTTGGAACAGATCTGAGAGAAAGCCCAGTAAGAAGACAATGCTGGGTATCTGAAACATTGCAACCAACAGTAGGGAGTATCCCAGGAAATGAGTCCATCAGGTGACTTTTTCAAGGAAATAGGAACACCCCTAACTAAGAAATGCCTGATGAGTCCAGACCAGTCCTCCTGGAGCTTAAAGGAAAGCTAAGAAAGTCCATTAAGTGAGCAGTAGACAGACAAGTGATGCAGTCACAGGCTAAGTCTCCAGGACCAAACAAGAAGAAGGCAATGTGTCAGATATTCAGGGACAAATTACATGCAGTGACTTAGGGCCCAGATTGTAAGGCAGGTGGCTCTTTATTAGAACAGAGGCACAATGTGAGAAACCGTTTGGAGAACAATCATGATGTTACCTTGCAGAATTCTTTAGATTACTGTTACCTCTCCTGAGTATTGGTCCTGAAGGTTAGCGTGAGGTTGCATATGCTTTGGGGTTCAATTGCAATCAGCAGTAGGGAGGCGAGTACAGCAAAATCCAGCAAACAGGGCTGGGAATTGGTCCCTGACTTCATGACTCACACTGCAAGAACAGAGGGGGACAGTAAAGATGGTCCCCAAGAGGAAACGTGAGTTACTATTTTACCAGAGGAAAATTTCCTAGAGATTAAGTTGGCAAAAACAAATTCCCTACTGTGAATTTAAACATAGTGATGCTGTCTAATGAATAAACAGTAGGAAAATCATGGTATGTGTTCTGAAAGATTTAAAATATGGTTCCATCCAAAAACATTAACTTCTGTAGGATTCTTGTGACTTTAATGTGGTAGAAGGATTAAGGCCTTTACAGTTTGTTGAAAGCTCTAAGGGAACTTTGGACCAATGATTGAACCTCACAGGTGAATGAAGTATTGGACTTTGTTCTCTCTCAATTTCCCTCTCTCTGGCTTTTGAAACCTAGAGTCATATAGCTATAAGCACATACTTACAGCTTATGGTACACAGTAAGAGCTTCAAGAACTTGTGACTATTCTTTCTGGTACTATAAACTTAATCCAACTAATTAGTGACACCAAGAATGAAGAGACAGCAGATAACAAATGCTATTTGAGATCAAACCCAGGGTCATTGCCTGTCTAGCTGAGGAGTAGAGAATGGGCTGATTCTATGACAGTAACCACCAAAGCGCTTGAAGCAATTTTAGGTTTTTGTCATTAGCCGATGATATATTTTTTTCTCAAAATCATGCCTTCTTTTCTAATTATAAGTTAAGACCCATAAGCAGGTTGTAAAATCATTTCAGTGGGTTGGGACTAGGGTCTTTAATTATACAGAAAAGAATAAAATAGAACTGAAAAGGAAAGATAAGCAAAAAGAAAGAAAAAACTTTTAGTTGTGTGTGCACGTGTGTGTGTGTGTGTGTATGCACGCGCTGACTCCCAATATAAAATACATTTCTTTCTGTGGCTTCCAGCTTAAAAGTAGATACAGACTTAGGCAGAGATATAGCTATAAACATGGAGAAAGAGATATATAAAAGAAATAGCTGGCAAATCCTCTCGAAAATATTATCACCAACCCCATGGGAAGCTCTCTCCACCATAATATTCATGGGCATCTACAAAACTACAATCATAACAAAATGACTAACTTTGGCAAAACCAAACATAACTAAAAGTTAACAGGTTAACAGGGAACAGGTTGCTTAAATCATGGAAGACAAACTTCAAACTTTAGCTTAACTTCTCCAAACTTAATTTTCCCATGTTAAAAAAAATAATCAGGGGTGATTTAAAGAACAGCTAGGCTCTCAGAATACTTTTCTATTGTATTCCATTCTATTCCTTTCTTGTGTTCCGCCAACCCCCAATCTGAGTATTGTCATTCAACTTCACCCATGTCTAATATTGAAAGTTTTTCACACAGAGTATTTATGATGTCTTCTTTATTTTACCAAAGTCTCTTTTTTCTACTATAGAATGAAATGCTATTCAACAAAGAGAATGTAGAAGAAGGAAAATCACCCTTAGGCCTAATGTTTAAAGCAAATAGTGAAGATTTTTCTAAGCAGTATAAAGTATCCAATACTCTCAGAGGGATGTACATTAAATGCAAAAACAAGTTAGAGATCACATTATATAGGGACCTGTTTTATATATTTGAGTTACACAGACTTCTACAAATGTACTTCCTGATAAAATGAAGAGTGAGTCAGTATAACATTGCAGTGTCAGCCTCTGTGCTGGCAGAAATGCCCACTGATATTTTGTAGTAGGGGTGACCACTGGAATTCCTTTTAAACAGAGGACCAGCTGCATAATTCTCTGATCTCACACCCACTCATGCTGATCTTCCTTTTTCTCTGCTCAGGCACAGAGTGGAAAGAGATCAGAACAGAATTCTTACAGAGAGGCATTCTGACCCTCCACTCCCCTTCTGCTCTGACTCCAGTTCAAAGATAGAAATGAAATTCAAGCAGGGTGTGGTTACACTGTGGGATGTGTGTTTGGCCAGTGCCCGACCATTGTTATCTCATCTGTTTTACCCAATCCCTGAGCCCTCAAAGTCCTATCTCTGATTCATTCTTTTTCAACCCTCTGAACCTTGAACAGAAAAAGCTGGTGTTTTAGAAGTGAATCAGAGTGATAGGTATCATCTAAATCCAGAGTCCTTACTGTGGTCCATAAGATGCTTCATCGGGAGGCTCTGTCTGCCTGTGACTGCCTTTCCTGTGACTCTGCCCTTCTGGCACTGCCCTACTTTCAGGTCGCAAACACATCCAGCATGTTCCTGCTGTATACACGGTTCCTTCTGCCTGCAAAGCTCGTCCTTAGGTGTTTGCATAGTGTAATTCAGATCACTTCGGTACCTCTGGGACCTTCTCAGCCCCATCACTCTGTATTCCATATACCTTGCTCAATTTTTCCTCATGGCACTTACATGCTTAGCTTGATTTCTTCTACTACAGACATGGCTTAGAATTTTGCCTCTTCCCTTGCTTTGATCTTTAACAAACTACATACTCATACCCCTTGTTCCCCATTTCTATATTGATAAAAATGAATTATTGCAAAGTCCAAATGGAATTACATGTAAAAGCTCTGAACTCAATGCTTATTACATTAAAATGCAAAGTTTCATAATGACAAGAATTTGTAGGTTTAAAGCTATACTTCAACCCCCAAAACAGTACCAAGTATTGGTTTAATAAATCCATTTAGAAGGAAGGAGAGGAGAGAGGGCAGGAAGGAGAGGAGAGACAGGGAGGGAAGGAAGGAAAGAGAGAGGACAATTATGGATCAATGTTAATTTCTGATCATTGTTTTTTGCTTTTTTCCACTAATGTGGCTCTGAAATACTTCTGTGAAAGAATACATATATGATAAATGAATATGCACCTACCTTTTCCTAATTCATAAGAATTCCCCATCTCCCTTCTTACCTTCTGACTCCTTAATGTTGTTCAATCCTTATTTTTTAAGATACCTAAAAACCAGCAAATAAAGTAAAACATGAGAAGTAACATACTGAAGCTAGGATAGAAGGTAATAGTTGAGACCCAGAGCGTAGCAAGACCTACCAGAGTAAGATGGGCCCTATAGCTAATGGCTCCTAATTATGAAGTGCTCCAGACAGGAAATCGAATTCTTTGCATGCCCACTGGTAGACACTCTGGGGGACCTAACAAACAGAGCCCAGGATTGAAGGTATCTGCCCACAGAAATCCAGAGGGAAATACAGACAAGTGGAAAGTCAATGTCAGGGAAATCTAACAGTGGTCTTCTGGTCAACTGTGATCTCCATCGGGGCAGGGAACGGTCTCTGATTATGCTCTTCCATATCCACAATGCCGAGCTAACTTCTGACATGTCTGTGCATGCTCAATGATTATGTGTTGAGAGAATAAATTATCAAGAAAGTAAGGCCTTATTTTAGTTGAACGTTAAAAGCCTCAACACAAAATTCTCTTAAACAAACAAACAAAATAACAAACCTGAAGAGTCCGGGTTTAGATTTGACTTCGGAAGCAGGACGCAAATGCTGTCAGCGGGACGTGTGGTCTCCATCTTGCCATTTTCAGACCACCAGCACTGCCCAGGGTGACGTGCTTTCTTAGTCTCGTCCAGGAGGAGAAGGGACAAGTCTTTCACACACGTGAATTAGGGAGGTGTGTAAAGCATTGGCTCTGCTTAGAACACACACCATTTTCGAGCCAATCACTGCAGCTAAGGAAATGCAAAGTGCTGGTTTTCTGAAGCCTCTTTAAGAACAGCACAGGATCAACTACACAGTGACCACCTGTGCTAACAGAGGGGCTTCACCAAAGGAAAGCTGGTTAAGGTTATTTCTTAGAGGGAGTGTGAGTGAGTGCTGGGCTCCATAAACAACAAATGTCCACACTGAAGCAGCAGGCCCAGGCAAGGGAGTCTTGCAGCAGGGACCCAAACATGAGGTCCAGACAGGGCTCCAGTCCCTGGGAGCACTGATGGAAGTAAGACAGTGTGGGAGGACTTCAAGCACAGATTGGGGTAACAACAGAAATGTGACTCAGTTGTGAGACAGCATGATTAGGAACTGCTGCGACCACTAAGGGGAAGGGCAAGACTGTGGGGCAAATTAAAATGAGATCAGCTTCGGCTGCTTTAATATTAAGCTCTCAAATGCTTCCTTTGAATGAGAACATGGTTTCCTTTGGTGAATCCGAGAAGATGATAGCATTCACGTGGGGACCTATTTATTAGCCTCTTACTCTACCAGGGCTTAAAAATATCTCTTCTAGGACTGGCACTGTACCTTCAGGCATGTTTATATTTAACTACATGTTAGACATTATCTACAAAGATGCGTCACAGGCACCCTAACTTCAACTTCCTACCTTCTCTCCCTCCCCTCCTTGCCCCAATCCATACAATATTTTCCTCCAAATCTCGTTGCCTATGTTGCCAGTCTCAATTAATAGCACCTTCATCTAATCCAGAACTCTATCCATCTTTCTCCTCTCTTCCTATCCGTCTTCCTAGCTGTCTATTTTCATCTATCTATCCATCTTTATCTACATCTCTAACCCTATTTCTCCTCCTATCTAATCAATCATTAAATCCTACCTCTTACATTTTCTATTTATTGCTTGACTCTATCCGCTTTCCCCTAGCCCGAAAACTGTTCCCCTGATTCAGGTCCATCTTTTGTGAAAAGTATTTCAGTTGTCCCCTTGCTGGATTCCTTACCCTGAGATACATATTTCTGAAAACCATAGTCCACATAGTTCCTCTGCGTTCCCAGAGCATTTTGTTCCTGGTTCCTTCTTAATAGTTATAATATTATATTGTGATTATGGGTTTATGTGTCTGTCACCCTGACTAGATGCTGAATTTCTCAAGCATGAGAGTTCAACTCTGAATCATCAGTACCTAACATAGTATCTATAGAAGTAGACCAAATAAATCACTGAGTATTTACATACTTGAAGATAAGACTGACTCAGTAGATATTCCCAACTCTCTTCTGATCACATGACTACCACAAAAGATCAACAGCGCCTTGTCTTGGGACCATTGTGTAAAATAATTTTCTTTGGCGCTTGCCGTGCAGTAGACAAAATTCTACTTTATTGGAATCTTTTGCTTTGATGACATGATTTACTTTCACCAGCAATTTACAAATGCAATGGCCTATCATTCTGTAATATGCATATTATATCTTTGAAGATGAAAGAAAACATTCCAACCTTGGGCCGTCTCCCTCGATTATAATTATAGATCGCCTGCTTTGCACCATCACTCTGGATAAGATACAAAATATACTTGGACGTCAATTTGAAAACTCCACTATAATAGTGTAACCTCATCTAAATAATCAAAAACTCCAAGTAGACATAGCGACATAAAAAATCTTACTATGAGCAGACAATGAGGTTTCCTCTGAATTTATTGACTAATAGGTTGAATTATATGTAATCATTTTTGGCTCACCTACTTAAATGATGCTTTGATTATGTAAGATAATGAAATTATTAAGTATGTTTCTAGGTTACCACATGTGTTTATCTTTGTTTTGATTATAATATGTGACCTGCTTTAACTATTCAGATAAGAGATATTACATAATATGTTAATAGGTATTTGCTTTATAGTAAAATTGCTTAGATGAATCTGTGATAGGCTCTGAATCTAACAAGACTTTTTTTAAGTGCCTTCTTCTTACCCTGTGAGAAAGTTCAGTTGCAATTTTAAAAGTTTTATCACTTAAAATTTTTTTAAATATTTATTTATTTGTGAGAAAGAGAGACAGAATACGAGGAGGGGCAAGGAAGAGAAAGAGGGAGACACAGAATCCGGAGCAGTCTCCAGGCTCGAAGCTGTCAGTACAGAACCCTATGTGGGGCTCGAACTCACGAGCCGTGAGAGCACGACCTAAGCAAAAGTCAGACATTTAAGCAATTGAGCCACCCAGGCAACCCCAAAATTTTATCATTTTTAAGAAGTAAAAGTACTTACTGATATTTATACATTCTCAGATACCATAACTACATTCCCTTCTTTAAAAAAATAAGTATCATATTAGGGAATGTTTATCTTGTAAATCCAGTGAATAACTGAGAAGCAATACTAATGAATTTGCTCCAGACACAGCTTTGGTGCTATACGATGAAAAGGCTATAGGTGCTAATGTTTACAGAAACAACTGATCTGAAGTCTAACCGAAGAGTCCAAGACAAAACAATTTTTGAAAAAAAAGGCACAAGCTAGAGATAACATTATTTTCAGAAGTAACTAGATATGCAAAATGCATTGTCAAAATGCAAATCTTTAAAAAGATTTAAAACATGGGTCTTTGAAAATAATACACAGCTTTGTGTTTACTTTATAAACAGTAAGTTATTTAATGATTTGTGATTTAAAGTGAGTAAAAACTTACTTTAAAAATGCACAATGTCTAACATACAAGCACCTGGGATGATGACAATTCTAAGCTATCAATACATATTTTTAAGTGAGAAAACTCACTATTCTTCATCCTTCCTTCAACATGCATCTTTTTAATTTATAAAACAAGCTCATTCACTCATGCCAAAGGCTGCCTGCTTCTATTAATGATCTATATTGTGCTCGTATGTGTTAAGAAGTTAAATGAAGGTAAGCATTGCTGAGACAAGATCACTTTCTAATGGCCTGCTATAATAAGTTCTGGAAACTCCAGTCATTTAATATTTACGCATGGGTTACTAGATACCTAGCACTAGACTGAAGGTATATTAGAGTTTTATCTGTAGAGATATAGACACCGGCCTGTTAGATTTGTAGTTGTACAGTGACTTCTACCAATGCATATTCTGTTATGCAATGCCTCTGTGAATGTGTGTGTCTATGTGTGTAATGAGAGAGAGAAAGAGAAAGAGGCCACCTTTCTTTTCTTCAATGAGTCAGTGGTATTGGGTCAGTAAAATTAACATTCCTATCTCCTATTCCTATGTGGAAACAAATTATATGCCAATAGGTGTGCATGTTGATAACGGTGAAGCCTTTGCCCAAAATATACAAACTGTATTAGTTTTCCTAATAAATATTCAAAAAATATTAAATAGTTGTGAGTATTTTCCTTATTTTTGACAATAACATGTTTTTATGTGCATCTGACATTCAATGTTTTATGTGGCAGAGAAAGACAGTTGAAAATACCACAATTTGAGGTTAAAATGAAGGCTCATAAACTGGTAGATCACAAGACAAATCTACTCAGCAGGTATATTTTATTTGACAAACACAACATTTCTAAAAGTTATTTAATTTCTAGTATTAAGTGATTGGGAGATTTTGCAAAAAATCTACATCAGAGTTTCTCCTGACAACCAAAAGATCTGGAAATATTGGATTCTCATTACTATGAGGACTGAGTGAAGTACTGCTACTTCCTTTAGACTGGATATGAATCTTCAGTTTAAGGATTGTCTCCATGCATGACTATTTCATCATCCATGTTATCTGCCTGCCTCCTGCAAACATTTGAGGTTGCAATTCCTTTTTTTAATAGAGACTATGAAATCTAACTATCTGGAAAATAGGTTAATTAAACATTTATTTTCTCTGTTTCCTTCCCACCCTATAGTAAAAGTACTGATACCTTAACAAAGATATTCTGGCTATTAGCTTCAAAATGATTCTTTGTAAGCGCCTTACGATCCTTTAATCAAAACGAAACAAAACAAAATGTTTTCATTGGTTGTTCTAAAACCAGAAAGCCAAGTCTTTCTATTCAATGGATTATCAATTTTTGTAAAAATGTATTTTTGTAAGTTCATATCTCTATTTACCCCTTTGCTAGAAGATCAGTCTCGATGGTAGTCAACAAGTAACAGTACCTTTATATATAAAGCAGGGCATATGTCCATGGAGGCAGCCGAAGATCAAGACACCCACCAGCTTGTGGAAGTATCTATCAATATATGGATATACTGATACTGACTCTTATTTTTTTAAGTGATATTTTTAAAAAAATATTTTTCCTTTTTAAAAAATGTTTAAATGTTTATTTTTGAGAGAGAGAGACACACACAGAGTGCAAGCAGGGGCAGGACAGAGAGAGAGGGAGGCACAGAACGGAAGCAGGCTCCAGGCTCTGAGCTGTCAGCACAGAGCTGGACGTGGGGCTCAAACTCCCGAATGGTGAGATCATGACCCAAGCTGAAGTCAGACACTTAACTGCCTGAGCTACACAGGTATCCCTAAAAAAAGATTTTTCCTTAAAATATGTAGGAGAGTTTCTTGAGATTAAATGATGATGGGAAATTATTTTAAAAATTATTTTTCCCACTGACATTCATAAATATCTTGATGATGTCCTCTATAAACTTTTCCTATTTATTCAAACATTAGACACAGGGAAAAACCAAGCATATGAATATTCCAAGACACTGTCCATATTTATAGTTAATTTTAAACTCCAAAACTTTACAAAACATCTGCTGAAAGACAGATACATTGTTCAAGTTTTACCTTCAGGCATTTTCCTAAGGCTGCGTTAGTAACAAAGTTTTACACGGAAACATTGAGGCATCTTAGCTGATGTTGGTGGATGAAGACTGCTATATTTAAAAGTGAGGCATTTATTTTTTGTCTCCTTATATGGATGCCACAGATTAACCTCTAATTTTTTTTTAATATCTTCAAGATCTATTTAATGGGCATAGGAAGAGAGCTACATGTTTACGGGCTGATATAAATATTTAAATGAACTAATTTTACCAAATAAAGCATTTTAGAAGTTATTTAACATAAAAATTAGAATAGCATTAAGTTAAACATTACTAACTTTCTTTGAGAAATTATGTGTGTTTTTTTCTTCATAGAGGTAACTTTGTCTGGGGAAAAAACCCCACAAAAACAACAGCTCTCTGTACCAATTAAAGTTTTGGGAAAGAATTTGAGAAATTTATCATTTATTGTCTACTACCCCCTACAAAGATGGTACTACTACTCATTCTCAGTAGCCTTCAGCTACTGACCTAGGACTAGCGATGAATATGTAATGATCCACCATCTTTCCCCAATGCCCCATTCTACCTGTACTTGATGCCCTGGATTGTGAGTGGGATGTAGATTGTGGCCAAAAGCAGTAAGAATTCATCCAGCCTCAGTAGGGATCTGAATCTGTGATGGAACTTGAACCAGCTGAGTCAAGAGAATAAGGACAGATAACTCTGTTTACACAGACAGTATATAATTTAAATTTTCTCCTCAAACTAGATAATCTCAGATCTCCTACCCTCTCCCACCATTTCTCAATGCTCTTTAGTAGTTTTTTTTCTTTATGATAAAATAGAATGAGGTCTTCTTTTACTACTTCTGAGTCTTTAATACTTTAATGCTTCTTTTAATACTTTGAATCTTTTTTTTACACTTTATTTTTAAGTTTAAGTTTTTATTTTAATTCCAGTTAGTTAACATACAGTGTTCTACTACTTTTGGGTGTACAATATAGTGATTCAATAATTCCATACATCACCCGCTGCTCATTACAAGTGCTAATCCCCTTTACCTATTTGACCCATCCCCCCACCCACCTCCCTCTGGTAACCATCACTTTTTTCTCTATGGTTAAGAGTCTGTTTCTTGATTAGTCTCCCCCCACCTTGATTAGTCTCTTGTTTTGCTTCTTAAATTCCATATATGAATGACATTATATGGTATTTCTTTCTCTGACTAATTTTGCTTGGCATTATACTCTCTGGGTACATCAATGTCATTGCAAATTGCAAGATTTTATTCTTTTTATGGCTGAATAATATTCCATTGTGTGTATATATATATAATACATATGTACTATTTATTTACTCATTCATCAATTGATGGACACTTGAGCTGCTTCCATAATTTGATTATTGTAAATAATGCTGCTATAAACATAGGAGTACATGTATCCCTTTGAGTTAGTGATTTTGTATTCTTTGGGAAATACCCTGTAATGTGATCACTGGATAATAAAGTTTTTCTATTTTTAACTTTTTGAGGAATCTCCGTACTGTTTTCCACAGTGCCCGTACCAGTTTTCATCTCCCCCCACCCAAAGCACAAGTATTCCTTTTTCTCCATATCCTCACCAACACCTGTTGTTTCTTGTGGGTTTTTTTTTTTAATGTTTCTTTATTTATTTTGAGAGAGAGAGAGAGAGACAGCACGTGAGCAGAAGAGGGGCAGAGAGAGAAGGAGAGAGAGAGAATCCCAAACAAGTTCTATACTGTCAGCTCAGAGCCTAATGTAGGGCTCAATACCACAAAGCATGAGCTAATGACCTGAGCTGAAATTAGGAGGCTCACAACCAACTGAGCCACCAGATGCCCCTTTTGTGTTGTTGATTTTAGGCATTATGACAGGTGTGAAGTGAACTGTAGTTTTGATTTGCATTTTCCTGATGATGAGTGATGATGAGCATCTTTTCATGTGTCTGTTGGTCATCTGTATGTCTTCTTTGGAGAAATGTCTGTTCATGTCTTCTGCCCATTTTTTTACTGGATTATTTGTCTTTTGAGTGTTAAGTTTTAGAAGTCCTTTATATATTTTGGATACTTATTGAATATGTTAATTGCAGGTATCTTCTCCCATTCCATAAGCTGGCCTTTTAGTTTTATTGATTGCTTCCTCTGCTGTACAGAAGCTTTCTTTTTGATCTAGTCCCAATAGTTTATTTTTACTTTTGTTTTCCTTGCTGCTTCAAGAGACATTTTTAGAATGAAGTTGCTATGCCAGATGTCAAAGAAGTTACTGCCTGTGTTCTTTTCTAGGATTTTTATTGCTTCAGGCCTCACATTTAGGTCTTTAATCCATTTTACATTTATTTTTGTGTCTGGTATAAGAAAGTGGTCCCGTTTCATTCTATATTTTTCAGTAGGTTCCATGATCAATGTGGAGCTTTGAACTCAGGACCTCGAGATCAAGAGTAAGAAGTTCTACCAACTGAGCCATGCAGGCACCCCCAGTTTCATTCTTTTCCATGTAGTTGTCCAGTTTTCCCAGCACCATTTATTGAAGAGACTTTTTTCCATTGGATATTCTTTCTTGCTTTTCAAAGATTAACCATTTAACTGCGGGTTTATTTTTGGGTTTTCTATTCTGTTCCATTTATCTATGTGTCTATTTTTATGCCTGTACCATACTATTTTGATTGCTACAGCTTTGTAATATAACTTGAAGTTCTGAATTGTAATGCCTCCAGCTCTGCTTTTCTTTTTCAAAATTGCTTTGACCATTCAGGGTCTTTTATGGTCCTACATAAATTTTGCAATTGTTTGTTCTAGTTCTGTGAAAAATGTTGTTGGTATCTGATAGGGATTGCATTAAATGTGTAGATTGCTTTGTGTACCATAGACATTTTAACAATATTTGTTCTTCCAATCCATGAGTATGTAATGTCTTTCCATTTCATTATGTTGTCTTCAATTTATTTCATCAGTGTTTTACAGGTTTTGGGGTTTTTAAATTTTTTTAAATATTTACTTATTTTTGAAGGGGGGAGGGAGGGACAGAGAGAGGGGGACACAGAGTTCAAAGCAGGCTCCAAACTCAGCTGTCAGCACAAGCCTGGAATGGGGCTCAAACTCATGAACCACGAGATCATGACCTGAGCCAAAGTCAGATGCTTAGCTGACTGAGCCACCCAGGTGCCCCAGGGTTTTACAGTTTTAAGAGTACAGGTCTTTCACATCTTTGGTTAGGTTTAGTCCCAGGTATCTTATTATTTTTGATGTAATTGTAAATGGGATAGTTTTCTTAATTTCTCTTTCTGCTGCTTCATTATTGGTTTATAGAAATATAACAGATGTTGTATCCTGGGACTTTCCTGAATTTGTTTATCAGTTCTAGCACTATTTTTGGTGGAGTCTATCAGGTTTTCTATATATGGAATCACGTTATCTTCAAGTACTGGAAGTTTTACTTCTTCCTTAATGATTTGGACTCTCTATTTCTTTTTGTTGTCTGATTACTATGGGCTAGGACTTTCAATACTATGTTGAATACAAGTGGTGAGAGTAGACATCTTCTTTTTGTTCCAGACCTTAGAAGAAAAGCTCTCAGTCTTTCACCACTAAGGATAATGTTAGCTGTGGGTTTTTCTTATATGACATTTATTATGTTGAGGTATATTCCCTTTAAACCCACTTTGGTGAGAGTTTTTTATTGTGAATGGATGTTGTACTTCATCAAATGCTTTTTCTGCATCTGTTGAAATGATCAAATCTTTTCTCCTATTGATGTGACATTGATTGATTTACAAATATTGAAACACTTTTGCAACCCAGGAACAAATCCCACTTGATCATGGTGTATGATTTTTTAATGTATTGTTGAATTTAGCATGCTTAATTTTGTTGAAAATTTTTGCATCTATGTTCATCAGGGATATTGGTCTATAGTTTTCCTTTTTAGCATTATCTTTATCTGGTTTGGGTATCAGGGTGATACTAGCCTCATAGAATGAATTTGGAAGTTTTCCTTTCTTTTCTATATTTTTGGAATAGTTCTAGAAGAATGAATATTAATATTTCCTTAAAAGTTTGGCATAATTCACCAGAGAAGCCATCTGGTCCTGGACTTCTATTTGTTGGGAGGAGTTTTATTGTTTTTTATTGTTTTGCTCTTTATTATTTCTTAAACTGATTCCATTTTTTATGCTGGTTATCAATCTGTTTAAAATTTTTGTAATGTGTATTATTTTTGAGAGACAGACAGAAAGTGAGCAGGGGAGGGGCAGAGAGAGAGGGAGACACAGAATCTGAAGCAGCTTCTAGGCTCCAAGCTGTTAGCACAGAACCTGATGCAGGGCTCAAAGTCATGAACTGCAAGATCATGACCTGAGCCAAAGTCGAATGCTTACCTGACTGAGCCACCAGATATCCCTGGTCATCAGTCTGTTTAAATTTTTTATTTCTTCCTGTTTCAGTTTTGGTAGTTTACATGCTTCTAGGAATTTATCCATTTCTTCTAGGTTGTCCAATTTGTTAACATAGTTTTTCGTAATATTCTCTTATAATAGTTTGTATCTCTGTGGTATAGGTTGTTTTTTCTCCTCTCTCATTTATGGTTTTATTTATTTGATCCTTTCTCTCTCTCTCTCTCTCTCTCTTTTTGATTAGTCTTGCTGGAGGTTTATCAATTTTATTGATTTTTTTCAAAGAGCCAGTTCCTGGTTTCATTGATCTCTTCTATTTTTTTTTTTTAGTTTCTATATCATTTATTTATTTCTGTTCTAATCTTTATTATTTCTTTCCTTCTGCTGATTTTAGGTTTTGTTTCTTGTTCTTTCTCTAGCTCCTTTAGGTATAGGATTAGGCTTTTATTTTAGATTTTTTTCTTTTTCCTTTTTTTGTTTTTTTGTTTTTATTTTTGTTTTTGTTTTAGGAAGGTCTGTATGGCTTTAAAGTTCCTTCTGGAAAATACTTTTGCTGCATCCCAAAGGTTTTTGGACCATTGTGTTTTCATTTTCATTGTTTTCATGTACTTTCTAATCTCTTCTTTTATTTCCTGGTTGACCCAAAGTTGTTTAGTAGCATGTTATTTAACCTCCATGTATTTGTGGTCTTTCCAGATCTTTTACTGTGGCTGACTTCTCGCTTCATAGCATTGTGTCAGAAAAGATACATGATATGAGTTTGATCTTCTTAAATTTGTTGAGGCTTGTTTTGTAGGCTAATATACAACCTATTCTAGAGAGTGTTCCAGGTGCACTTGAAAAGAATGTGTATTCTGCTGTTTTAGGAAGGAATGCTCTGAATATATCTGTTAAATCCCTGTGTTTCAGTGTGTCACTCAAAGCCATTGTCTCCTTGTTTATTTTCTGTTTAGATGATCTATCCATTGATGTAAGTGGGGTGTTAAGATCCCCTACTATTATTGTATTATTGATTAGGTCTTCTGTGTTTGTAATTAACTGTTTTATGTATTTGGGTGCTCTTATGTTCAGTGCACAAATATTTACAATTGTTATATCTTCTTGTTAGGTTGTCCCCTTTATAATTATATAGTGTCCCTCCTTGTCTCTTGTTCCAGTCTACTTTTTCTAATATAAGTGTTGTACTTTCTTTTGATATCCATTTGCATGATAGATGTTTCTCCATCCCCTTACTTTTAATCTGTAGGTCTAAAATTTGTCTCTTCTAGGCACCATTTAGATGGGTCGTGTTTATTTAATTCATTCTGTCACCCAATGTCTTTTGATTAGAATATTTAGTCCATTTACATTCAAGGTAATCATTAACCTGGGTGGCTCAGTCAGTAAAACAACAGACTTCCATTCAGGTCATGATCTCATGGTTCATGAGTTTGAGCCCTGCATTGGGCTCTGTGACTGACAGCTCAGAGCCTAGAGCCTGCTTTGGATTCTGTGTCTTCCTTTCTATCTGCCCCTCCCCCACTCACACTCTGTCTCTCTCGTTCTGTCTCTCAAAATAAGTAAACATTAAGAAAAAAAGTAATCATTGATATATATGTATTTATGTCATTTTATTATTAGTTTTTTGGTTGTTTCTGAAGATTTTTTCTGATCCTGTCTTTTCTTTCTCTTTTTCATGGTTTGCTGATTTTCTTTAGTGATATAATTAGATTTATTTCTTTTGGTTCTTGCCATATTTATTAATACTTTTTGATATATGATTACTCTTAGGTTGTACATATTGTCTTCTGCATATAGTGGTCTATATTAAGTTGATGGTTGTTTAAGCTTGAATTCATTCTCTATTCCTCCCCTCCCCACATTTTAGGTATATGTTGCTATATTTTACATCCTTTCATTTTGTGAGTTTCTTGGCTGATTTTTTAACAGAAATATTAATTTTTACTACTTTTGTATTTCCTCCCTTCACACTGTGACTTTTGGTCTCTCCACTCAAAGAGTCCTTTTTAATTTCTTGTAGGGCTAATTTAATGGGCATGACTCCTTTAGTTCTTGTTTGTTTGAGAAACTCTTTATCTCTCCTATTCTAAATGGTAGTCTTGCTAGATAGAGTATTCTTGGCTGCATATTTTTCCCATTCAGTGCTTTGAATGTATCATACCACTCCTTGGAAAGTTTCTGCTGAGAAATCCTCTCATAGCCTACTGAGTTTACCTTGTAAGTTACTGTCTTCTTTTCTCTTGCTGATTTAAAAATTTTTTTCTTTATCTCTATATTTTGCCAATTTAATTACTATATGTCTTGTTATGAATCTGCTTTTGTTGATTTTGATAGGTGTTCTCTGTGCCTCCTGGATCTAGATATCTGTTTCCTTCCAGATTAGAGAAATTCTCAGCCATTATCTCTTCAAATAAATTTCCTGCCCCATTTTCTTTCTCTTCATCCAGGACTCCTATAACACTAATATTATTATGTTTGATGGAGTCACTGAGTTCCCTAAAGTCTATTCTTGTTTTGCACAATTCTTTTCTCTCTTTTGTTCACTTTGATTATTTTTCATTATTCTATCTTCTAGGTCATTAATTCATTCCTGTGCTTCTTCCCACCTGCAATTCATCCCATCAAGCATGTTTCTCATTTTGTTTGTTGAGCCCTTTATCTTGCCTGTTATTCCTTATCTCTGTGTTAAGGGTCTCACTCATATCTTCCACTCTTTTCTCAAATCTGGTGAATATTCTTACGATCATTACTTTAAAATCTTTATCAGGCATATTACTTATATCTATTTCGCTTAAATCTCTATCTGTGGCCTTATATTGTTCCTTCATTAGGGATAAATTTCTCTGTCTTCTCATTTTCTCTAAGTCTGTGCCTATTTCTGCGTGTTAGGAAAGTCAGCTACATCTTCTGTTCTTGAGAGTAATGATCTTATAAAGAAGAGATCCTCGAGTGCCCTGCCAGGCACTGTCCCCAGTTCTCCAGGGCGGGGAGTTACTGGGAGTAACTCCAACGTGTGCCATGTGTGCTTTGCCATTTTTTGCCCAGGCCACTTTATCTTTCAGGCCAATCATCTGTAGAATCTCTCTTTGCCTATTGTGGGCAGTGTTTGGTCCTTGGCCTGAATGTGGTGACTTTTAACTAGGTGTACTCTGGTCTGTTTGTGAAATCAGGCCTGTTTCCACTACTGCCAGTACCAAGGCTCCACAAAACTCCAGCATTAGGAGACATGGTGTGAGCAGGGGTTTGGCCTGATCTTCTGGGGAGAGATTCACCACTCTGGGACTGAGTATAACTGGGAGAGATGGTCCTGGAGCACAGGAGGTGGGGCTTGGTGTAAGCAAGTTAGGTAATGACTGTCACTACTGTGCTGGTTCCCATGGGTGGCTCTGTGCTTATGCTGAGGGGCAGGAGAGAGAAATGCCATCTTCCAGTTCCTTTGTTCCTGGAGGGGTTTCTCCATGACCACTGTCACTCTGGGACACACTCCAAGGTGAGTGAATAATCTCCTCACTGTGCCCCAGGTGCTCTTCGGATTGCTGTTTCCATGTAGCATGCCTGCAGGTTGTTTGTCCTTCTTCTCTCCAAGAGCAGAGCAATGCTTTCAGGGCTTTATCCCAGCCAAGCCCACTGACCTTTAACACTCCAGGCTTTAAGCCCCACTGGTTGCAAGAACTCACAGAATTTGCCCCTTCTCACTTTCCAAGCCAATTGCTAGGGGATGTGTTTTCTCAGGGAACTCTCCTGTGTCTAATCCATCTCTTGCCCTTCTCTGTGACCTTGGCTCCCTCCCCACTGCAGCATCCATGATCTGTTCTCTCCCAAGTCATGCTTCTGCACTTCTTACCTTCTTTAATGTGGCCTCTTCCTTACCTTTAGTTGTGGAGTTCTGTCAATCTTCACATCAATTTCTGGGGTACTTAGGATGCTTTGGTAGTTACTAGTTGTATTCCTGGTACTAGGCAAGCCTAGGGTCCTCCTACTCTCCACCACCATCTTCCAACTTCTCTCCTCAGTCTTACAACCTACTCTTAGTCTTCAATCACATCAGGAGCTATTCTTTTCTACAAATACAGATGTCAATTTAGCCTTTTGGTCATTGGTTAACATGGCTCATCCACTCACACTCTAACCTGGGGACACCCAGAATTTGGAAAGACAGATTATAATAAGTGCCAGTTCTAGGTCTTTATATGTAAACTTTGTTACCACCCTCAGGACAAATTGTTACATTACGTTTTTATGGATTACAGTACACAAAAGATGCTTAAATATGCTTGCTGACTTAAAGGAACCTAAGAAATCTCATGGTGTAGCCTGGTTCCCAAATTTTAGTATATATAAGAAATCACCTGGATAGTTTCTTAAAACACAGATTACTGTACTTGGTTCCCAGAGTTTCTGATTCAGTAATTCCAGATGCTGTTGATGCTGCAAGTCTACACATTACACAATGAGAACTATTAGCTTAGACTGTAAGCTATTGTAAGACTATAAACTGCTGTATCCATGTGTGCAGTAAAGTAACCATTTTTCTACCACCAGCCTAGTTTTTGCACTCACATATACAAGGTGGAAAAACTGCCTAAAGCGTAACATTAAGGGAGCAAGACTACAAAATAAGTTGATTTCTCTAAACCATACAAAAACAAGTATTTGATTATTATTTAACAGGAGTTATGAGTGCTAACCAGGAAGAGAAGAAAATAGCAGAGTTCAAAGAGGAGTAACTGGAGGATGTTTCTGGGAGCAACAAGGGTGGAGTTGCCAGTAGCAAAAAATAGGGCAGTTCTGCTCAGAAGCTATGCTGTCTGGCCGCTCCAAAAGGGTGAGCCTGAGTTTTCTCCTCTCTCAAAAACAGGATGTAGTGCTCTGCCATCTCCCAATCCTCTCCTCCGAATCAAGAAGAGCCCATAGTCTACACTCTTTGCATTCTACAGTGAAGGACTATATCATGTGCTTCTCTGCTATTTTGCCTAAGCTTAAATGTAACTTAAGTACGGTGATTTTCAATGTCATGCACTAAGTCCAAAATGTCATAGCAGGGTAACATCAACAAGAAATGATCCAGTTAAAAGTCTAAAGAACATTTTAAAAACCGATGTTAGAGATTAATTTGCTTTCATTGCAAGGAAGGCAAGTGCACATTGAACAAGAACTTACTGTAGCAAGCAGCAAACAGGATCAGTAGAACTGAGCAATCAGAATGCCCGTATTTAGACAAGAACAGTTTCTTCTTTTATTTAGAAAAAGGTCTCTGATTCTCAGTAAAGCTCAGCGTTTGTTAGATTTGCATTGCTTCCTCATGTTGATACTGGAGTCACTCTTCGATATAACATAAAGTTATTCCTTTATATTTGGATAAAATGCTTGGATCAACAGCATCAACATGTTATCCTTATGAACAAATAGGGCTTTTAATAAAAGCTGAGAGAAGAAGCCTCTGCTTATCCACCTTCAAAACTAAAGGGTTTTTCAGGCTTCTCTGATCAAATCACATACAAAAACACTCTTTTAGCAACTTGACCTGCCCTCTGGTGTCACTAAACTTGTTATTTTTTTCCTCCCTCTTTCTGTTTCCTGTAACCTGGGAATTGGATCTAAAACCTTGATTAGATTTAGTTTAAACATTTTTGTCATGCTGACACTATAATCCTGTGACCACACCCAAACCACATACCTTAGCTTGTCTATTGTGACACTAGGTTTCTCAGCTATGGTAAGTGATCTGGCACTTCCACTATAAAAGTAAGGGCTTGTTTTTCCCTTTGCAATTAACAAGGAATTTGTGGTGTGATACCCAGATACATTATGCAAATATTTTTTTCCTTTTCAGCTTCTCATCTAAAGATTTTGGCTGTATTGATTATCTTTGCCTAAATCGATTTTCCATTTAGGGTTCCAAATGGTGATTTTTCTAATTCTACCATTTCTTCCATATTAATGAGCTGGCATTCTGTTGTTTCAAACGGGGGGAAGGGGGAGTTGCCAAAAAAATTGCAAGAACTAATACATGAGTTCGGCAAAGTCACAGGATATAAAATCAATGTACAGAAATTTGTTGTACTTCTACACATCAATAATGGAGATGCAGAAAAAAAATTGAGGAATCGATCCCATCTGCAACTACACCAAAAGCAATTAGTTATCTAGGCATAAACCTAACCAAAGAAGTAAAAGATCTGTACACTGGAAATTATAGAATACTTATGAAAGAAATTGAAGGGGACACAAAGAAATGTAAAGATATTTCATGATCATGGATTGGAAGAGAAAACATTATTAAAATGTCTATACTACCCAAAGCAATCTACCCATTTAATTCAGTCCTCATCAAAATACTATAAGCATTTTTCACAGAAACAACAAACAATTCTAAAATTTGTTTGGAAAGACACACAGTGTGTATAGTATAAAGCTGTAGTCATCAAGACAGTATGGTACTGGCACAAAAACAGACACATAGATCAATGGAACACAATAGAAAACTCAGAAATGGACTCACAATTATGGTCAACTAATCTTTGACAAAGCAGGAAAGAATACACAATGGAAAAAAGACGGTCTCTTCAGCAAATAGTGTTGGGAAAACTGGACAGCAACATGCAGAAGAATAAAACTAAGCCAGTTTCTTACATCATACACAAAAACAAATTCAAAATGGATGAAAGACCTAAATGTGAGACAGGAAACCATCAAAACCCTAGAGGAGAACACGGGCAGCAACCTCTTCGACCTCGGCCACAGCCAACTTCTTACTAGACATGTCGCCGGAGGGAAAGAAAAGCAAAATGACTATTGGGACCTCATTGAGATAAAAAAGCTTCTGCACAGTGAAGGAAACAATCAATGAAACTAAAAGGCAGCCTAAGGAATGGGAAAAGATATTTGCAAATGACACATCTGATAAAGGCTTAGTATCCAAAATCTATAAAGAACTTACAAGACTCAACACCCAAAAACCTAGTTTTCTAGTTAAGAAATGGACAAAAGACATGAATAAACACTTTTCCAAAGAAGACAGCGAGATGGCCAAGAGACACATGAAAAGATGCTCAACATCACTAATCATAGGGGAAATACAAATCAAAACCACAATGAGATACCACCTCACACCTGTCAGAATGGCTAAAATTAGTAACACAGGAAACAACAGATGTTGGAGAGGATGTGGAGAAAGGGGAACCGTCTTACCCTGTTGGTGGGAGTATAAACTGGTGCAGACACTCTGGAAATCAGTATGGAGATTCCTCAGAAAGTTCAAGATAGAGCTATCCTACTACCCAGCAATTGCACTATTAAGTATTTACACAAAGGATAGAAAAATACTGATTTGAAGGGACACATAAGCCCTGATGTTTATAGCAGTGTTATCTACAATGGCCAAATTATGGAAAGATCCCAAATGTTGACTGACTGATGAATTGATAAAGAAGGTGTGGTACATTTATGCAATGGAATATTTCTCAGCCTTAAAAAAATTAAATCTTGCCATTTGCAGCAATATGGATGGAGCTAGAGTATATTATGCTGAGTGAAGTAAGTCAATCAGAGAAAGAGAAATATTGTATGATTTCACTCATATGTGGAATTTAAGAAACAAAGAAACAAAACATATGGGAAGGGAGAAAAGAGGTAGAGAAACAAACCATAAGACTTAGAGAATAAACTGAGGGTTGATGGACAAAGGTGAGTGGGGGGATGGGCTAGATGGGTGGTGGGCATTAAGGAGGGCACTTGTGATGAGCACTGGGTGTTGTATCTAAGTGATGAATCACTAAATTCTACTCCCGAAACCAGTACTGCACTTTATGTTAACTACCTAGAATGTAAATAAAAATTTGAAAAGAAAAAGGAAGCGGGGGAGTTTTTACATATTAACTGGCTTCAACATTGCTTTCAAAAAAGACATGATAAATAATAATTTCTTAACCTATTTCCAGAGTAAATTTCTGATCTGATGTCATAACCAATAGTGGCACATGAGCTTCTCTCTGTTTCTCTCTCTCTCTCATAGCACATTATTAATATCTGCTGCTATATATTCTTAAAGTGATATTTCTACTTGCTCATCATCTGTGACATTATTTTTTCCATCCAACTATTTCCTCACAGTCACATTTGCTCAAATCTCCATTTGCTCAGTGGTCAGATTCCTGCTTTCTAATCTTCACACACTATTTCTGGACCACCTGTCCCGGAGGCCTGAAACTATCTTCACTTGTGATCTGAGAATCTCGAGAAAATAATTTATTCATCTCTACATAGTCAACACTTAGAACTCTGTCAGGGGGTGGGAGATACTCTACAAATGTTGCCTAAATTGAATTGAATTCAGCTAGAGGAAACATGGCCTAACCAATTGGAAATGTGGTAGCAAATTTCTCCAGCCTCAACTTCCCCAAACTTGTGATAACCTTTGTGTCCCTATGTGAAATTAAGTCATGATGCTATGATAGCTGAGCTGCCAGATTTAGCAAGTAAAAATATAGAATGCTTTGTTAAATTAGAATTTCAGAAAAATTTGATTTTTTGCTCTAAGTATTTTTTGTGAATACGAAAAAACTATTTTTATCTGAAATTCAGATGTAATGGGGAATCCTGTGTTTTACTGGTAACCCTACAGAATAGGCACTTGATCTTTGCTTACACTTAATGTCTACTAATTTATGTCATTTATGTATTTTCACTATCTCTTCAAGTATCTATCATAGGAAGTTTCCGTGAGTACTTTTTTATAGTGATAATCACCAGGCTTTCCTCTTTGACTTATGTACCATCTAAGCAAAGTTAAACATGTCTATAAAATAGAGATAATAAATTTGGGTGTCTTTTTTTTATTTATGAGGATTTGTATGCAAATTTAGTAATTCTTTTTATCTCAACATTTCTAGTGAAGATTCTTAGTTGTCTGTGAAGTGTATTGTTCTCAAAACATGCCTTGTACTTCTTTAATATGAGTTTTCATTCCCTAATGATAGAAAGAGATAATTCTACTCTAACCCACACTGGGGGATGCAATCAGGCATAAGACTTTGAAACTTCAGTGGTTCCAAGGCTTTGCTTGAAAAAGGGAACAAAGTCCCATTACTTACACACAAGCAATTTAGCCACTGGCTACTCCATAAACTAGCTTATATAGATAAGCATTGATTTTCAGCCTTTGGGGAAAGAGATATATTTATACTTGTACCTGCAGAATACATTTAATTAGACTTTTTCACATGTTCTCTAGAAAATAAAGGAAAGTTAAAAGGCTTTCACTGCTTTCACTGCTTCACTCTGTCAAGACTTACATCCTTGAATTGATGAGTGTGAGTTACTGAATGACATTTAAACTATTTGGACCACAGCAAATTCAGTCACTAAAAACTTGGTACCTTAAGGGGCTCCTGAGTGCCTTGGTCCATTAAGCATCTTACTCTTGATTTCTGTTCAGGCCATGATCTCATGGTTCATGGGATCGAGCTCCACATCAGTCTCTGTGCTGATAACATGGGAGCCTGCTTGAGATTCTCTCTCTCCCTCTCTGTCTGCCCTTCCCCCACTTGTACGTGTGCGCTCTCTCTCTCTCTCTCTCTCTCTCTCTCTCTCTCACTCTCCCAAAATAAATAAACTTAGAAAACAAAATCAGTAACTTGATTACAAGTTGGGCTCCCATCAAGTTGCACATACACAAAAAGTTTGCTTATAGTATATAGTGAACTTCTTTAGTTCTGTCTGCCCAATTTTTTTGTTTCTTTTAGTAACAGCACTCTGATTTCCACTGGGAAGCCACCTTCCCTTCATTGTCAGTCCTGTACCCACCCCCCACTCTTATTTTAGGAGAGGACAAATGACCTAGAACTGACCAATCAGTGCACAGCACACAAGTAAGGATACAGTATTGGACGTGTTGCATCTGAGGTTCATGGAAGACAAATAGATGAGAATATTACAAAAGGAGATGACTACCTAGGTCTGGAACTCAGGAATAAAGAATAGTTGGAGTAACAGATCTGACTCCATGACTTTGTGACTGGCTTAAGGACAGAGAGAAACCCATCTTACGGGCTTCTGTATCCCTAGCCTCTAAGAACATATGGTGACTAACATATTCATTCATGCATGCATTCACTCAAAAAAACAAACAAACAAGTACCTTTTGAAATACTAGGGGTGGTGGTTATGGAGAAGAGCAGAAGTTGAGGGAACTCAAGTGAGAGAAACTATTTTCTCTCTGAACAAGGAAGACTGATGGTTTGCCAGAAGGAAAAGGTCAAGAAGCAAAGGAAGGGGGTACCTGGGTGGCTTCAGCTCAGGTCATGATCTTGCGGTCTGTGATTTCGAGCCCTGTGTCAGGCTCTTGTACTGACACCTCAGAGCCTAGAGCCTGCTTCAGATTCTGTATCTCCCTCTCTCTCTGCCCCTGGCCCCTCACACTCTGTATCTCTCTCAAAAATAAATAAACATTAAAAAAAAAAGAAGCAAAGGAAGATGAAATACAAGAAAAGGGTTGAGTTGCATAAAGAGTTATGAATGTTGGAATAGTTAGCAAAGAAAATGGAGGAAGCAGCTGGATCACAGTGTACAGTCAGAAGGTCAAGGAATACCAGAGGGGAAGCTGATACTGGATGCCATATTGTAGTGACAATGACCCCAGTCATTGTTTTTCTACGGCACTGATCTCCCTCTCACTCAAGAATTAGGCCTCCATGCTCTGCCTTCTTTTAGCAGTGCTCCTACTGTTCTTATAGCACTTGTCAATTTTGATAATCGCTGTCTAGTCCATCTACCCTTACCCACTACAAACTCTCCATCTTTGTATTTCTAGCACCTAGCCTAAGAATTGCCACATAGAAGGCATGCAATCAGTGTGCGTTCAATTGAACTGAATACCTAAATTGAATGATTAATTCTCTTGCAGATTGTAATCTGAAAAACAAGCTAATTAAATGATTGTTCCAATGGGAGTATAACATGTGTTTGGGGGGGGCAAACATTGAGGTTCAACATGGAAAGTTTATCTGTCCAACGCACTCAAAAGTGATAAACGTAAAAGACCAAACACCTAGTATGAATTGCTTAGATCGTGTTTATGAAAAGATAAAATGAATGTCAAAGCTTTCTGGACCAAAGTTGCCATGTTGTTGCTTTTTGCTGTCCATAGCTGCACTTCCTCATGAGATAATCATCAGATTCTGTCAGAGTGTCTGTTTCTTGTGTAATGCCAATGTTAAGTGGGTAAATGAGTTTCAAAAATAAAAATGTGTTCACAGTAGAATTGCAGAGCTGTAGTCATTCAAAATGTTTGTCATTTCTCATGGCCCAACTAAAAATATTTAAAGCTCTATATGGTTGGCCAACTCCTCTGTTGAAATTCTCAATTCTTCTGTTGACTCAGGAGAGCAAACTAAGACTAAACAATTTTGGGTGTCTACATGTTCATAAATATAATAGGTGAGATGGTACAATGAAAAGGATTGACCTAATATACTAACATTTTAAAAAAAGTTTTATCTTTTTAATGTTATTTATTTGAGAGGAGAAGAAAGGGGCAAAGAGAGTGGGAGAGGGAGGGAGAGAGAATCCCAAGCAGGCTCCCTGCTGTCAGCACAGAGGCTGAGGCAGAGCTCAGTACCACAAACCATAAGATCATGACCTGAGTGGAAATCAAGAGTCGGACACTTAACCAACTGAGCCACCTAAGTGCCCCATAAAAAAGAAGGTTTTATAAATAAAATTTAAGTGGAGTTTTTAAGGAGGCTACTTGGCAGAAGAAAAGGAAAAGAACACTGTAGGAAGGAAATAATGCCTTATGCAAGGGCACCAAACTGCCCAAGTAGAGAGGAAGGGTTCATCAGATTTAAAGTCAGCGATTAGGCCATATTTGACAGTGGGTGGGATTCCAAGTGTGAAATATCAGCGGTAGGAGCTCTATCTGATTTGCTTTCTTCCAGGCTATCAGAACATTAAGACTGGGGCTGGTCCAGAATGTCAGAAGTTTAATTAGCTAGCTTACCTTCAATCTCACATTTATTTTTGTGTCATGTGACCAGAATAAGATCTAAAATGTGAGTTGAATGTTAAAGGTACTTTGGCCTAAGGTAATTAAAATCCAATTAGATTAGAAAAATGGTTGCTTCCCTCATATTATAGTTCAGTATGACATATTCCTCTGCATTGAGGTTAGTAGCCAAGGTGCTAACTTTGCTTTACTTTGCCGTTGTTTCATTTATATATTCCTGCCACAAGAACTTCTTAAAGGGGTATTGAAGTAGGATCTGGGTATTTGTTCCTGGCCAAAACACCCTAAAAATCTAACAAAATCTTAACAAATAATGACTTTTAAAAATTGAAATGATTTTCCCAGGCATTGGTTTAGGTTGTGCAACATTACTGAAATGAATCTCCTTAGAGGCTTGTTTCCTCCATTAGATTATTAGTTCCTTATGGACAATAACTGTTTGAGTCTACTTTATATTCCTGGAGCATAACACAGAGCCAGGCACATGGTTAAGCATTTAAATGTTTGTTGAGAGGGACTGTTTGTCCAGTGCCAGTTGTATAATTAGAATTTCTTTTTTTCTTACAGAGTTAGGAACAAAACTGCAGTGACCCGCTGCTATTTTGAGATGCTGACTATCATGGAAATTTTCCCAACCTGCTTTGTTGGGATAGCCCAGCCACAAGAGCTCTACTCAATGTAAAAACTGTACCAAGTATGTTTTGTAAAACCTTGAGGCAGTTAGTGTGAGGCTATGCAAGGAATACCAAATTGGAAGTGTTCTAATCTTGGCTCTATTACTTAATCTACTAACTATGGGAAAGCCACTTCATCTCTCAGGGGCCGTAATTCCCTCCTCTGATCAATAAGGGGGTTGTATTAAATTATCTCTAAATCCCCTACCAGCAGTAACGTCCACCTAAAATTCAGCTTTGTATTCCTAACACAATGATGGACTCATATTGTGAGTGTTAATATTTATTAATTTTAAGTTGAAGTCTTAGGGTCTCTAACACTTTACAATGTTTTAGGTTAAACCTAACATTACTTTCAATGTTAAGTTAAAAATTAAGATCAAAATGGTTTCAAGAAAAGGTATTTTCCTCTCATTTTTCCTTTATCCAGCTTATATATGAACACTCACACCATGAGAAAATCACAGTAAGTCAACCTGTACTTTTAAAATCTAAGTTGACAAATTTTGCCTTTGTAAGTATAACATTCTCTAGGAGAATGAGATTTTAAGTGGAAAATGTTTTAAGTTACATGTGCAGTTAGTGTAGTTACTCAAGAAGTTTTGAGAACACACGATAACTTACTAACAAACTATAAGTGAAAAAGCACTAGTTTTATTTCTGTAACTAAATGTATTCCCTCAAAGAACTTACTGAAAACCTCTAGTTTACTTATAGTTATTAAATGACTTTCAAAGTAATAAACCTACCTTTACCTTTTTAAAATGTTTACAATATCTTTTAAATGTTTATTTATTTTTGAGAGGTGGGAGGGAAAGAAAGAGTGGGAGACAAGAGAATCCAACCACATGGGGCTTGAACTCATGAATCGCGAGATCATGAGCTGAGCCGAAGTTTGTCGCTTAATTGACTGAGCCACCCAGACGTCCCCCCCAAATTTATAATTCACACTTTTTACTAATTCAGAATTTTCCCCCTAACAATCAATAAAATTAGTTTGGTTGTACATATTTATATGATTACCCTCCAAATCATACAGAACTCTATACTAATATGGAATTAATTTTAATGTCCATTGTTAACATGTTGAAGTTGAACACTGATCTGTCAACAGTAGTAATGAGTACCTGCTGGAAACAGAGTATCATTACAGGACGAAGGGTTGGTTTTTTGTTTTTATTTTGTTTTTGTTTTTGTTTGTTTTGACTGCTTACCATATGGCATGCGCTTTGCATTATCTCATTTGACCTTGTTAATAATTTTTAAGGTGATTATCATTTCCATTTTTAAAATGAGAAAACTAATGTTTAAAGAAGTTTTTACTTGCTCCAGAGGAAACAGTAGGATTCCATACTAAGTTGTCAAATATCAAAGCCGATGCATGATCCTAATTGCTACATTATGTTAACTTTGTTATATTAACTGCCTCACATAATTCTTTCAAGAATTCATGAATTTGTCTGACTATAATTTCATCAAAAAGCTGTCTCTGGGGGCACATGGTTGGCTCATTCAGTTAAGTGCTCAACTTCAGTTCAAGTCATGATCTCATGGTTAGTGAGTTCGAGCCCTGCGTTGGGCTCTGCATCAGAGCCTGGAGCCTGCTTCAGATTCTGTGTCTCCATCTTTCTCTACCCCTCTCCCTCTATCTCTCTCTGTCTCCTTCAAAAATAAATAAGCATTTTTTTAAAAATTAAAAAACAAAAGCTTTCCCTGAAACTCAACTAACTATATAGTCACGTAAAGGTCAATATCTGCCCAAGATCCTTGAGTCAACAAAAAAAGTTTTAATTTCTTGTATGAATTTACCACCTCCTCTGATATGTGATAATCAAACTACAATTATAAAGAATCACCCTATCATTGGCAGGGGACATTATTAATGCTTAACATCACTGCAAATATCAACCACAAAAACAACTGAGGTTTAGTATTTCATAATGGGAGATATTGATATAAAGACTTTAGTAGTTAAGTGTGTTTTGAGTTTATTCAAAACTTTAGACCAAAAAAATTCTTGGAAATTTCCCTACTAAATAATCATTTCAAAATACTTGTCAGTGGAGCTGTTTAGAAATACCTCAAAAATATCCTTTTATAATATACCTTTATATGCCTAAAAGATTAACCATTCCAAATACCTAAACATACTTATATCCCTATAGTCAGTCATATAGTTTGATGGTCAATCAATATTTACTGATCTCACACTTAGTGCTCAAACTTCTGTTTTGCAATTACATGTCAAAGAACTTTTCCTTAATAAGGATGAGTCAAAGATGTTTAGCTATGCATTTTTTTCTTAAATAGTTTATTGTCAATAGTCATATAACACCCAGTGCTCATCCCAACAAGTGCCCTCCTCCATGCCCATTACCCCCTCCCCTCCCCCCACCCCCATCAGCCCTCAGTGTGTTCTCAGTATTCAAGAGTCTCTCATGGTTTGCCTCCCTCCCTCTCCCCAACTATTTTTCCCCTTCTCTTCCCCCATGGTCCTCCGTTAAGTTCCTCCTAATTTACCTATATGTGCAAGCATATGGTATCTGTCCTTCTCTGCCTGACTTATTTCGCTCAGCATAACACCCTCGAGTTCCATCCATGTTGCTACAAATGGCCAAATTTCACTCATTCTCATTGCCATGTAGTATCCATTATATAAATAAACCACATCTTGTTGATCCATTCATCAGTTGATGGACACTTAGGTTCTTTCCATGATTTGGCTATTGTGGAGAGTGCTGCTATGAACATTGGGGTACATGTGTCCCTATGCATCAGCACTCCTGTATCCCTTGGGTAAATTCCTAGCAGTGCTATTGCTGGGTCATAGGGGAGTTCTATTGTTAATTTTTTGAGGAACCTACACATTGTTTTCCAGAGGGGCTGCACCAGCTTACATTTCCACCAAGAGTGTAGGAGGGTGCCCATTTCTCCACATCCTCGCCAGCATCTAGAGTTCTCTGATTTGTTCATTTTTAGCTACGCATTTTTTAATAGGAAATTGTAAAATGCCTGAAAAGTCATCAAAAGAAGATTGACTAAATAAAATAAAGTACATTTATATACAGTAGGCCTATATTCATTGACATGGGAAGATGCCCATGATGTATAGCTAAATGAAAAAGATGATTATTAAATTCTGTGTTAAGTGATCTTACTTTTGTTTTCTTAAAAATAAACCTGTGCGAAACCACAGTGAGATACCACCTCACACCTGTTAGAATGGGTATATCAGAAAATCAAGTAGTAACACATGTTAGTGAGAATGTGGCAAAAAGGGAACCCCTGTGTACTGTTGGTGGAATTATAAATTGGTGCAGCCACTACGGAAAATAGTGTGGAAGTTCCTCACATCTAAAAATAGATTTTAAGGGAAGCAATTCCACTTCCAAGTATATATCCAAAGAAAATGAAAACAGTAACTCAAAAAGATATATGCACCACCATATTTACTGCAAAATCATTTGCAATAACCAAGATATGGAAATAACCTAAGTGTTAATCAATGGAAGAATGATTAAAGAAGATATATACGTATAGAATATATAGAATAACTAGAATACACTAGTGTGTATATATATACACTATATATATATACGTATATATGTATATATATATACACTATGTATATATATAGTGTATATATATATACACTATATATATACACATATAGTGTATATATATATACACTATATATACATATATAGTGTATATATACATATATATGTATATATATATACACTCTAGAATATATATACACTATATATATAGTGTATATATATACACTATATATATACATATAGTGTATATATATATACATATATATGTATATATATATACACTCTAGAATATTATTGTCACAATAAAGAAGAAAATCTTGCCATTTGTGATAACATGGATGGATTTTGAGGGCTTTGTGTTTAGTGGAATGAGTCAGACAGAAAAAGACAAATATCATATAATTTCACTTATATGTAGAAGCAGAAAAAAGAAACCCAGCTCATAGACACAGAGTGCAGTTGGTGGTTGCCAGACAGAGGCAGGGGGTTGAGGCTGGGAAATATGCATGAAAGGGATGAAAAGGTACGAATTTCCAGTTATAAAATAAGTAAGTTATAGAGATATAATGTACAACATGGTGACTTTAGTTAATAGTGCCTTATTGTAGGGGCACCTGGATGGTTTAGTCAGTTAGGCGTCTGACATTGGCTCAGGTCATGATCTCATAGTTCATGGGTTCAAGCCCCGTGTTGGGCTCTGTGCTGACAACTCAGAGCAAGGAGCCTGTTTTGGATTCTGTCTCTCTCTCTCTCTGCCCCTCCCCCCCAATAAAGAAACATTAAAAAGAAAAGAGTACCATATTGTATATTTAAAAGTTGCTAAGAGAATAAATGTTAAAAGTTGTCATCATTAAGAAATATATATTTTGTAAGTATATATAGTGATGGATGTTAACTAGACTTGTGGTGATGATTTCATAATATATACAAATATCAAATCACTATGTTGTATACTTAAAACCAATATAATGTTATATGTCAATTATACTCAGTTAAATTTTTTAATAAATAAATAAATAAACAAACGTGTGTATTCATGAATGTATTTAAAAGAATTCATGAATGTATTTTTAAAAAATCTGAAAGATATTCTATGCATCAAAATGTTAGCAGATCTCTGAGTGATGGAATTACAGTGGTATTATTTTCTTCCTTATATATTTTATTGTTTCCTGATAATTTTGCAATAAGAATAAATTAGCCTTATAATCAGACAACAAAAGCTATTTAAAATATCTCTGATAAGCGTTAGGAGGAAATTTAATTTATGGTCCCTGAGGAATGATTAATTACAACGTCCATGTCCAAGCACACTTGAAAAGAACCTATTATGTTTGTCACAGCCCCTGTTGGAAATTCCAGTATTACTCAGTGAATCAATGATAAGTATTTGTCAGGCGTGCACAATGTAAGGGACTTGATGCTTGACAGTGTAAGAGAATAGAAAAAATTCAACATACCTTAAAGGACCTTGGACTAGCTGGAGAATGAAAACATATCTACAGGATCCATTTTTATTAATAACTAGTAAGGAGTGTAAACATTTGCTAACATGTTCACGAGCAGAAGGAAGTTTCTTTCTTAGTCACCTGTTGAGCCAGTTTCATGCTTGTGCTTAAGATGTGGTTGAAGCAGACCTCTAATACTTTTTGTAACATTTTAAATTTCAAATTTCAAGGGTATTAGTATCTTAAGATCTGTTGGACTCTACTGTACCAAAAGCTAAGTTTATGAATTTATGAATTTTTCCCTATAACAATGAAAAAAGCTAACAGTTGGGCTTTATTTAATATTAGTAACCTTGTATTAATCATCTGAAAATGTGATATTCCTCATATCTAAATTTTCTTAATGTCTAGAGCTTACACATTAAAATGTCACACTTTTTAATATTTTACCCAAATATTCCCAAAGTATGTTCTTGCCTTCTTAAACAGCTAAATAAAATGTGATACTTTTTTCAGAGTTTATTACAATGAATATTCACTATTATATAAAAATTTGTGCCAAACTACTGAAGAGTATGACTTTTTGCCCATTTGTTGTTTTGGGTCCACACTGTTGTGATTTCTCAGGTCTTGTGTCTGCTTTTCGTTGTTATAGTTTTTAAACTACATTGTCTTTTGCTTTTCAGGTGTCACCTGTCACTTGCTGCTAAGAATCTGACATTAGCAATGTTCCTCTTCCTCTTTCTTCTTTTCTCTCTAATTTACTGCAGGCTAACAATAAGACCTGGAGTGAAAAGGTAGGAGTTCTCATATGTAAAATACATGGGCTCACAGACTTTGAGAAATTTACATTAGCTACTCTGATGCCTTTCTTGTCTTCCTGATTCTCAATACTGCCATTGATTGCTGAGGTTTTCATAGCCTCTCGAGATCTGAGATGTTTTGTATTTCAAAAAAACTCTGATGGGAACTTTTAAATTGACTTTGATCATTAAATTGCTCTTAGAATCTTAGAATTGAAAGCAGGCATCCTTCAGGGGGGAAAAAAGGGTAAAAAGAGATACATAGAATAAGTAATGAGAGATGATGCAAAAATAAAAAAAAGAAAGAGAAAGATACAAAAGGAAAAGAGAGGAAAGCGGGGAGAAAAAGAAGGGAAGGAAGACAGGAAGGCCAGGAGAGGTGAGGGTGTGATGGACAAAGAGAGATGGAAAGACAGGGAGCCTGGGTGGCTCAATCAGTTAAGCATCAGACTCTTGATTTTGGCTCAGGTCATGATTTCATGGTCTGTGAGATGGAGCCCCGTGTCGAGCTCTGTGCTGACTGCATGGAGCCTGCTTAGGATTCTCTCTTTCCCTCTCCTCTTTCTCTTCCCCTCCCCCACTTGTTCTCTGTCTCAAAATAAATAAACATTAAAAACTTTTTTTAAAAAGTAGAGGGAAGGAGAGATGGAAGACTTAGTGGGGAGGGGAAGAAGTGATGTAGAGAGAGGACAAGAGGAGGGAAGAAAATTAAAGCAGCACTGGGAAGAGGAGAAACAGATGTAGAGAGACAGAAAGAGAAAAAGAGACATAAGAAGAATGAGGTAGAAAAATTAGGCATACAGACAGAATAATCGAGAGAAAAAAAGGGAGAAAAGGAGGGAGGGAAAGATATACCACCAGGACGTACTGGGGGCCATCTTAGAGGCTGGCTCCCCACCACTTAGTTAACCAGTTTGATATTATTAACTTAAATTCAAATTTAAACTTGTAAAAAATGACTAGAATGTAAGATGGCTTCTGAGAACTTAACTGTTTTCTTCTAAAGTTTTAAAAAGGAGAGTAACTAACCGAAAGAAGTCAGTCAGAGAAAGACAGATATCATATGATTTCATTCATGTGGAATATGAGAAATTCGGCGGATGAACATAGGGGAAGGGAGGCAAACCATAAAAACAGAGAGGGAGGCAAACCATAAGAGACTCTTAAATACAGAGAATAAACTGAGGGTTGCTGGAGGGGAACTGGGTGTGGGGGGTGTTTAATGGGTGATGGGCGTTATAGGGGGCACTTGCTGGGATGAACACTGGGTGTCATGTAAGAGATGAATCACTCGGTTCTCTTCCTGAAGCCAAGGCTACACTGTATGTTAACTAACTTGGATTTAAATAAAAAATCAATTTAATTTAATTTAAAAAATTAAAAGGAGAGTTACTAAGCAATATTAAAGATTATGTTAGTAATATTTATTATCTTAACAGGAAAATTATCACAGGAATATAAATGTGACTCTCTGAACATGGCACGAGTTTTTTCTGGCTGCAACATTGACAGTCTTAAAACTTAGATAGTTTCTCTTTCTCTCTCTCTCTCTCTTTCTCTCTCTGTCTCTCTCAATGAGGTATTAATTTACTTACAGTAAACTTCACTCTTTTTTATGTATAGTTCTATGATTTTTGACAAATGTATGTAACCAAATTATGTAACCATAACCACAATCAAGATAGAGAACAGCTCTATCACTTCAAAATATTGGTACTCCTCTCTTTTTCTATTTCCCTCCTTTTCTTCCCTTACTCAGGCAAGAATTTGTCTTCAGAATGAAGTCAATAATGTACCAGAAATCTTATAATAGAGAAAACCACACTATGTCAGAATTCATCTCTAGAAATGAGGTGCATAGGGTTGAAGTATGATAGAAGTGATGGAGATAAAGGAATCCCGAGGGAGTGTCACAGTAAGCACACAAACTGTAAAAGCACAAAACCAAGACTATAGGGACAGACTTTCAAGCTTTCATTTCATGTCTGAATTAATCCGATGTCACACCAATACTTCCTGCACCTGAAGAAGTAAAACATTGCATCAGTTTTTGTAAATTCATGCAGAATAACAGACTTCTCATCTACTCCAAGGTTTGTTTTTAACCTATGCTAAAGAAGAGTGAAAATTAGTTACCTTCACAGATAGAAATATCTTAGCTAATTGCCTACTTGGATGTAAATTAATTAAAAATAGAGACATTCTTATGATGAGCACTGGCTGAACTGGAATTCTTGAATCACTATATTGTATGCCTGAAACTAATATAACACTGCATTAACTAACTGTAATTAAAATAAAAACTTAAAAAATAAAAATAAGAGTAAAGACATTTTTATTCATAATTTCACTGTGTTTGGGTCTTGCATATCTATATATACCTAGCTAATATAACTTTTATCCCTCTCAGCATATCTTTCATATCCTCTTTTACAACCATAAGCACGAATGGAGCATATACAGTCTTCTTCATTCTTAGCTACTCAGATAACTATGTAAGAGGTAGTAAAAAAGGCATAAAAAGATAGAATTTTATCTATACAAATAAAAATAAGATATAAAAAGGATAGAACTCATAAGGATGAATCTGAAATAGAATTAAAGTGCAATAAATTAAGATAATTTGAGAAATAGTGGCACCTGGGTGGCTCTGTTGGTTAAGCATCCAACTTCAGCTCAGGTCATGATCTCATAGACCATGAGTTCAAGCCCCACGTCAGGCTGTGTACTGACAGCTCAGAGCCTGGAGCCTGCTTCAGATTCTGTGTGTGTGTGTTTCTCTCTCTCTGCCCTTCCCCAGCTTGTGTTCCATCTCTCTCTGTCAAAAATAAACATTAAAAAAAATTTTTAAAGATAATTTGAGAACTAAGTATTAAAGGAATTACATATAATTTACATACAATATGTGAATTGGTGTGTGTGTGTGTATCAACAATGAGAAGAATTATAAATCAGAGGTAAAGATATGTACAATAGATGTAATGATATTGGAATTTTAAATAAAATTCATATAGTTTGGAGAAACTAGAAGTATCTAAAGTCCAACAGATACAAGAAGAAAACACTACTGGTGACTGAAAGGAAAATGGAGGGGTTAAAAAGTGGGAAAAGAGATTAGGATAATGTGGACAATACGTAGAAAAATAAAAAGATGATGGAGTTGGAGAAACTGTTTGGACTAAGAAATCCAATGTCTATCAGGTAGCAATCTAAACACAGTTTAGAGAAACTTTTCAAATTGCAGTTACTCTCTTGGACTGTCTACATTATCCTGACTTAGCCTCACATGTTTAACAAAACAGTCAAACAAGTGGGGAAACAAGAAACCATGGAGCTTAATTTAGTATGGCTCGTTTTTCAAGAACCTTTAGTTGTGCCTGGTGATCACCAGGCTCTTCTCAAAGCTTCCACCCATTTTAGGATTTTTTTTTTATTGAGGTAAAATTGATGTATGACATTATATGAGCTTCAGGTGTCCAACATAATAATTTTATACTTGTATATACTGTGAAATAATCATATTAAGTCAGGTTGCTGTCTGTCACCCTATAAGGTTACGAATTTTTTTTCTTGTGATCAGAACTTGGTAGCCAATTTTATTTTATTTTTAAATATTTATTTCTTTTTTTAAAATTTTTAATAGTTTATTTATTTTTGAGACAGAGAGAGACAGAACATGAGCGGGGAAGGGCAGAGAGAGAGAGGGAGACACAGAATCCAAAACAGGATCCAGGATCCGAGCTGCCAGCACAGAACCTGATGAGGGGCTCGAACCCATGAACCGCGAGTTCATGACCTGAGCCAAAGTCGGACACTTAACAGACTAAGCCACCCAGGCGCCCCTAAATGTTTATTTATTTCTGAGAGACAGAGCTCGAGTGGGGGAGGGGCAGACAGAGAGGGAGACACAGAATCTGAAGCAGGCTCCAGGCTCCAGGCTCTGAGCTGTCAGCACAGAGCCTGAAGCAGGGCTCAAACACACAAACCATGAGATCATGACCTGAGCCAAAGTTGGATGTTTAACCTACTGAGCCACCCAGGTGCCCTCACTCTTGGCCAGTGTGTAATACATTGCATTCATTTTATGTATGTCTTTCCTAAAGTTTTGCTCAGAGATAATGTATAACTTATTAATGTGTAGTTACTAGGGAAATGTGAAAATACATCTAGTGAACTAATCACTGGGAAAAGCCAATCTATTCAATTAATGTAAGAAAACTTCTTAGTTGGCCGTGTGACAAATGAAGATATTTAGCAAAATTAGAGCCTGTCGTTCATCATCCTTTCAGAAGCTAGCCTACGTTCTTTCCATTTTTGACACCCACACACAATCAATCATTAAGCTTGATTGATTTCTGGCTCCTCCTCTCCATCTGTACTATCACTGCCCTCGCTGAGGTTCATCTTGCCTCCTCTGATCTAACCAGAGGTTTGGGAGGGTAAATGGTATTGGAGGCAATGTGATGAGTGTCTTCTCCCTCCTGACCCCCGTCCCACTGTTGCTCTACAATTTACAGATTCATTTCTTCATGACACTTTTTTCTAGTCCCCATAATCTAACTTCTCTTTTTTTCCAGACTGATCTTTCTGACCCTAAATTCTGATGATACTACTCCCCTGCTAATAGTTCTTCAGTGGCTCCTATTGTCTGAAACAAAAGTAGCAATTGCTAACGCCTTCAAGGGCTATGCAGATGACATTAAGTGACATCTGAATAAAGTGGGTCAGCTGGAGACTATTGTAGAGTGGTGACAGCAGAGTCTGTCAAATTTGGGAAAATGTTGCCAGAATTCCCAGTCCCTCAGGAGAGGCTAGAAAGTCCAGATTTGCCTGTGAAAATTCTCAATTTTTAACTGTAACAACTAATTCAATACTTTCTAAACATATCATGAGCCAAACAAAGCACTTCTATAACCTGTGGATAATCCATTTGTCAATTCTAATCTGATAGGATAAAATCCAAACTCTAGTGTGGCATAAAGGGCTCTTCATGTTCTATTTCCTGCCTACCTTTCCAACCCTATCTGTTGACCAGTTCTTCCAGCCAAGAAAGCATGTAGCTTCATTAATTGCAAGTTACCTTCACTTCCAGGAGAAGTACAGTTTTGCTTGCCTTTGTGCTTCTGCCTCTTTGCCTCTGGTGGAGTGTCCTAATTCACACCGGATCACTCCCAAACACTTCATCCAATTCTCCTTTGATTAATTATCTTGCTTAAGTATCATCTCCTCCCAGAAGCCATCCTGTTCCTACCCCTCCCCTCCCCGGCCATCTACCGTAGACATCTTTACAGTGGGGTCACAAAGCAGTGAGTAAATCCCAGTCATACTTAAAATAAAGACTCTAAGATAAGAAGCAAGTATACGTGGGGAGCTAAGTTCCATTTCATGTTTGTAAAAGGCTTGGATATTTCATGTCAGTAGGCAAGTGTACCAGTACGTATGGAACTTAAATGTAATATCTGGCCTTGAGGTGGGGATCTGAGAAAAACCTCATGAAATCCTGTGAAATAAGATGTAAGCAGAGGAAAAGGAGTATGTGAGAGTAACCTTAAAATTAATAGTTTGAGGGGCATCTAGCTGGCTCAGTCAGTGGTGCATGTGACTTTTGATCTCAGAGTTGTTAAGTTCAAGTTCCACATTGGTGTGGAGATTACTGAACAATAAAAATCTTGAAAAAAATGAAAAGTAGTAGTTTGAGAATTAGGAGAAAAACCAGAAGCAAGTGGTGTCATGGAAGATGAAGGGAAATTTTCAAGGAGAAGGAAGCATATTTATCATGATCAAATACTGCACAATGTCCATTGGATTTAGAAATAACATCAGTAGTCATTTTGATATGACTAGTTATTTTCACGTTTACTTATTTTTGAGAGAGAAAGAGACAGAGGGCAATCAGGGGAGGGTCAGAGAGAAAAGGAGACACAGAATCTGAAGCAGGCTCTAGGCTCTGAGCTGTCAGGACAGTCACGGGACTCAAACCCATGAACCATGAGATTGTGACCTGAGCCCAAATCAGACACTCAACTGATTAAGCAACCCAGGTGTCCTGATAAGACCAGTTTTTAAGGATAGTGTGTGTGAAGCCTAACTAGAGTGAATTAAAGGACGAATAAAAACAAGGAGGTAGAAGCCATGAGTGAAGATTATCTATCAGGCTGATGTTTTGTGAATTGAAGAAGAGACACTAAAATTGTATATGGGGCAAGGAGGAATTTTTTTTGGAAGAGTTATTTATTGGTTTATTTTTAGTATTTCTCAATAGGGGAGGTATTTGCATTTTGAGAATAATTCAATATTACGCGAATTCCTTCATACTGTAAGTTATTTAGTATTTCTGCCACCTCTCTCCCCACTAAATCACAGTAGTGCTCACAACCAAAAATATCCCCATCCACATTTCCAAATGGCTTTAAGACAATGATATTGGTCCTATTAGAGAAGCACCGTATGACCTTCCCCCAATAGTTTCTTTTACTCTCTGAACATTTTATTATGAAAAATTTCAAACAGAAAGCCTGAAAGAATAATATTATAAACACTTGAATACTCACTAGCTAGATTTAGTATTATTGACATCTTGCCATATTTGCTTTACTGATTTATGTGTGTGTGTTTGTATTTATTTTTTATTTTACTGAACCATTTGAAAGGAAGCTGTCAACATCATGACACTTTATACGTGCATATCCTTAAGTTAAGGACCGGTCCTATAATCACAACATTATGACCACACCTTAGAACACAAATAACAAAAAATTCCTTGACATCAATCTGAAACCCAATCTATATTCAAATTTTTTCAAAAATCAATTATAACACTTTTTTTTCCAAACCAGAACCTAATCAAAATTTACATGTTTGCTTTGGCTGTTAGGTTTTTCAGTTTCTTTCATTCTAAAATATCCTCAGTTTTATATTTTTTTACAACATTAATTTTTTATTATGAATATAATTTATTGTCATGTTGGCTTATATACAACACCCAGTGCTCATCCCAACAAGAGCCCTCCTCAATGCCCATCACCCATTTTCCCCTCTTCCCCACCCCCATCCACCCTCAGTTTGTTCTCTGTATTTAAGAGTCTCTTGTGGTTTGCCTCCTTCCCTCTCTGTTTGTAACTCTTTTTCCCCCTTCCCTTTCCCCACGGTCTTCTGTTAAGTTTCTCAAGATCCACATATGAGCGAAAACATGAGATCTGTCCTTCTCTGACTGACTTATTCACTCAGCTGCAACGTTCATTTTTTTAAGAGACCAGGCTAATTGTCCTTAGACTATCTTATACTTGAGTTTTTCACATTAAATCTTTATGATATCATCTAATATGTTCTTCTAACCTTTCTTTATATAGAATGATATTTGGTCTGAAAGACCTAGTTTGACTCATGCTATTCATTTTTGGCAAAAGTATACCATAGATAATGCAAGGGAACATGATGGAACCTCTTCTATTATTCATGGTATTATGTTTGATCATGGAATTGAATTATTGCCCAATACAAGTTTTTGATTGTAGGGAATATATGTTTACATTGTTATAACTTTAGCACTATATGGGACTTGGTATAATATAGCAGGTGCTCATAAATATTTGCTGAATGAACAACTGAATAAATGAATAAGATTAACCGAGTTTAAGGATAGCCTAGAAAAATGGAGGGAATAGGGTTCTGACACACAAGTTCTAGAATAGATGATTACAGATCTAACTGAAGAAAGAAATTATTGAACATTTACTCTTTATTGTTTTAAATCTTATGTTTCATAATGCACATATAATTTTTGATCCTTCTTATTACTATGCCTGTGTTCAGAAACATACCCTGATATCATTTGCTTATGAAAAGTGAAGCAGTTATGAGATATTTCCTATGGGTAAAAGTTGTCACTTGGTGTAACAAAATATCTTGACAAATAAAATATTATTAACAAGCTTGAAATTCTATCTGATGATCTTTGTCACTCAATATCAATAATATTGTTATCAGGTAGGGTTCTTTGTTGCCAGCACAGAAATTGACTCTAGCTTTAAGCAATTTCTTTCTTTCTTTCTTTCCTTCTTTCTTTCTTTCTTTCTTTCTTTCTTTCTTTCTTTCTTTCTTTCTTTCCTTCTTTCCTTCTTTCTTTCCTTCCTTCTTTCCTTCTTTCTTCCTTCTTTCCTTCTTTTTTTCTTCTTTTCTTTCTTTCTTTCTTTCTTTCTTTCTTTCTTTCTTTCTTTCTTTCTTTCTTTCTTTCTTTCTTTCTGTATTTATTTATTTATTTATTTGGAAGGATATGGACAGTTCCCAAAATTGGGGGGGAAAAAAGACCAAAAAAACCAAGAGTGCAGAAACTGGGGTAGGTGATGACAAGAATACCAGATAGTCCCTTTAGAGTTCCAACATCTGGACAAATTAATTTGTCTGCTAAATGATAAATAGAGCTAATCTGATTTTTTAGATGGAGCCATGTCATTCTTCTGTTTGTTATTTGTTATCTGGCATCCGGACACATTTTATTTTATTATTTTTAAGTAATCTCCACACCCAATATGGGGCTTGAACTCACAACCCCAAGATCAAGAGTCACACATCCTACTGACTGAGCCAGCTAGTTGCCCCTGAACACTTTTTAATTGAGGACAATTCCCATTCTGTGAGTCTTGTTGGGAGAAAAGACCATGCCATCCATTATAGAACCTACATGAGGCCAGACATTCTCTTTTCCAATTCTTCAACAATTAAATATTGGGCACTGGAACTAGGCTTGACCAATTTGGCATTCGTGTTGAGGGTTTTGAATATGGAGAAAATTTTGGAAAGCTGAAAGAAAAGTTGATAATGTTTCTCAGCAGTGTAATAGAAGGGTCCTCAAACTTTTTCTGAAAAGGACTAGATGGTAAATAGCTTAGATATTATGTGTACACATAATCTCTTTCCCATATTCATCTTTATTTGCTTAAAGCCCTTTCAAAATGTAAAAACTATTCTGAGCTTGCTGGTGAGAAAGCTGCCGTTTATCTGAAAGCTTGATGAGGCTGGAAGATCTGCTTTCAAGAAGGCTCATTCATTGGGCTGGAGGCTTCATTTTCTCACCAGGTGGGCCTCTTCATAATGTTGCCTGAGTGTCTCCACACATGGCAACATGAGTCCCACAGGGTGAGTGATTCTGAAGAGTGAAAGAGCAACCAAGACTGAAGGCACAGTGTCTTCTATCACCTAGTCTTGGAAGTGACAGATCATCACTTCTGCTGTATGATATTGGTCACACAGAACATAGGGACAATGTGGAAACACTACGCAGACTGTGAATACCATGAGGTGAAGATCACTGGGGCCCTCTTGGAGACTAGTGACCATAATTACTATATTACATATTACTTTAATTACTATCTGGTGGTGGTGGCACCAATAATACAATTCTATTAAAGTTTTCATATAGTATGATCTTGAACTATATTTGTTATTACTGCTTTACATTTGTCCCTGCTCATTTTGGGGGTTCCTTCTCCTGTCTTCCCACTAATTCTGGAATCACTCAACATCCCTTCCATAAATATCTTTTCTGCTTATGGAAGTATGGTGGGTAGAATTCTAAGATGGCACCCAAGATTCTTGTCTCTGGTGTACACACCACATGTGTGTACATTCATCTTGAGTGTCAGGAGACACTGAATATAATGGATTTCACTCCTGTGATTAGGTTTTATTACATAACAACAGTGTAAATAATATACCAAACAGTTGATTTTTAGTTAATCAAAAGCAGGTTATCTTGCTGGTAGAAATGTAAAATGGTGCAGATGCTATGGAAAACAGTACGATTGTTCCTCAAAAAATCAAAAATAGCATTACCATAAGATCCAACAATTCCTCTTCTGAATATAAAGTCAAAGAATTCAAAGCAAGGTCATGAAAAGATATTTGTATACTCATATTTATAGCAGTTATTATTCACTGCAGTAAAAAGGTGGAAACATCCCAAATGTCCAATGACAGATGAATAAACAAAATGTAATATATGAATACACACACACACAGACACACACACACACACACACACACACAGAGGAATATTATTCAACCTTAAAAAGGAATAAAAATTCAAACACATGTTACAACATGAATAAACCTTAAGGACATTATACTAAGTGAAATAAGCCAGTCACAAAAGGACAAATAGTGTATGATTCCTCTCATGTAAGGTACTTAAAGTAGTCAAATTCATAGAGAGATTGAGTATAATGACTGTTTCCAAGGATTGAGGGGTGGAAAGATGGAGTTATTCTCTAATGGGTACAGAGCTTCAGTTTTTCAAGATGGAAAAAGTTCTGTGGATGGATGGTTGGGATGGTTGCACAGCAGTGTGAATGTACTTAGTGCCACTTTACATTTCAAATGATAAGGTCTAGGTTATATATATTTTAACACAATTTCATTTTTTTAATTTAAAATTTTAAAATGTGAAAAAACCTTAAGATTATCCTGAATGGGCTAGAAATAATAAAGCTACCTTTTTTTTTTAATTTTTAGAGGAGCAGGGAGAAGGACAGAGGTAGAGAGAGAGAGATAGAGAGAGAGAGAGAGAGAGAGAGAATCTTAAGCAAGCTCCACACTCAGCATGAATGGAGCCCTACATGGGGCTTGATCCCATGACCCTGGGATAATAACCTCAGCTGAAATCAAGAGTTGGATGCTCGGGGCACCTGGGTGGGTCAGTCAGTTAAGCATCTGACTTCGGCTCAGGTCATGATCTCACGGCTAGTGGGTTCAAGCCTCACGTCAGGCTCTGTGCTGACAGCTAGCTCAGAGCCTGGAGCCTGTCTTGGATTCTGTGTCTCCTTTTCTCTCTGACCCTCCCCTGCTCATGCTGTCTCTCTCTCTCAGAAGAAAAAAAAAAATAAATAAATAAAAAAAAAAGGGTTGGATGCTCAACCGACTGAACCACCCAGACACCTAATAGGGAAAGCTTTTAAAAGAGAGACTGAGCCTGTCCTGGAGAGAGATTCTCTTACTGGTCTGGACAGCATACTGTGAGTTGCCTATGGAGAAGGCCACATGGCAAGGACCTGAGAGCAGCCTCTAGGAGCCAACAGCCAGTCTCTGGCTGATAGCCACAGAGAAAGTGGGGACCTCAGACCTGCAACAACAAGGAATTGAATGCTGTCAACAACCAGAGACCTTGGAAGAGGAACCTAAACCTTAGTTGAAGATGTAGCTGGCCACATCTTGATTTCAACCTTGCAAAAAACCCTGAGCAGAAGACCCAGTTAAAATGTGTCAGACTCCTGAGCAACAGAAATTATGATTTAAAAATCTGTGTTGTTTTAAGCCATTTAATTTTTGTAATTTCATGCATAGCAATAGAAAACTAATGCAAATAGGCAGTGTCAGCCTGTTATTTGTAGTCAGGAATCCTGACTGGTTCATGTATCCATTCTTGGCCAGGGGACATTGATGGATAATTCCAAGACTCTGTGCCATCAAAGAAATAATACTCCTTTCCTTCCAGGAAAAGCATTACTGTTAACAGAAGAGGGAAAGCAGGCCAGACAGGTGAAGCTTAAAAAATAAAAAGGAAAGATGTTCGCCATACTATATCTATATCTATATCTATATCTATATCTATATCTATCTATATATCTATATCTATATCTATATACATACATGTATAGTATACATATATATGTATATAATATATATACTATATAGTATATATAGTATACATAGTATGTATATATATATTTCATTGAGAATTTTTTAGTATTAATTTTTAACCACAATTCTCCACTGTCTTAAGAGTGGTGTTCCAAGCCTTCATTGATTTGTTATCTTTAAGTATGATGGTGGGGTAGAAATAGACTTTCTCTGTAAGCTCCAAGGAACCGTGCGGTCATTTATACTACCCAGACTACTAGACTGAAGTGTAATTGGGGACAACCCAGTAGGATATGCCTAATGCTCAAAGAAGCAATCCAAATGGACACATGAGCAGAGGAAGAAAGTAGCAGGACACCCAGTTCTCACCATCCCATTATCTTCCCTCTACGACTTCAGCTGCCATTCACCCTTCCAAACAGAAAGAAAAGGCTGTGCCCCTTCCAGTCTAAATATACGAGGGTTTGGGTGGCTTGTCTTTGCACTGATGACTTTTCAGTCTTCTGAGAGTTTTCTTTTAAAATGAGACAGGTCATATTTTAAGCCTTAATTAGCCAAGATCTTAATTCTCAGTTTATGCCAAGGGTTGATTAAATCTGCTAATAGCAAGAATGAATCACAGGATAAATGCTTGAGGAGGAGAGAAATGTTTCACAGATAAATTAAGGCTTCTTCACATTTTATCTAGGGCTATCTGAGCTACTCTAAATTATTCTGTATGATTCTTTTTCAAATCCTTCAATCATCCCCATCTTTTTAAAAAAAAATTTTTAATATTTATTTTTGATAAAGAGAGAGAGACAGAGAGAGAGAGAAAGCACTAGAAGGGGACGGTCAGAAAGACAGGGAGACACAGAATCTGAAGCAGGCTCCAGGCTCTGAGCTGTCAGCACAGAGCCCAACGCAGGCTTGACCCTATGAATCCTTAGATCATGACCTGAGTCTAGGTGGGAGGCTTAACCGACTAAGCCACTAAGGCACCCCTCATCCCCATTGTTTTTATGGTAAGTATGTCTCCTTGTTTATATAGAAGGCCTTCTGCAATTGGCCAGCTTTGTATGTTATGATTTTCTTCATGTTTTGTGTTCTGATACTATTAACCTGTCCCTCTTACTGCCTTATGCATATAAAATTCCCAATACCTACACCACTCTGCGCTACCCCACCTCCTTCTAACACACACGTCATGTCTGTGCCTAGCCAGTTCCTATCTTTCTTGAGGATAAATTACCTTCTCAAAGGTCCTCCCCTTAGACCCACTAAAGTACACTCCTCTGTGCCTCAAAGGTATTGGTGCTTTATCTGGGTCCTCTCCCTTACCCCGTAGGGTAGTATATACACACAGTGCTTATAATAGCAATAGGCACTTCGTAAATTCTGTATAAGTGTTAGCTCTTTTTTTTTTTAATTTTTTTTAATGTTTTATTTATTTCTAGGGGAGAGAGAGAGAGAGACAGCGTGAGCAGGGGAGGGTCAGAGAGAGAGGAAGACACAGATTCTGAAGACTTCAGATTCTGAAGCAGGCTCCAGGCTCTGAGCTGGCAGTCAGCACAGAGCCCGACGCGGGACTCGAACCCACGAACCGCGAGATCATGACCTAAGCGAAAGTCAGACGCTTAACCAACTAAGCCACCCAGGCGCCCCCATATAAGTGTTAGCTCTTATCATCATATTGAAATTACCTGTTTCAATATAAGTTTCCTCCACTAATGTGTAAACTCCTTAACCTAACATACAATATCTTATTCATTGCCTTTAAATTATTTCTTAGATTATAGTAAGGGATCAAGGAATGTTCACTGAAATGTTATGATAAAGAACTATTATTTATTAAGCCCTGTGTCAAGCAGGTTTTTTAAAAAAATTTAAAGTTTATTTATTTAATTTGAGAGAGAGAAAGAGAAAGGGAGAGACAGAGAATCCCAAGCAGCCTCTGCACTGTCAGCACAGAGCCCAACGTGAGGCTCAAATCCATGAACTGTGAGATCATCACCCTGAGCCACCCTGGCAGGGTTTCCTCGGAACCTGTAAATATGGTGGGATATTGCTCCTGTGATTAGGCTTTGTTATATGGTCAGTTGACCTTAAAACAAAGAGATTATCTCATCTCAGCAACTTTTTAAAAGAAAAATGTTTTAATATTTATCTATTTTTGAGAGAGAGAGACAGAGTATGAGCAGGGGAGGGGCAGAGAGAGAGGCAGATACAGAATCCAAAGTAGGCTCCAGGGTCTGAGCTGTCAGCACAGAGCCCGACACAGGGCTTGAACTCATGAACCGTAAGATCATGACCTGAGCTGAAGTCAGACGCTTAGCCAACTGAGGCACCCAGGAGCCCCTCATCTTAGCAACCTTTAAAATCAGACACCTTTCTCAGGTTGGTGGCAGAGGTGAAGCCAGAGAGTGAGGAAGCAAAGCATGAGAAGGGGTTGACACACTGTGGCTGACTGTGAAGATGGAGAAGACCATGCCCAATCTGCTGCCAGCAAAGAAATGGGACCTTAGTCCTGTAACCGCACTTTGTATGAGCTGATAGGAGCCACCAGATAAGAGCCCAGCTCAGTAGACACCTTGCTTTTGGCCTTGTGATACCCTGAACATAGAACCCAGCTGAGCCCACCTGGACTTCCAATCTACAGAACTGTGAGATAAAAAATGGGTATTCTATTGTCATAATTTCTTATGGCACCAATAGAAAACAAAGTACATGTGAACTATATGCAGGACTCTTTATACAAGTATCAGGAGCGAAGGGGAGTAAGGTACTCGTAGTTTCGGTGTCTGGTGAGAGCTCCCCTCCTGGTTTATAGACGGTAATCTTTTCATTGAGCCCTCACATGGTGGAAAGGGACAGGTAGCTCTCTGGGGCCACTTCAATACGGGCACATATGACCTAACCTCCCAAAGGCCCTACCTCCTAATACCATCACCTTGGGGGCGGGGGTAGGATTTCAACATATGAATTTTGAGGGGACACAAATATTCAGACCATAGCACCTGCCAAGTCTGGGGCACAGCTATGTTTGGCTAATGAGAGTCCCAGGCACATTTTCCAGCCTCTCTAGTGCAGCATTCAGCCATTCACTCTCAGATCCTGTCAGAATCCAGGGACACTTCCAGGGACCAGGTAGCAAACCTCCACTGCTCTAGATACTCACCAACTTCTTTTTCATCCTTTTAGCCTGGGCATCCTTTTTTATTCTCAGTGAGGTCCTTCTTTCCCACGGCAGTACCCAAGGATAGATGGGGAAGCCCCATCTACTTGCTGTCCTCTTCTCCACCCCAAATAAAAAAATAATACATGATACTATGAATTAACATTGTTCAAGTGAGGATAACATTGAGAAAAATGTTTATATTGATCTATGATACTATGTAAATGTAGCTTTAGTAAATTTCATAACCACCTGGTACACTACCTCCAACCAGATTACTAGCCTCGAACTCTTATTAGATAGTAATTTGGGGGTGGCCCTTTCAAGCTAGGAAGGAAAGTGTTTTGAAAGCAACTTCTGCTTTCTTCCCTGACACAAACATCCCCTGAGACAAGGAAGCAGAGTGCCTCAACTTAAATGAGGGAAGGAAAAGAGGTGAATACAAGAAAAGAAACATCTCATTTTTTTTCTTTCTTACATACATTATTCATTTAATCTGAAAACAACTACAGGGAGCTGCTATATCATTCCCACCTGCCACAAATGAGCATAGTCATTACCAGCAATGCTGTGTCTGTTATTACTGTGCATGTTCATTCTCACTAGTATTCCACTCTGCACATTTTTGCATTCTGGTCTCTGAAGGAGTTTAGAAACTTTTCCTAGGATTTCGGTTGAAGGACATTTGAATAAATCCCTCAACTAAATGCTAGTGTTCCAAGATAGAGCTCATGCACCCAAACTCTCCCTCCCAGTGTTGGAGCAGCAGCCTCTAGTTGCTCTTGTAATTTCATTGTTACAGAGGATGACCCTTAGTTGTGACTTTCCTGTCATGTTTTCTCCTGGAGTTCATAGATGCTTTCATATAAATTGGCCTTCCAACAGCATGTCTTGACACCCTGAGGTGAGTGTGTCACAAAGGTCCTTCCTGTAATCCTTGCTAAATTAATTATAATTATTATTATACATGGTAATTAAAGTCAGCCAATGTTCCCCAAAGTGTGGGACATGTAGACTGGTAGTATTTGATGTAATTTTAAATGGATGGAAATTAAAATACCAGTGAAGCACTCAGCAAAAAAAGCCATTCTCTTTTCAATATACTTTATCTTTATGATTATATTAAGTAGAAAAATAACAAGTTGATGCTAATATGTCCAACCCTTGCCAATCTTCTTTTTTTAACACATTGAGAGGAGGAAGCCTTGGGCTCAGATCTCTGATAGGTAACCTAACTAGAAAAACATTTTCTTTTCATTGCATTTGCTTTCAAGTTCTTTTATTTATGTCAGTTGGAAGTGTTTTCCACTTGCAAAAGTAACATAATGTTTCCTTTTAAAATAAACCTATTTTTAAAAATAAATAAATCTATTTAAGTTTTTTTTTTTAAGGTTAAAAGGAACATTTTAATAGGTTCCTGGATCGGGCAAGAATCATGACAAAGTTTGGGGAACACTAAATTAAGCAATTCATATGAACGGCCATGTGATGTTCTGACACTGACCATGATACAGGTTGCAAGTCATGTGCATTAGAGGCAAGTCATCATCTCTTTAGCACTATTTCTGTACTTTGAATTGTTGCCAGACACTCATCTGATTCCCTGTTTGCGGGGACCAGAAGAGCTTTATGGGAATATCAGCCACAAGTAACTGTATGAGTGTTAGGTTCTTGGGATGGAGCCAGATGTGATGGAGCATTTACCCTGAAGAATTAAAGCAAGTTAACTTTCAGAGTAGTGGAAGGAACCATTGGGTCTGGGGAGTGAGGCTGACTTTCTAACCCCGAGTCAAGGGAAGTGGTTAGACGCTATGATCTAGAAATCAGGTTTGGTCTAAAAGTAGAGTCTGAAGCAACTTAGGGTGATTCAGTGTTGGTTCCAGTCAATAATCCAGGTGGGTGTGAATATCTTATGATGTTAGCAGATTGTAAACTTTTCTTCAGGTTCCTAAAAACAACATTTGAAAGAAATTATTATAGAATGCAAGAAAGGCTAGCCCAGGTGTAGAGTATAGGAGATAAGACCAAATTGCCTTGAGAATTCTATTCTCCGCTATATAAATGTAAATTAGAATTTCAGGTTTGAATTACGGATGAGAACTTAAATGTATGACTAAAAGTACTTATCAATATCTTATGTATACTTTGTACCAAAATACATTTCCAATTGTATAATAAATGTTACAGGGAAAACGATTCATTGAACAGAAAGTTGGTTTATGGAATATTTTAGTATGTTACATAGTATTAGTGATATACATCTTCACTATTATAAAGATTATAAAGGTTGGCAAAACAGTGAGCAAAGAAACGTCTACATCCCAAGAGTTCTTAATTAATTTAATAGTTAGAGACTAACTTCTTTTTACATGTAAAAGGGCTTTTTACCATCTGGCAATTAATTAACCAGTCTTTTACTGAACAAAAGGCTAATTCTGAAATTTTTATTTTTTGCTTGGATTGACTTTAAAATTTCCCTTTTCTTGTTCTGTGTTCACATATTACAAATAATCAAATATATTTTCAAATTTAGATTCATTCATAAGTCAATAAATAAACAAATCTCCACATCATAGAGGCTGGTACTAAGCTAAGGCCATATATGTACAAGCATTGGTGTTAAATTTTCTAGCTGTTTTTCTAACAAACTTGACTGTAAGTGTAGCATCATATTATTGCTGGACCCTTCAGGTGATGGTACATCAGAGAGAGCACAGAGAAATATCTAGCTTCATGTGTGTGAGTATTTAAAGTAAATTAATGATTTAATTAAAAATTCTTCAAATCAATCATAATTAATGGTTAGTAGGGGATATCTGCAGTGTAATTAAGCTTTTAAAGAGATACATATTCTTGGGGGCACCTGGAGGGTTCAGTCAGTAAGTAGGACATGTGACTCTTGGTTTTGGGATTGTGAGTTGGAGCCAGGGTTGGGTGTAGAGATTACTTAAAAATACAATCTTAAAAAATAAAATCTTAAAAAAAGATACATATTGTCTTTTGACAAACTTCTGCATGTAATAAAGACTCCAAACATGAGTAATGATTTGCTGAGCAAAGAAAATCAGTTAGCAAATTAATATAGTCCAATTTTTATTTTAATACTTCTTCTGCTGCTTAAAGTTTGAAGTTAACTAAGCTACTAAAGTATTAGAAGTGATTAGCTTTGTGCTGTTGTTTTTAAAAGAAGTTTTGTCTGTTCTGGAATTAGCCATAGGTCTTCAGTATTATTAATAAAAAAAAATCCTCCCTGCAAATGCAAAGCAGGTAGCATTTTAAGTACTTCCAATGAGATTAACATGGAACTTGCTGACTGAAAGATAAACTCAATGAAATTTGCATACATCAAGAGCCTTGGTGGGTTTTTGTTCTTTTGTTTTTGACTGGTAGCCTTTCGTAACTGATACTTAGTTATGTTTTATTAATAAACTGTCTTATTTATTTTAGACTTTGAAGTGCTTGAATCCGAAAGAGCATACCTCGCACCAAACTCTCCAAATGAAAACCTGAGATACCAATCTGTATTCCAGAACACTTTCAAGAGGTACCAAATACGACCATAATTTTCTTGGGAAACAGTGATAAGCTGTCAGTTTTTCTAGGTAGACTGAAAAGCTGACAAAGCAATCCTCAAATTCCTTTCTTTTATTATGAGAGGTTTATTCTAGAGTTCTTAAAGTGAATGGAAATTTTGTATTTTAGCGCTAACAGTTCTTCAGCACCTAACACCATCACTATTCAAAGACCTAATATTACCATTAGTGTGTTTCATATATGTTACACTCACTTTCTATTTCTACAACATTTTCAGAGGAACTATCTTACCCTAATTTGGGTTTTTATTATAATCCTAGTAAGTGCAGTTCAAAAGACTCAGTCTTACAGGGCAGGTAGCTTCCTGCATTTTACTCAATTATATTATTTCTCAACATGAAAGGCTGCGATGTAGTCCACTGGAGGATAAGAAAAGCTTAATTGCTCACTGCTGCATCCCTAGCATCTAGATGCCTGACCTAGTACAGGTGCATAATATTTGCTGAAGGAATCCTAATGCTGCTGCTGAATAAAATTAATTAGTTCTTTGGGGACTCAGTCTAGATGTTCCCTAAAGTCCCATTCAATGGTAAAGAGTTAAGACTTCTCTTACTTTGGCTCTAAATGTTCTAAAAATCTTTCGCAGATGAAAACAGTGATGTTCAGAAAAATACCAATTGGTGGAGATTGCAAAACAGATGGCTTCAAAGACTTTAGCTATTGTTACAAATCGTGTGTGCGGTGTCAAACAAGACGAAGATTTAAAAAGCCCTTTTTTATGATTATAATGAATTTTTTTTTTTTTTAATACGTGACCTCAAACGGCGGTTTAAATATGTCCTTATGGTCAATGTATTGCCAGTGCCTAGAACAATGACTGGCTCATAGTAAATATTCAATAAATACCAACGGAATTAACTGCGTAATATTAACATTCCTTTGAACTCTTAGAAGCAGCTGGGTCTTTACCCATCCTTAGAAAGCGATGGAGCAGGAACTAGAAATCCCTTAAAAGGTCAGGACCAGTAACTAGGCTGAGCTAAGCTCCCTTCGTAGTACAAGGCAGGCTGAAAGCACTGAAGGAAGTGTAAGAGGACACGGAATACGCGTGAGAGAAAAACAAAACAAAACAAAACAAAAGACAAGCATAAGGGGAAAGACGTTTCGATAGTGGAGGTTGGCAGGAAGCCACCGCAATTACCGCAGGTCAACCCTCGTTACCCGGCGTTGACTAAGGACTGAGATCTGGGTAACCACCGCCAAAGCCCTCCGCTACACAGACCCCGCTTTTAAGAGCTTATCAATACTGACATGCCCAAGTTCACCCGAGTTCCTCAGAAAGAGAAATTACAAGTGCCTAATTCGCGTCCTATCCTCCATTCCATTCAAATAACGCAGCCAATAGGAAAATCCTCCGCCCAGAGCTAACGACTGCGCGGAGTTCAGGCAGCCCTGGAGGCAGGTCGGCCCGGTAGAGCCGCCGTACAGACCGACTGTTGGCCTCCGGAACCCCAGGAGCCCTCAGCCAGGCGGGACAACCTTCCTTCCCTGTCTCCGCCCTTCCAGGTTGGTCCCAGCCCCCGCAGCCCGGGCGGCCAGGACCACACCCGCTTCCCTCCGGTGGCCCGGCCGCCCCCGCTGCAGTTCGCGCGAGCGCTCTTCCTGAGGCGGGCACAGGCCCAAGGCGCATGCGCGTTGGCCGAAGGGCGCCTCCCTGTCCGGATCTCGCGAAGTTACGTTAGATTGGCCGCCGGTGACGGGTGGCCGGGCCGGGGGCGGGAGGGCTTCTGAGGTAGGAAGGGAGGTCCGCTCGGCCGGGCGCGCCGCCCCAGTGCTCTGTGGGATACTGGAAGTCTCGAGCGTCTCCTCCCGGTTCCCAGCCCTCTGGCCCGCACTCATAGAAACAGTCACACACCCCCTGCCTTCCCTCTTTTCCCTCTCCGCCTCCCCCTTCCCCCCCCTCGCGATAAGAAGACCCGGCGGCAGGAGAGGGGATGAAGATGGCGGACGCGAAGCAGAAGCGGAACGAGCAGCTGAAGCGCTGGATCGGCTCCGAGACGGACCTTGAGCCTCCCGTGGTGAAGCGCCAGAAGACCAAGGTGAAGTTCGACGATGGCGCCGTCTTCCTGGCTGCTTGCTCCAGCGGCGACACGGACGAGGTCCTCAAGCTGCTGCACCGCGGCGCCGACATCAATTACGCCAATGTGGACGGACTCACTGCCCTGCACCAGGTCTGTGCACCCGCCGCTGGCTCTCCTGACCCTGCGGCTTCTCTTCGGCCTCCCGCCGGGGCCTTCTCTCCGCTCCCGGCCTCGGGAGGCTGGGGGCGGCGGGAGACTCCCTGCTGCGGGGTGAGGGGGCGGCTTCCCGCGAGGGAGGGCTTCTGGCGTGAGGCCCCCTTCAGACTAGTTGATGTTGGAGTTGGGAACTGGGTGATTTCCGGGGCAGAGGAAAAAGGGACTGTGGTCGGCTTGGGGCCCCAGGTCCATTTGTAGACGTGTGTCTGGGAATTGGGGTCGAGACGGGGAGGGGTGTGCTGGGCTTGTACCTGGGCCCGATGTCAGTGATATACTTGCACGACGGGGGATGCTGAAGAAAACGACCAACGAGGGCATTAGGGACACTTGAGCAGATGGACGTCTTTGGCTTGTAGGTGGGCATTGGATTTGCTGTAGTTTTTAGGGCTAGATTACAAATGATGATGATAATAATAGTAATCAAGAGCCCTAAGCGGAGTGCCTGAGCGGACGATTTCCTGTTTTCTCCTTTATTATTGTTGGTCATTGGGGAGGGGGAAAAAGAGGTGTAATTAGCTGATCCGCACCGGGTGAAAGGGAGGGGATGGAGGTGGGTACGGTAAGGAAGAGTTCAAAGGGCTTGCCCACCGCGGGACCCGACTGTACTGAAGTGTCTTCTCGATGAAGAGTTTGCCGCAGTGTCAGAGATCCTTGAGCCCCGCGTCTTGGGGTGTGCACTGGGGTTAGAAAGAGAAGAATAAACACGGGGCCCTCTTTTCAGAGCTGATTACCAAGTTCTGATTTTCCTTTTGGGGTTGGAAAAAAAAAGCTGGTCAGAAAGTTTTCTCAAAATGGATGCTTTGTGCATGTTAAAGTTTTATAGTACTCTGATTGGGATCTCTCAATGTTAGCCAAATAAGGAGAAACTATTGGCAATCCAGAGATAATGTTGCTTTGCCTTTAACAGGCCAAAAGCAACACAACCACGTAGAGTTCTGCATAAAAAAGCAATTTTTAAGTGATGGTAATAGGTGACAGGACATACAGACTCTTTCCATTTTCTTACTGGGCAATTTGGAATTAACTTAGAAAACGACTTTACAGCAATAACTTCCCCTTATAATGAAGAGATTTGTAGACCATCTCAAAGTTGCCTTGGTTCTATATGGAAGATCATAGGTGTATTTTATTTAATACTGTAACAAAAAAACTTGTTCGGGAGGTTGAAATTTAAGGCTTTGTGTTTTATGAATATTGCCTCGCTCGCTGCCTTTTAAAAAGAGGTGTGTGGTGGCATTTTTCCTGTTGCTGCTTCCTGTTTGGTGAATGATGACCGTTTTAAGTTTTATTTAATTGAATTCTCATATCAAACTTGGCTTATAGCCTTTGTTTACAACGTTGACTGGATGAATTCAAATGACTGACAAGTTGCAGAACAAATCTGGTATTCACAATGTGGAACCCAGTAAAAATATGGTGCAGTCTTGAGTTCTTTTTCTTTTCCATTAGAGTCTCTAATGTATAGCATACTTTTTATTTGGCTGAGGTTTATTTTAAGGCATAGCAAACTCTAGAAAACATGGTGTTGAGAATGAAAGAAACATTTGGCATAAAAAATGATAACTGTAGTTATGTAAGGTGAAGAATCTGTAAGTTTCTTTCAAGTGTAATTTGCATATGTTAGTACGGAATTGATTCTGAAAGACATTTATTGTATGCTTGAGGTCAAGGTACAATTGGATAATGGTTTACATCAATATGTTTTATTAAAATTGTCAGAAATTTAAAGTTACTATGTTTGTAGAGGAACCCCATTGTATTGGCTTGGCCGAAAAGGAAATTTTGTAATACTTATGTTAATGTAATATTAATATTGGCTTAGGTAGGAAGAGAAAATACACATAACAGACTTCTTAAGGGTTTTCCCCCCCCCCTCTCAATTTGGACATGTTGCAAGAATTATCAGACTTATCAGTGTTTTCCTGATTAACTGATTCAGCAGTTAATTTGGCAACCTACAGGTGTAGTCTTCATTGGGTATTTTGTTTTAGCGGAGAAGCTTGTTAAGCAGAAGTTTTGAAGCTTATGCATAATCATTTGCATAATATCTTTTTGTAATTTATCTGCACATTCCGTAAGTCAGTGAAGCCAAAGTCTTTAAAATATTAAGCATTAAAATTTTTATCATGTTTTCTCCACTTGTTTATCTTTTATCAGCTTTTGTACTTTTTTCCCATTGTGACTGTGAGAACAAAGAGTTTGCTTTGGACAGATTTAGAACAGCAGATAGTGAAAGGTGATAAATACAATTTTTATTTAAAAGAATCACAAGAAAATCTTAAGCTTTAAAGAAATATCTTGAATGCTGCTTTTTTTTAAATACTTAAATTTTAAAAACCTAAAATTGACCCCATTGATTTAATACCCTTAGAATAGTATTTTTTAAATTTAACCTCTAAAAAGATCATGTAATAACCAAAAATGTTTTTGCCAGATTATCAGTTAGTCTGTTGGAATATTTGTTTACATTTTTGGTTTTAATCAAGTGTCCTAAATTTCACTGTCAGGATAGTTTTAGAGACTTCACAATCCTTAAATATACTTAATCTAATATTTTACTTCCATTTTTAGTGTAAGCAGCTTATTTAAAAATTTATTGGTTGAATGTGCTTTCTCATTGAAAGTTACAAAAGATGCTTAATTTTCAGCTATTCTTTTTTGTATAGAACTAATGTCAGCCATATTGGAGAAAAAGCAGCAGTGTTTCTTGTCAAATTTCCTGTCTTGATCTCTGGAATAGCCTCCCTCCCTCTGACTCCCAGAGCTAGAAAACAATACTAAATAGTACTGAAGTTAAAATAAACTGATTTTCTAGAACTGGAGTCTAGAGTAGATTTTCATTTTTATTGGTGGGCATTAATCAGCTCTGATTTTATAGGTACCTGGTAGAGTTTTCTGTCTTGCGATCTGTATCTGTATTTCAGTATACATTATAGATTTTACGAGAGTAATAGAGTTTTCTATAAAATACCTTATTACTGAGTCCTACTGATACTGGTGTGTGTAAAACGCAGGACTGAGATTTCTTCCATCAGTTTTGAGTTTAACCTTTGATTTTACCTTAAAATTTTATCTACTTCCTCTGTGCCCGGTAACTTCCAAGTCAGTTTCCAGTTCTCACATTTCTGCAGAGCTCCAATCCCTCATTTACATTTTTCTAGTGATGATGAAGTATTGACTTAAAATGAAATATTATTCAATATATTGTGATTCTGTACTTAAAAAAATATATTTAAGTAGTAATATAGTAAACAGAAGTTCACACCCTTTGTTATGGAATAGCAACTACTGTATTTGCATTTACCGTTGTGATTTCTTCTAAGAATTCTTATTCAAACATGGATTTTCATAGCTAAAGTTCAGTTTTATAATCTACTTTTATCACTTAACATTAGTTTAGATATATACATATATATTTCTCGTATCTTAAGACATTACATGCATCCAGGTACCTGTTGTTAGACAGTTTTACATCAATGTCAGGAATTTCTTTGAATTCAGCCTTAAATAAAACTTAAATCTTTACCAAGCCTACTCTTCTTATTAACGCCTCTGATTCTTTCAGTGATGTCATTAATCTCTGGATCAAGCTTAAATTCAGTTATTGTTTACTTATGCCCTTGTCTGCATATATCCAGTCAGTTCTTTTCCTTGCTACTCTGATTATCAACCTAGTTCATACCTTTATTTTATTTCTAGAGGATAATAATAGGTTAATTGCTTTATCTGCCTCTCCTCTCTCTCTCTCTCTGGTCCAATCCAGCATTCATATTGCCATCAGAATAATTTTTTAACAGTATCATTTTGATTGTGTCACTCCTCTCCTTTAAATTCAAAGTGTTTCATCATTTAGCTTATACCTGATCTATCTCCACTGTGTTCTTTTTTTTTTAATTTTAATGTTTATTTATTTTTGAGAGAGAGGGAGAGACTGAGTGCAAGCAGCATAGGGGCAGAGAGAGAGGGAGACACAGAATCCAAAGTAGGCTCCAGGCTCTGAGCTGTCAGCACAGAGCCTGACACGGGGCTTGAACTCTCAAACCATGAGATCGTGACCTGAGCCCAAGTTGGATGCCCAACCAATTGAGCCCCCCAAGCACCCCCATTGTGTTCTCTCTCTTTTTTTTAATGTTGACTTACTTTTGAGAGAGAGAGAGAGAGAGAGAACACAAACAGGGAGGGGCAGAGAGAGAGAGGGAGACACAGAATCCGAAGCAGGCTCCAGGCTCTGAGCTGTCAGCACAGAGCTGGACATGGGGCTTGAACCTATGAACTGTGAGATCATGACTTGAGTGGAAGTCAGGCAGATGCTTAACCAACTGAGCCACCCAGGGGCCCCATTGTGTTCTATTTTTTACTCTTCACTTTTTTATTTCCATGCTTATGGAAATACTTTTTTCTGCCACTAGAATATCTTCCTTCCCTTCTTTGCCAGTCAAAATCCTAGTTATTCTTCAGGGTTCAGTGGAGTTGCCAGGCAGTAGGGATCTTTCTGTCCTTTGAATTTGTATAACATTATGGCACTCTTTTCTCTCGGTTGCTCATTATTCCTTATATTTTGCCTCACTGCTGCTATTGAAAGGCTTCTTACTGAATAGAGTTTGTTTTTAAATTTGTCTTTTCTGATAGACTAAACCCAGTTTTCCCATATTTTTGCATTTCCAGAGCCTGGCACGTTGTAGGTACTCACTAAAGTTTTTTTCATTTGTATCTTTTATCTTGTATTATAAGTAGGAACTTTTATACTTATCTGTATGTTGTAAGATAAATTTTTAAAACACTTCCCATCCAGTACTTACTGTTCTTACACATACTAGAACTTATATGCTTATAAAACAAATGAAAATCTTTGTTATGGATATTGTGTGCAGATTTGTTTTAGTATCTTGAGCTTTTAAAAAATTTGTTAATATTAAACTTCTTCCTAATAAAAAATCTTAAGTCAGTTTAAATCTTAGTTAAGTGATAGAAAAATATTTAGTTGAGTCATTAATTGATTTGTCACCTTCTTTATCAGAGTCTCAACTAGGTCCTACAGAGGAATACAAATTAGAATTAGACCCATGTTCTGTACTATTCTAATTTTAAAATAAAGTTCTCCTTTTACTTTTCAATAGACAGACCTTCAGATAAGTTTCGGATTCAGTCCTTTTGCTTTTAAAATACAAATTTTATCAACTTCTAAGGAAGTCATTTGAAGCTTCTTTGTAAAAATTTGTGGCTCCCCTCTTGACAGTAAAAGGACTACTTTTGTGCAGTCTTTTCTTAAGTGCTTAATCTTCTCAGCCAAGGCATTTTCGCTGAATCGTAATCTGAAATGTAACTCTCTTTAAAAGTATTCTAATAGGGCTACTTAAAGTGTTTTCCAACCAAAATGAAGAGAGATTGGAAGCAGTTGATAATCAGTCTCTTGTTAGAGAATAGTGTAATTGCTATATATGAGGAAATCTGTTTAAAACTGAAGATAGAGTTTGTTGCTTATTTTTTGAGATGGGGATGTTAACATCTTAGAAGAATCTATTGAATCACTTATAAAATCTGTTTTAAGGAATGTGTAATATAAATTATTCTTTCTATATAATTTTCTTATTAGACTGTAATACTTTAAGCTGATGGCTCTTAAAAGTTTCTATTGAAACCATCCTAAATCCATTAAAAGAAAAAAAAAACACCTAAACAAACAAAACTTCTAACCCCTAACTGGCCGGCCCTTCACTTCCTGCAAATACATGGACAACCCTAGCCATATATGGGGTGTGGGGGTAGGACACCAGTGCCCACATTGCTACTGTTATAATGCCTTCTCTACAGTTGCTGCCTTTGTGCTTCCTGGCAACAGTTTTGTGGTCTGACTTTGAAGTGTCATAACCAAGACCATCTTTCATGTGCTTCAGCTAGTGTGATTGCAAGCTGTGACTGAGCATTTTCTAGTACAGCCAGGTAGAACACGACTAGAAATAGAAGAAATTTGTTACCACATTTTACAAATGCTGTTCACATAGGAAAAGTGGTTGTACTTAAAAAAAAAAAAAATGCCTACGGGCTCCTGGCTGGGTCAGTTGGTAGACCATGCATCTCTTGATCTTAGAGTTTCAAGCCCCATGCTAGTGTAGAGATTATTTAAAAATAAAATCTCTTAAAAAAAAAAAAGTCTAGTTAGAGGATTTTTTTTAGAGATGACTAGAAAGATGACTTTTTTTTTTTATGTTTATTCATTTTTGAGAGAGAGACACAGAATCCGAAGCAGGCTCCAGGCCTCTGAGCTGTCAGTACAGAGCCCAACGCACTCTCATACTCACGAACTGAACTGTGAGATCATGACCTGAGCCAAAGTCAGACGCTAAACCTACTGAGCCACTCAGGCGCCCTGAAAGATGACTTCTATGGGAGATAGTGGGTATAGAATATTATGTTATTGGTATAGCATTACTATATTACTTCTGTATTACTTTTATGGGAGAGAGTGGGTATAGAAAGTTATGTTACTGCTATAGCAGTACTATATTACTTCTTGAGAGTTCCCAAAGTTGGTAGTTTAATTCCTTTCTGCCTGAAAAATAATGCTATTTTTACTCCTACTTTTCTTTTGACAGTTTATGGGGTTCCACAATCATTTTGAAACGATGGTTTATTGACAATTTGATAGACCTCTTTGAAAGATTGAAGACTTCCAACAGTCTTTTGAGATTATTCTGTGTTGGAATTGGATATATATTAGCCATGGCTTATCACAGTGTTTTATTAAGAAGTAGACTTGGCTGGTGAACATTTGGTGAGGACTTGTTATATGTGGAACATTGTTGGTGCATGCTTTTACGACCAATATCTTATTTAATTCTCAAAGCATCTCTTTTCACTTGTTCAAGATAACTGAGATAATAAATGACAGAGCTGGATTCTAACACACAGGTCTGTCTGATTCCAAAGCTCAAACTTAACTCTATGCTAGATATCTTATTCTTGTGTGTTTTTGAAATTTTTTTCGTGTTTATTTTGTAAGAGATTGAAAGAGAGAACACATGCATGCATCCCTGCACGTGAGCTGGGGAGGGGCAGAGTGAGAGAATCCCAAGCAGTCTCTGCACTGTCAACACAGAGCCAGGCATGGGGTTCGATTTCACCAAATGTAAGATCATGACATGAGCCTGAAATCCAGAGTCTGATGTTTAACCAACTGAGCCACCCAGGTGCCCCATCTTTTAAATCTGAAGAAGAAAGTATTCTTGAATCTTCTAGTCATTATGTTTGATGATTAGTAGTTACAGGTTTTTCTGTTAATCAGAGAATTAGGTGAAACAACGCACACATACATAATTTTTTCTTCATCTACGTTTGCTTTAGCTAGGCAACACTTTTATGAGCTTTCTATGGTAACTGAAATAGTAGTACTAAAATTAATCTCAGAAGCAAGGGTTCCTAAGTGACTCAGTCAGTTAAGCGTTGGACTCTTGATTTCTGCTCATGTCACCATCCTAAGGTTCATGAAATTGAGCCCTGTGTGGGGCTCTGTGCTGACAGCACGGGGCCTGCTTCGGATTCTCTCTCTGCCTCTTTCTTTCTTTCACTCTCTCTCAAGATAAATACTTAAAAAAAACCCCTCAGAATCTGTCCTAAATTTTAAGAACTTCAAAGAATGTTTTTTACTGGCCTTTATGTGGGGAATGTATATTTTTTTAATTTAAAAATTTTTTGAAATTTATTTTTGAAAGAGAGAGATGGAGTGTAAGCAGGGGAGGGGCAGAGACAGAGGGAGACACAGAATCTGAAACAGGCATCAGGCTCTGAGCTGTTAGCACAGAGCCCAATGTGGGCCTCAAACTCACAAACTATGAGATCATGACCTAAGCTGAAGTTGGATGCCACCCAGGTGCCCCATATGTATAGAATATTTGATCAGGTGCTTTGGGAGGTTGCAAAGGAACGTGCAACAAAAACTTTCCTTTCTTTTTTTTTTTTAGGACATAGAGTTTAGTCTTTAAACATCTTCATTTTCCTTTCTCCTAATAATAATTTATATTAATGCTGTAGGCATTTATATGTATGCATTTACAGTATATTTATATGCACACATTTTTAATGAAAAGAGATAAATTCTAGGTAAACTCATATCCGTATTAACTTAAAAAAAAAAGGAAAACAACCTTGAACTTGTCACTACCATTTAATCTGCAATTTACTGCCTGTACAATGATTATTGGTATTCATAATTAGGACTTGAGATATTACATGAAATGCTAGTGAAATTACCCGTATTAACTTATGAATTAGTAAAACAAACTTTTTAATATTAATCATGTTTTATTTTAATTGGAAGCCTTTTGTTAGTAAGAATATCCAAGTTATAAAAGTACTCAATTTTTCAATTCATTTTGCAAAATTTAGATAAATTATACTTCAGGTCTTAACTTAGAAAAGACAATAGAATTTTTTTTCTTCTTGTTAATAAGTGAATGCACCATTTGTTTTTGGTTTTTTTTTGTTTTTTTAATGTTTTATTTATTTCTAGGAGAGAGAGAGAGAGAGAGACAGCGTGAGCAGGGGAGGGTCAGAGAGAGAGGGAGACACAGACTCTGAAACAGGCTCCAGGCTCTGAGCTGGCTGTCAGCACAGAGCCCGACGCGGGGCTCGAACCCACGAACTGCGAGATCATGACCTAAGCGAAAGTCGGATGCTTAACCGACTAAGCCACCCAGGCGCCCCTTGAGTGCACCATTTGAAATGTGATTTACTTGTCCATCCAATCACTGGTGATTCTATATTTCATAGATCAATAAAATGTTTTCTTAAATTTCAGTGCCTACAAGAGGATAGCGTAATTTTTTAATTAGGATATTAAAAACAACTTGATCACTTTGTACTATCATCATTTTCATAAAGAAAAAGAATAACAAAAAGTATATAGTATTCAAGTAAAAGACACTGGGGACTCATGTCAGTCCATAAAATTATTGCTGTGTTGACCACAGATGTTCTTGATAGTCTTTCATGCAAATAGAGAGGGTAGTTCAGATTTCATGACTCTATTCCGCATGTCCTCCTTCTGGCAGGATATGATATGATAGCATGCAGGTGATGGCAGGCTGCATCATCAGGGTACAGGTGCCTGGCCACTGATTACTTAGTATGGAACAAAAAAGAACTTAACCTAAAGAGATTCAGGAGATCAGTGAAAGTGACCCACCAGTTCATATTTTAGGAACCACCAGTTTCATGTTTATATTTCTATCAGCTGTTGCATGCATAATCTTCTTCTGGAATGTATTTTCGAGTTTTTTTATATTAAAGCACAGCTCAAAGCACAGTGTGGACTTGCTTGACCGTTGGGGTACACAGTGATTCTCTACTGTTTAAACTCTTTTAAGTTTGGCACCTCTACACTACCAGCTATTGTTAGTCTATTTTATCTCCAAACAAAATAGGTGGATTCTTTCAAATAGAGACTTTGATTCACTTTTCTTTAAATCCCCTTTGGTATCTGAGTTTTATTTTAGCAGATGCACAGTGTTGATTGGTTAAAAAAAATTGAATACAGTGTAAACCAATCTTGTGAAGAGCAGAGTTCACAGAAAACAGGATTATGATAGTTTGTGTGGGTAAATACAGTAGAGCTAACAAACATTAAAAATGTTGTAGTAAAAGTGTTTATACCAATAACTTAACTTTTATAATGTTTCAAATGTAAAGGGAGTCATTATTAAAGTCAAAATTTAACAGATTTTTGAAATGGAATATATTCCTGATTACCAATATAAGTAGAATTTTGCTCAGTTTATGCAGCATACTTTAAAAATGAATTCCTTCAAACAAGTTGTAGTTGTTGGTTTTGGAAAAGGAATCACAAGCATACTGGCATTAGAAACTAATTTATATTTTCAGATGATTTTTAATCACAGCTTTTGTTTTCTGAATAACACTTTCACTGTGAATCTCCCTGTATGCCAGTATTTTCTGACCTTATTAGTATTTTGGTTGTTTATCTTTTCATTGTTAAGCTAACCATAAAAAGACAAACTTGAGCTCTGTGTTACTGCCCTAAGTGTGCTTGCTTTCAAGTCAAATGCTCTTTCATGGGTGGAGACATTCCACATTGTCATGTGTTGTATAGGCATTTCTGAAATGACATTCAGTAGAAACCATGGAAAGAAATGAAGGCATTCCTCAGCTGTCACCTTTTTAGTAATCTGTTTAAATGCCTTATGTGGATTAAGTGAGGTATTTTGCAGGGAGAGCTTCACTTAAAAAGCATTACTTTAGCTTATTTAGTCATTTGAGCTGAAATTACATCTTTTTTGTTTAACATATTCTCTCACAAAAATGTAAGGTTGTAGAAAGTTTGTGTCATTTTCTTGAATACTTGCATAGTGCAAAGGAGAAATTTTGTGAGAATGTGAATTGACACCTTAGAAGTTAACCATGTGGAAACGTGTATTTCTCTGGATTAACTCTCAAAACACACATACACATACATGCACACCAATTACCTTTAAAGGAAACATACTAAAGTACGTACATTTCATTCAGTCTTATTTTAGATGGTCATGAATGTATTCTAATATTTATACTTTTGTTTGGAACATTTCTGGGACTCCTCCTCAGCTCCAGAATGTTTTTTTTTTCTTTTTAAATATTTATTTATATGGGGGGGAGGGGCAAAGAGATGGAGACAGAATCCCAAGCAGACTTCAGGCTCTGTCTGAGCTGTGAGCAGTCAAGCACAGAGCCTGACATGGTGCTCAGACTCAAAAGCAGTGACATCGTGACCTGAGTTGCCCTGGTGCCATGAGAATGTTCTCTTGAATATCTTTAGTATTGAGGGTTTTTTTTCTTTTTTTTTCTTTCAGGAGAGTTTTTAAATTTTAAAACTGATAGTCATTTGGAGATATGTCTGATGTACATGGGTAATCATAGTTAATAAATACTATCAGTGATTATATGTTCTAAAGTCTTAATTTTAATTGGAATATAATAAAAAAGAGGCTATATAGGATTTTATTTAACTCTTTTTATATGGGACTTGGGTTTGTTTCAGAGTTTCTTTCTGGTTAGCCTAGTGTACTCTTTGTGTTCTAGATTTTGCATGAAATAAGTTAGTGTTTTAGCTTGTGATTTGAACGTGGGTTTTTTTGTAGTAGTTTGTATTTTCCACAAAAGATTTTGATGCTGCTGTTGCTAGATTATAACACTGTATTTCATTTAGAGCTATTGTTTTTCTCAAAGGTATGTTAATTTGTACAGTCTTCCTTAAAAGGTTAAGACAGGTGACATGTACAGTAATTCCCATATCTTTTCTTTTCTTTTCTTTTCTTAAATATTTTTATTTATTTCTAGAAGAGAGAGAGACAGCGTGAGCAGGGGAGGGTCAGAGAGAGAGGGAGATACAGACTCTGAAACAGGCTCCAGGCTCTGAGCTGGCAGTCAGCACAGAGCCCGACGCGGGGCTCGAACCCACGAACTGGGGGATCATGACCTAAGCGAAAGTCGGACACTTAACCGACTAAGCCACCCAGGTGCCCCTCCCATATCTTTTCTAAGTACATGGAACAATCGGCATAAAAACTCTGTCTCATATTCAGATTTTTTTCATTACAAAATGTCTGTTGCTATTTAACTCTTTCAACCATCATTTTTTTACAATAAAATGTCTGTGTTTCTGAGCATCTCAGCATTTTTACTTATCCTGTGATATACATGAAAAGCCTCAGTGTCTTCTATCTACTCTTGCTTTTTATTTTCCCCATCTCCGTTTTACTTTTGAACATAGCTTACTGTCAAGTGTGTTTACTGTTCTATATGTATTTTATTCCAAATAAACATTTTAGAATAATTATTTAAGTAACTAAAGCATCATGGAAAAACAAATCTTGCGGCACCTGGCTGGCTCAGTCGGTAGAGCATGCCACACTTGATCTCAGGATTGTGAGTGTCAGCCCCATGTTGGATGTGGAGCCCATTTAAAAAAAACAAAACAAAAAAACACAAAGAAATACTATCCATATTTTCAGGCCTGGAGGTAACCCCATTTAAGACTTTAGTAGACTCTCCTTTATCTATAACTTTCTTTTTTAGAATTTTTTTAAATGTTTTATTTTTGAGAGACAGAGACAGCGCAGATGAGGGCAGGGCAGAGAAGAGGGACACACAGAATCCGAAGCAGGCTCCAGGCTCTGGAGCTTTCAGCACAGAGCCTGATGTGGGGCTCTAACTCAGTAGCTGTGAGATGATGACCTGAGCCAAAGTCAGATGCTTAACCCACTGAGCCACCCCGACATCCCCAGTATATACTTCTCTATAAATGGGGTTATAATTAATTTCCTGGTTTACAACTTGCTTTTTAAATTACATGTTTTTAGGGGCACCTGGGTGGCTCAGTTGGTTAAGCATCCAACTTCGGCTCAGGTCATGATCTCAACAGTTTGTGGGTTCGAGCCCGGGCTCTAACTGGCTCTTGCTGACAGACAGCTCTGGAGCCTGTTTCAGATTCTGTGTCTCCCTCTCTCTCTGGCCCTTCCTCCCTTACTGATACTGTCTCTCTCTCTCTCAGAAAAGAAAAAAACAATTTTTTAAATAAATTACATGTTTTTAAAAATACTTCTATGTTAACGAATACTGATATACATTTTTCCTTTTTAATGGCTACATACTCCACTGTGTCTATGTGTGTACATGTGTATATCCCAAAATTTATTTTCCCAGTTGTCTGATGATGAATATTTAGTATGTTTTCAATTTTTCATATGGTGGATATCATACTATGTACATCTTTGCTCATGACATTGTATTGTTAGGATTTATTTTTTTTTAGAAATTTCACCTGCAATTTTATGTTTTGCTCAAAATTATATGCTGTTTTAATGCTCAATTATGCAAAGACATTTTCAGTAAAGTCTCTAGTATACCTAACATAGAAGACTAACCTTGAACGTGCCCTTGACATACATCTGTTAAACATTCATAATGTAATGTCATCTTTCTTTTCTAAGTCACCCATAGTATTACTTTATTACTCTGTGTGTTAATAAAATTTGTGTATAAGTTATTTAAAATGTTAAACAGTATTTATATTTTACAAATATATGATGTTACCCATTTAAGTTAGTGATTAACTCATTCATACAACAGATCTATAAATCATTATTTACCATATACTTGGCATTGTACAAATCTCTAAAAACAATGTTCCTTGTCTGAATGTGGAGTATAATCTAGTGAGGTGGCAGCACGAACAAATGATTACAATTTTAGTAAGTGCTAGAATAGAAATACAGGGTGAGATGAAAGTTTTTATTAGGAGAACTTAATCTAGAATATCAAGAAAGACGTCCCTGAGAAAGTTATGTTTAGATTATAGATAACAGATGTCTTGAGCCTTTTATGATTCTATTCCCTTCTTGTTTGTCTTCTGAATATTCCTGTTCAGTGTCCCTTCCTTATCTGTTTCTTTCTTAAAGAAGAAGGTTCCAAGGTTCCCATGTCTCTCTCTTTTTTCATTCCCATATCATTAATTCTGATTTCAATTTTTCTCTTTATATGATCTATTTCATGTAATACATTCTTTTTGATGCTATATCAGTCTTCCATTTACTAAACTAAAATCTCAAGGCCATCTTACCTTTTCTCTTTTACTTCCTGCATACAATTAATATCTCCCATTACATGCACACCTGAAAGAAAAATGTACCCAAATCCATACTAGCTTTTATACAATCACTTAACAAATTCAAAGGCCTGTTCTGTACCATATGCTATTAAATGCTAGGGAGGGATTTCATTTTTCTAAAATATTTTTTAATGTTTCTTCATTTTTAAGAGAGAGAGCATGAGCAGGGAGGGGGGTGGGGCAGAGAGAGAGGGAGACACATCTGAAGCATGCTGCAGGCTCTGAGCTGTGAGCACAGAGCCCGACTCGAGGCTTGAATCCATGGACTGTGAGATCCAAAATCAGAGCCAAAATCAGACACCTAACTGACTGAGCCATCTAGGTGTCTTGGGAGGGGGGGGGGGGGTTGNTAAGCAAAATAAGATACCAACACTACCCTCACGGAGTTTATAGAATGAAATTACTTAGCCATCAGGGAAATGCAAATCAAAGCCGTGTTTCACACCTACTAGAATGGCTAAAATAAAAATAGCAGATGATATCAAGTATTGACTGAGGTTTGGAGGTATTAGAACCCTCTACACTGTTGATGGTAATATGAAATGGTGCAGCCACTGTCAGAACAGTCTGGCAGTTCCTCAAAAGGTTAAACATAGAGTTACCATATAACGTAGCAGTTCTACTTCTTGGTATATGCCCAAGAGAATTGAAAACATGTCCATACAAAAATGTGTATATTAATGCTTTCAGCAGCATTGTTCGTAAAAGCCAAAAAGTGGGAACAACACACATGCCCATCACTTGAAAGGATAAATAAAATGTCCTATATTATGTTACTGGAATCAGTGGACTATTATTTGGCAATAAAAAGAAAACAGTACTAATGCTTGATACAATATATAATATAAATGACGTTATATGAAGTAAAGGTAGCCAGTCATAAAAGACCACATATTACATGCTTCCATTTATATGAAATGTTTAGAATAGGCAGATATATAGAGACATAAGATAGACTCATGGTTGCCAAAGACTAGAATTGGGGGGCAAAGGGGGAGTGACTGCTCAGGTGTATAGCATTTTTTAGGATGATAAAAATGTTCTAAAATTGATTCTGGTGATGGTTACACGACTCTGAATATACTAAAATTCTTTCGATTTTACACTTGAAATGGGTTATTGTATGATGTGTGAATTATATCTCAGTAAGCTATAGTATCTTTTAAAGAATGAAATTACTTCTCTGTGTTCACCACTAAGAATTGAGGCACTGACACTTGTGGGGATGAGCACTGAGTGTTATGTGGAAACTAATTTGACAATAAACTATTAAAAAAAANTTAACTCCATCCAGCCTCAGCTTACTCAGTCGTGACTGACTGTAGTTATGATGGCAAAGAAGATGGCCAAACATTGTCCCTGCCCTAACAGAGCTGTGGTTTACTAGGGTATACAGATAAATATATAGGTAATTAAACATAAATGTCAGTTGTGTATAAAGATATGTGATAGTAGTGGCATAAAATGCTGTGAATGAAGTTTGTGAAGGCACATCTCACCTAGAATTAGGGAGGAGGAAGGCATCCCAGAGAAAGCTCATGTTTGAGCTGCTTAGTCATGAGTAAAACCCAGGGTTGTAAGGGACAGAAGGATATAGAAAATTATTTCAGAGAGAGGGCATAGTATATCCAAAGAGCTAAAGGTGTACAGAAGTGTTGAAAAAAATTTTTAAATATTATTTTTAAATTTAATTTAAAATTAATATTATTAAAAAGTTTTTAATTCATTTTTTATAGACAGAGACAGAGTGCAAGCAGGGGAGGGGCAGAGAGAGAAACACAGAACCTATAACAGGCTCCAGGCTCTGAACTGTAAGCACAGAGCCTAATGCAGGGCTCAAACCCATGACCGCGAGATCATTACCTGAACCGAAGTCGGCCGTTTGACTGAGCCACCCAGACGCCCTGAAGGATTTAAAAAAAAAAAAATTTTTTAACGTTTATTTATTTTTGAGAGACAGAGAGAGATAGAACATGAGCAGGGGAGGAGCATAGAGAGAGGGAGACACAGAACCAAAGCAGGCTCCAAGCTCTTAGCTGTCAGTACAGAGCTCGATGCGGGGCTTGAACCCACCCACCACAAGATCATGGCCTGAGCCAAAGTTGGTTGCTTATCCAGCTGAGCTACCCAGGCGCCCCAGTGTTGAAGGATTTTAATTGGGTTAAATGAGATGATCAGATTTTCTCATTAAGAAAAGTCACTTTGCAATGTGGAGAATGCACTACAAAAGAGGACAAGCCTGGAGTCAGGGAGACTGAATAGTTTAAGAGATGAACTAGCTTAATTAAAGGCACTGGAGTTGGAAAACAGTAGATGGACTCAAGACGTATTTAGGAAATAGAATGAGTATGAATTGCAAGTGGATTGGCTTGAGGAAATAGGTGTCAAAGATGTGAATGCACATGGTTTCTCTTTTGGACAGCTGGGTGACTGTGCTTTGCTACATTTGTTCAGTAAATACTGTGTTCTTACTGTATAGGTCAGATGCAGAGTGTATTTGAATGATACTGAGGAAGGCTAGCAATGAATAAGAAATTATAATGAAGTGGGAAATTTATGCTTAAAGGATATACTAGATTGTGAGCCTTATGGAGGAGGGGTGGCTTAATTATAAATAATAAATCAGAATCTTGTTGGGCATTTTTTTGTTTTTGTTTGGACTTAGCCTTTTTTCTTAGATCTCCCTAGTTCTCTGAAGTGTGAATACCACACAGAAAACAACTTGAAGGCTATATAGAAAAACCAGAGAATAAGGATTCATGGTCTGATTTTTTAGGGTTTTGGTGAACTATCTAAAGTGCACGCAAAATTTTGTGTTTATTTTTCAGTGCCTTTCAAGTTTAGAAGAATTCATTAAGAACTTACAAGTAAAGCCAAATTTACATTGATGATACTGTAGGGGAGGACAGCATATGTGTTTTTAGGGGTCTCAGGGAAGGGTGGGACACTAAACTGTTAGGAATAAACTAGTAGTAGTAGTAACAATCAGAAAGTCTTTTATTGCCTGAAATAATGCACTGTTAAAATAAGGTCATAGGTTAAAATGAGAGATGAGAGTACATTTTTTTCAGAGTATGTTGGATTTTGCTCAGAGTGGTACAGTGAAAGAGTCATTCAACAATCTCTAACTTTGCTTGGTTTCTAAATTTATTAAGTAGTGTTTCCAGGGAAAATAAAGATAAAATATTATAAAGAAGAAACTTATACCTTGATATATTTACTTTTGTTTATTTTTTATTCAAGTATAATTAACATACAGTGATATATTGGTTTCAGGTGCATAATACAATGATTCAGCAATTCGGTACATCTCTCAGTGCTTATCAAGATTATACTCTTAATTGCCTTTATCTGTTTTGCCCATCTTCCCTCCCACCCCCCTCTGGCAAACATCAGTTTGTTCTCTGTATTTAAGAGTCTGATTTTTTTCCCTTTGTTCATTTGTTTCTTAAATTCCACATATGAGTGAATTCATGTGTTGTTTGTCTCTGACTGACTGACTTCACTTAGCATTATACCCTTTAGGTCCATTTATATTGTTGCAAATGTCAAGATGTCATTCTTTTTCATGGCTGAGTGATATTCCTTTGTGTGTGTGTGTGTGTGTGTGTGTGTACAACACATCTTAATCCATGCATCTATCTGTGAGCACTTGTGTTGCTTCCATATCTAGTTTGCTGCTTGCAAATAATGCTGCAGTAGCAGTTTCACAAAAAGGTTGTGTATGTTGTTTTGACCTTGAAGAAGCATCTTTAGACTTACTTTAGCTTAGACAAAGTAGAAATTGTTATTATGTATTAAACTTTAATACAAAATTAACATGGCATCTTTTTCCCCTTTCAGCCCACCCTTGTAAAGCTAATCCAAGATAGGGGATGGGAGGAAGTTTGTGTGTTTATGTGTAAAGTGAACTGCCAGTATATAAATTGTTCTCTTTCAAAAAATATTTAGGTATGAAAAAGTTTCCAGACAGTATATATGGTATGATTCCATTGGGGGGGGGTAGTTTGCATAGAAAAATATCTAAGGTGAGGTGGCTAGGTCGCTCTGTCAGTTAAACATCCAACTCTTGATTTTAGCTCAGGCTTTGATCTCATGGTGAGTGGCATTGAGCCCCATGTCAAGCTCTGCACTGACAGTGTGGAGCCTGCTTGGGATTTCTCTCTCTCTCTCTCTCTCTCTCTCTCTCCCGCTCTCCCTCTGCCCCATCCCAGCTTGTGTGTGTGTGTGTGTGTGTGTGTGTGTGTGTGTGTAAGAGGGGCGCCTGAGTGGCTTGGTTGGTTAGGCGACCGACTTCGGCTTAGGTCATGATCTCATGGTTTGTGAGTTCAAGCCCGCCTTCAGGCTCTGCTGACAGCTCAGAGGCTAGGGCCTGCTTCAGATTCTGTGTCTCCCTCTCTCTCTGCTCCTCCTCCCTTGCTCTCTCTCTCTCTCTCTCTCTCAAAAATAAATCAACATTAAAAATTTTTTTTAAATAAGGAAGAAAATTAATCAGGGAGTTAGTTAAATGTATTTTGAAGCTTTTGGCAAGTGGACTACAGAAAATTCAGAGAAAAGATAAGCATAACTCCCAGAAAAGCAGATCGTTTTTGAGGAATAAAGGGATTTTAAAATATAAAATTTGGAGTTTAGAATTTTAAACAATTCTAATGAGAGAAATGTAGAGAAAAGATCTAGAAAGCAGTCTTTATACAGTGAACTCTTTTGCCCTGTTTTTTATGAATATTAAAAGCATTTAATGATAAATATGTTTTAAGAATGAATTGAAAATTGGCCTCAGATCTCTCAGGATAGAATCAAGAATATTAAGCCCAAAATTACATGACTTTTGTGAAAATTTTTTTGAAGACAGTGAAAAGAGACCTTTAAAACTTGCTTTGTTATTGTAGTTGACATACAATGTAATACTAATTTCAGGTGTACAGCATAGTGATTTGATAGTTTTTTTTTTAAATGTTTTATTTCTAGGAGAGAGAGAGAGAGAGAGACAGCGTGATCAGGGAAGGGTCAGAGAGAGAGGGAGTCACAGACTGAAACAGGCTCCAGGCTCCGAGCTGGCAGTCAGCACAGAGCCTGACGCGGGGCTCGAACCCACGAACTGCGAGATCATGACCTAAGCGAAAGTCGGACGCTTAACCGACTAAGCCACCCAGGCGCCCCAGTGATTTGATAGTTTTATATATTACACCATGCTTACCACTTGAGTGCAGTTATCATCTGTCATACATTGTTCTAATACTTTTGACTACGTTCCCTATGCTATACAAAAAGAGGACTGTTAAGAGTTGTAAACTGGAGCAAGAATAGGAATAACTAACTGATGGCATGACTTTTAAGTTACATGTCCATTTATTTAAAATGGGCTTCCTATCTGGCCAAATTCTGATATCCATTATTAAACAGATAGTTTTAAAAGAGATTGTGTTGATCATTAGACGACAGATTGAGTTAGTTCTGAAAACTAAGTTATGTTGATTTATCCTAATATTTTGACTAGGTTGGTAAATTTAAATGAGTGAAATGTTGCAAGCCAAGTATAGCTTGATTTTTTAGTAAATTACTTGGGTAGGCTCTTACTAAGTCTTTGTGGTTAATGTGACAAAAAGCTGACACAAATATTAGGATTAGATGGATGAACCACTATATGGAAGTCAGCCTACTGATTAATCAATCACTCAGTGTCAACTCAGAGGGAAGACTAATGTAGTGGTCCTTGTGTTCTTAACTAATCTTGACCTTAGCATATTTAACATTTTAGTAGATAAAATTCTAGGATCTGAGAGAGAACTTAAAAAAAAAAAAAAACCTAAAATGGTTTTAAACAATAAGATGAAAAGATACTGGGTATTAATGTAAAATATTTGTAATAATATATTGATGAGTGTATGTTGGTAGAGATCATCTTTGACAAATATGAAAAAAAGGCTACTGAAGAGTTTAACAGCAACCCTAGTGTCTGACAACAGTATAATAATTTTAAAACACACTAATTCAGTGTACAGCTAAATTAGCGTTTAGCTTAGATTTTTAAAAAAATCTGTTCTCTATACTGTAAGATCACATCTGTAGAACTGTGTCTAGTTCTACAGTTTGAGATTTGTCTACTGTTTCAGCAGATCTTCCCAATTACAGCCTTCTTTTGATTACCTACCAGAATGGCTTTGTATAGCAAAGTTAGTTCTATGGAGAGAAACAAACCTATATCCCAATCCTTTTTCTAGAATTGTTAACAAATTTATACATAATTACACACACATACTTGAAGTTCTTCTTATGCCCTAAGACACTCACCCCCTGAACAATTAGCTATTTTCTTTTGAGCCCCTTGAAAAAAAGAAGGAAGCTATTTTTCAAAGGCATATACCTACTTATGGTATTAGACCAACCACTGGTAAGAAAATGGTAGAAGGACCTCTTGCACATATTATTAGTTAAGATTCTTTAAAAAAGAAAAGCTCATTGGAACTAGTCTAAAGTCTAGTAATTCACTGTAAGTTATGGATATATCTCCTGGAATCTGGGCTTCTAGAATGAATTACAATGAGCAACTATATGCAACCCAGGAAGTACTCTAAACTTTTCATCAGATGGTTCTAACAAACCACTTTATTATTATTTTATTTTTACAGCAAACTAGATTTCTTGTTTCCCTTGTTCAAAAGGCAAAATAATGAAACCAATAATTTCAGAGTTTATATTCTGGTCTAGATATCTAGAGAGAGATCTTTATCTAGATCTTGATATGTTGATCTCCTGAGTTCTAGTTCCAGATTCCCAGGAAAGGAACCAATTGATCCACATTAAGTTATTCGTGTGTCTTCTTAGGTCATCAACAGTGGCTTGGTGAGGCTAGATCCCTCTGAACAAATATACCTACCTACTTTTAATTGTAATTTGCTTTGAGAAGATAAAGGAGACATAAGGCAAGAATTAATAAGCAACTTCAGAAAGATGCAAATAATGATTTGTATAAATATACAATCATTAAAAACCAAAAAGCATAAACATGTTAAATCTTAAATCAGGTGTTCTCAAACTTTTTGGTTTCAGGGTACCTTTTATACTCTTAAAACTTAAAGGCACACTACACCAGTGATTATAAGTGCAACTGGGGAAATGTGAATAACATAGATGCATTATATCAATGTCCATATCCTGGTTATTATACTGTAGTTTTGCAAAATTTTCCCATTGAGTGAAATTAGGCAAAGAAATATCTATTATTTCTTACAACGGCATATGAATCTGTAATCTACAACTGTCTCAATTGTATTTCAAATTTTTGTCTTATTTTAATGTGAAATAATACTGAGGAACCTAAAGAATGAGTAAACTAAGGTCTGTGGAGGAGGATTCATTTGATGGATATGGAAAATAGGTTAGGATACAGCAGCTGGGAAGCCATTTCAGTACTTGAGTTCAGAGATGAAAATATTCCTTCTGGTCACCCTTTGATTTTTTTATTTGACACTGTTAAGTTTCCTGTTGACTGAAAAAAAGTTGTTTGGGGAGTCAGTGTTCTAAATTTTAATCTGTAGAATTCTGTGTTTTAAGTTACAGGGTGATTTGTGTTAGAAGCTCTAAGAAGTTAGGAATTGATTGGTTTTTTTTTTTTCTGCTTTTCCTTTTCAAGTCAATAATACTAACTTTCTTAGCCACTAGCTACATTCTGTGTTTTAATAGAGTTGCATATACTTTATATTATATTGACAAATATAATTTCAGTAATTTGATCTGTTAGTATTCATCTTTGTACTATGACTATTTATGTGTTCTAGTACTGTATTCTAATTTGTTTAGAAGTGAAATTCAATCTAGAATAAACTAGATTGAAAGAAATTTTAGTTTTTGTGAAGCTCTTAGAAGATCAGAAAAAAATTTAAAAAGTAATTCATGGAGATTATATTTGAAATATATTTTTAAGGTTCGTTTTAATCAAATATTGTAGCTTTTCTATCTCATTCTGTTCCATTTGGGTCTGTCAGATAGATTAACTCACATAAGCCCTTTTCTTACCCAAAAATCTCTTCTTTACTCTCAACCAAATACTTTTTGTCAGTTTGTAAAATGATTCTTCCTCTTTTTATTGTGAAAACAATATGACATTAAAGAAAGGCTATAGTTAGGGTGCAGAAATTTTAGTTTATAACAGGTTCTTATAAGAAGTATAGGGATTAATATTTCTGCATCTTCAGAAGGACCTATCTCGGAATAGCAAATAGTAAATAAACACATAATAGTGTTTAACTGTATAACAGATGTTATCTTAGGCAGTTATATTTTCTCATGATGGTCATATGAGGTAAGTATTTTTATTCTTACTCTTCCATTATATCAGTGAAGAAAACAAGGTGTAATAGTTTTAACTGCAAAGTCACAAGAGTATTTATAAATTTCAGAGCTGGGAGTTGAACCTGGACAGTTTGAGTCGACACACTATGTCATAGTGCCTTTAAACTACTTGAATCCCCAGATTCCATCCATATGATAGCTTCAGGTATCCCTAGGACTAAATAGGACACTAGTCCAAAACAGATCCAGTAGGTCAGTAGTAGGTCAGTTATCTCCTGAAGCTGTATCATGGTGTGTCCCAAGAAACTTTCTAGATACAGCTAGAGAAATTAAGGTTTAGCTTTTTCCAGCTAACATGCTCTACTGTCCCAGGGCTCACTGTTTATGATCGTAAGTACTATTGAACAAGAAATTTAGGATCCCATTTGGTATCGTTAATTTCTGTATTAGCACCCCTTGGGTCTAAATACCGTTACCTGAAAAATATTAACTGAACCTATAATGACTAAAGTATAACACAGAACTAGCAGGTCACAAGTCTTATGTTAGTAGCTTACGTTTTCATTAAGTTATTTAAAACATTCCTTTTGTTGGAAGGTACTAGTAAAAGCTTATAAAATGCTTGTTTCATTTTCAATTTACATATATGTGATCATATACCTGCTTTTCTGCTAGCTTCTGCTCTGGTATTAAGTCATTTTTTCCATTACTAAAAGCTTGTTTGTTTTTATTGGCTAATCTGATTCCAAGTTTAGAACTTCTACATTTTACAGGACTGTGGATGATAAATAAAAAACAAAAAGACTACAAGAAAAGCACTTCCTAGTTTCAGCAGAAAATTCAAAGGCATCTCTTTTTTTCTTTGTTCTATTAAGTGCTCTCCTTCTATTTTGGAATAAAAGTAAAACTAGGGCCTAGTTTAGGTATGGTAGTTATCAGTGTGCTCTTTGACGATCTGAAATAATTAAATACAATGCTTTGGATCATTCCCTGATTTGAAATAGAAGTGAATTTTCAAGAAAGAGTCCACTCTTTAATTACTCTGTAAGATACCATAAAATGTAACATTGATTAAAGAAAGCTTTATATAGGGGAAATGAATTATGAATTCATATCCTAACTAAACCTTTCCAGTCCCAGAGACCCATTTGTATGAAGAAATCTCTGTTCTTTCAGAAATTTGCTGTGGCAAGCAATCTGATTGCTCCTTAGTAATGGAGATCACTCCATTTAAAATAATATGAATCTGGGGCACCTGGGTGGCTCAGTTGGTTAAGCGTCCGACTTTGGCTCGGGTCATGATCTCAAGGTTCGTGGGTTCAAGCCCCGTGTCAGGCTCTGTGCTAACAGCTAGCTCAGAGCCTGGAGCCTATTTTGGATTCTGTGTCTCCCTCTCTGATCACTTCCCTGCTCACGCTGTCTGTCTGTCTGTCTCTTTCTCTCAGAAATAAATAAAACATTTTTAAACAAATTTTAAAAAATACTGTGAATCTGTATTGACTTAAACACCCTAAGTATAGCGGTTGTCCCAATTTTTTAAAAAATAGATGTATTTTTAGGTATTTTGTTTAAGCCCACCATTAAGTGAAAGTAGACATTAGTAGAATGAACTTTCATCTTTTAAAAACATTTTTTAAATGTTTATTTATTTTGAGAAAGAGCAGGTGGGGCAGGAACAGAGAGAGAGAATGAGAGAGAATTCAAAGCAGGCTCTGCAGTGTCAGCACAGAACCCACCACAGGGCTGGAACTCAAAAAATGTAAGATCATGACGTGAGCTGAAATTAAGAGTTGGATGCTTAACCTACAGGGCCACCCAGACATCCCCAACTTTCATTTTCTTTTGAAGGCACCTGCACTGCTTACCAATTTGTTTTCATCCCCTCCATAGGAAATTCTCTACACTTTACGGTTTTTGCTTTACTTTTCTTTCTTTCTTTCTGTTTTCTTTTAACTTGATGATCTTTTTCTTAGTATAAGCTAAATTTTCTTTGGACATTCAAATTTTTTCACCTCAATTTTGAAGGTAATTCTAGAGTTGAGTTTTATGTTCTTAGTTGTCTTTGAAAACCAAAGTATGTTTATTGTAAATTAAAAATATGGGCAAATGAGTTCTAGTAGAACTAAGGAAAGGATGTGAACTTGTCTTAATAATCTCCTAGGGTAATTAGGAAGTTTGTCAAAAGATGATATTTTGAGGGAGAGAATGAGCAGGGGAGGGACAGAGAGAGAGAGAGAGATTGAGAGAGAGAGAGAATCCCAAGCAGAGAGGGAGAGAGAGAGAGAGAGAGAGAGAGAGAGATTGAGAGAAACAGAGAGAGAGAGAGAAAGAGAGAATCCCAAGCAGGCTCCAGCACAGAGCCTGATGGGGGAAGCTTATTCCCACGCACTGCAAGATTACAGCCTGAGCCAAAATCAAGAGTTGGCGCTTAACTGACTGAGCCACCCAGGGGCCCCTATCAAAAGACATTTTAATATTCTTTTTAATCTTTTTCACAAGGGCTCCTGTCTAGATGTCATCTAGATTCCTCTGACCTACCTCTCATACTAATACACCTAAGGGACCACTGAGTGAGAGTAATTAGAGAATTATAGCTTATATTTACATAATAATGAAATATACTTTAGATATTAATTATACACAGATAAAAAGAAACAGGTAATTTATTAAGTATGATCAGTTTTATATGAAATAAGCAATGAAAAGCAAGCTGATTTTTTTTCTACTGATAATTTGCTAAATGTCCAAAGGTTTTAGCTTTTTTTTTCTTTTATAGTGGTTATATATATGCGCCTGTATAAAGAAAATTTGGGGAGACACATGGGTGGCTCAGTCAGTTGAGCCTCAGACTCTCTTTTGTTTTTTAATTTTTTTAAATGTTTTATTTATTTCTAGGAGAGAGAGACACAGCGTGAGCAGGGGAGGGTCAGAGAGAGAGGGAGTGACAGACTCTAAAACAAGCTCCGGGCTCTGAGCTGGCAGTCAGCACAGAGCCCGACACGGGGCTCGAACCCACGAACTGTGAGATCATGACCTAAGCGAAAGTCGGACACTTAACCGACTAACCCACCCAGGCGCCTCAGAGCCTCAGACTCCTTTGATTTTGGCTCAGGTCATGATCCCAGGGTCATGAGATCGAATGCTGCATCCAGTTCCCCGCTGAACATGGAGTCTGCTTAAGATTCATATTCTCTCTCTCTCTCTTTCTCTCTCTCTCTCTCTCTCTCTTTCCGCCCCTACCCACCACCTCTCCGCCCGATTTGTGTGCTCTCTCCCTCTAAAATTAAATAAAAAAGAAAACTTAGAAAATACTAGAGGGAGAAGGGAGAGAGAAGGAGAAAGAGAAAGAACTCTGCCTTGCATAGATGTGTGTCTGTGTCATGTGTTTTTTTCTATAGTTGTGATTGTACTGTAGGTATTTTTTTATCCCATCCCATGTAGTTAATTATTTAATTTTTAATCACTGAATAATATTCATTTGGATGTTTATAATTTTATTAACCATTCTAGTTTTATTTCTAGGTTTTCGTTATTCATAGCTCACTTATTGTTTCATTTATTCAGTCAGCCACCAAATATATATTGTGTGCTTGTTCTAGCACTCATATTTTGATATGCATTTTAATGTATAAGAATTTTTTCTGTGTAAGCAGGATAATTTCTTTTGCATAGATTCTCAAAACTGAATCTTTTGGATCAGAATGCAGGAATATTTTAAACCATTTAATATAAACATTTCCAAATTGCTCCCAGAGGGATACACCAGCCCTGTTGCCCACTTGAAATGGGAGTCTGTTTCATTCACTTGACTTGTACACATATCATAAGTCCTTTTCAGTTGAGTGTAAGTGATATGGATAATTTTTGGCATTTAAATGTAATACAGGTAGATAATATAAGTTTTTAAAATATGTGTAAATGTGTAAAATAAATGAAATGTTTCGTAATTTATTTTAGTGGTTTCTTCTGTAGAAAATGCTTGATTCAGGATCATAATTGAAAGTACATACATAAAGTTAGAATGAGGCAGAAACCTACACAAACATAACAGATAACAAATGAGTCAAGTTTAACACTACAAGAAGAGGGACTGTAACTGGAAAATAACACTGGTTCTCTCTTAGGTTTAAATCTTTCCTGTGCCGTTTATTAGCTTTCTGTTCTTATATAACTCCTCTAAGCTTGTTTCCTCTTTTATAAAATGTGAATGATGTAAGCCTGGAAAATCATTGCTGGGAAGGCAGAGATGATGATTTAGAATACATAGGTACTGTATGCCTCTCCTTTAGAGGGAAAAAAAGAAAAAAATGATTTTAGAAGGAAATATTTGAGAAACTTTCTGTTAGCTCTGACTCTCAATTATTGTCACCGCTGTATATTATTAAGCTCTAGTACTATTTTTAAATTAGTGGGCCTTTCGATTTTATTTTATTAGAATGTTTACCCAGAATTTTGCATAACAGCCTGTAAAAAAATTGTTTGAAGGTTTTTTAAGTATACTAAGCAGAAAAATAATAGCCGTGGTAAATCATGAATAGAATTAGTAAAGAAAGATTATTTTAGGAACAAGGCAGCTGGAAGAAAGATTCATCAAACCATCTGTGAATTGAATAACGTGTAAGTGTTAAAGTGGATTTTCAAACATGAATTTTGCTATTTTAGGTTTTAGAAATGTTTTTGTGTTTGTATTTGAACTTATGTGTGATCATGGTATTCACTTCAGGAAGAGTGAAGATGCTTCAGTGTGTCTTGAAAAATCAAACATTAGTTCTCTCAACCTTACTTTCTGCTTTACTTATGTACCACATACACTTTTGTTTGGCCCCTCTAAGCATCTGGAGCTGTGGCCTTTCGAAAAGTTGAATATGCAGCAAGTGAAATCTACAGATATTTTTAAGTTTATTAAACAGCTAGTTGCTTAATAAAATGTTACAGAGTGGTGTAGGTGTTTAAGAGATAGTATAGAGGGAAGAACTTTTACCACCAGAATGAGTGTTCTCATTCTACTTCATCTGTCTGAGTTCTTTCCCCTTCAGAGTCTGTTACATAAGGATAATCATACTCTACCCCAGAGTTCTCATGATGAAATGAGATGGTATATGTGAAAGTACCTAGCATAGCTTTTCTCACCAAAAGGGAAAGAGAGCTAATTATTTGAGTACTTAGTTTCAGATCTTATTGTTGAACAAATGGGACATATCTGCCTTTGAGTTTATAATCTGTTTGGGGATACAGAACGAATCCACACATATATGGTATTTTATTCTAGTCCAGGAGAATTGAGAAGAAATAGGAAGAGCTTTTACATTAATTACTTCCTTGTTAGTAGATGATAAATGCACGGAGATTTTCAGGGGGAAAAATCTGATGTCACGCAGAAGGAGAGGCAGAGTTATTGAGCAAGGCGGGGTGGGGGGAATGAGTTAGGTAGATAGTACTTTGTAGTGTGGTTTTACAGTCATTCTTCTGATTATATTTATATTTACCTTCATTTTTTGAATTAATTTGTAATAAGCAAAATGGATAAAAGATAGCAAATATGCATGAAATTTGGACTTAAATTATCAAGATCCAGATTGTGGAATTTACAATAATACAAAAATTTAGGCTCTGTTTGACTGGAATTTTAGGTAGTATCTGTTTAAAATGACTCATAATTTAAATGACATGGAAGCAAGACTTTCATAAAAAGAATAAGTTACTTTGAAAATCTACATCCATTTGTGTGTGTGTGTTTGTAAGCCATGTTTTTATCAGATAAATGTAGCTGAATTGAATTTTGTAATAAGAATCATACTGTTTTTCAATTTGATAATCAAAGATTTTAAAAATCTAGCCTTTGCTAAAAAAAAAAAGTTGGACCAATTGATCATGAGGATTAGAGGAAATACTGAAGGTATAAAAATGATGTATAAAATGCAATACTAGAGTGCTTGCGTGGCTCAGTTGGTTAAGGGTTCAACTCTTGATTTCAGCTCAGGTCATGATTCTAGGATTGTGGGATTAAGCCCTACATCAGGCTCAGTGTGTGGAACCTGTTTGGAATTCTCTGTCCCTCTGTACCCCTTACTTGCATGTGTTGCTTGTCAGTCTCTCTGTCTCTCAAAATAACATTTTTTAAAAATGCAGTACTAATAAAAAGCCTTAAGAGGAAGTGTCAAAAATTCGCCTTTAACATTGGTACTGATATTATCAGTAACATTTGAAGGAAGCTCAGAGGAAATGATGCCCTTTGTTAGAGAACACTTAACAGACTTGAAATTGAAAGCTGCTCTGAATCTCTTTCATAATTTTCAGGAATTATCAGGTGTATAAAGTGGTTGATCCAAGTTGAACAAACTTGGTAGGGAATAAGATATCAAGATCTTTCAGGATCTGCTGACTTGTGTAATCCCTTCCCCTTGTTTCTGTATTCTAGCTACACTTCCTTAGTACCTTAAATATACACCCTGAGCACTTTCATGCTTCCAGTCCATTTATGTTTTCTCTTTGCGTGTACAAATTTCTCCACTCCTTGGCTAACTCCTATTCATTAAGCTTTGTGATTTACTGTTGGAAACTGACACTGACTTTCTTATTCTCAAACCTGTCCTTCCCCACTAGCACCTGATTCTTTCATACTTCTCTTTGGGTGTAATATGAATTTGTTTATTTGTCTGCCATTGAAGCCCAAGCATTTATCATATATCAGAGTGCCTGGTTCATAGTGAATTCTTAGTAAATAATTGTTGAATGATTGAATTTAAAAATTGAATAACTTTATTTAAATCTTAATCCAACTTTTGGGGCACCTGGGTGGCTCAGTTGGTTAAGTGTACGACTTTGGCTCAGGTCATGATCTCATAGTTCGTGGGTTCGAGCCCTGCTTCGGACTCTTTGCTGACAGTTCGCTCAGAGCCTGGAGCCTGTTTCAGATTCAGTGTCTCCCTCTCTCTCTGACCCTCCCCTTCTCATGCTGTCTCTCTTGCTCTCTCAGAAATAAATAAAACATTAAAAAAATTTTTTTTTAAATCTTAATCTAGGGGCGCCTGGGTGTCTCAGTTGGTTAAACGTCCGACTTCGGCTCAGGTCATGATCTCACGGTTTATGGCTTCGAGCCCCGTGTGGGGCTCTGTGCTGACAGTTAGCCTGGAGCCTGTTTCAGATTCTGTATCTCCCTCTCTCTCTCCAACCCTCCCTTGCTCACGCTCTCTGTCTCTCTCTCAGTAATAAATTAAAAAAAAATTTTTTTTAAATATCTTAATCTAACTTTCATTTTGGTTACCCTCTCCCTCTCTTTCCCTCTCTCTCCTCCCTCTCGCGCTCTCTTTTTTTTTTTTTTTTGATAGATTCAAGAAGTAAATAGCTTTTTTAATTATTACTGCATGGTAATAGTTACCTTTAAGGAAACTATGCAGTTGTCCTATGCATTTTGTTTTTTGTTTTGTTTTGTTTTTGTTTTAGTAATGACTCCAAGAAGTGAGGAGCAAGTTAAAGCAGGGTTACTTTTTTGCCTCTTCAAGAAAAGTGAAAACATGGTTACAAAAAAACCTGTGTGCAGATTTTTATAGTAGCTTTATTTATAATCACCAAGAACTGAAAACAAATGAGATGCCCTTCAGTTGTCTTATCAAGAACCCAGATGTCCTTCAACTGTCCTTCAGTAACTATAAGAACCCTCCTGAAGAGGATGAGTTGCTATAGAGAAAACTGGCTTTTGAGCACGATTACTACTAAGTTTTTCTTTCAGGATGACCCCTATTTTTCTAGCTCATGTGATTAGGTATCTCAAGTGGTCACTCTTGCCACAAAGTTTACCCTAACTTTTTCTTGATATAGAGCACTCTTGTATATTGTCCTTGAACCCTTGCATTTTTTTGTTGTAGTTCTGTAGTTGTTTATTTACTTCACTGTCTCTTCCACTAAAATAGAAGTCCCTTAATTTTGTCTTTGAAGCCCTACCACCTAGCATAGTACCTGGGATACAGATTGTCAGACATGCAGGAAATGTTTAATGGGCTGAAGAATCATTTTCACACTGACCCATTTCAAAACTTCATCTTAGGGCTTTGAATAGAAGTGAACATTTGGAAATCTCTCTCCCTAATTTATTTAGTGTATAGATACACAGCTGAATAGTTAAGAATTTTAATAGTTGGGGCACCTGTGTGGCTTAGTTGGTTAAGTGTCTGACTTTGGCTCAGGTCATGCACAGTTCGTGGGTTCAAGCCTGACATTGGGCTCTGTGCTGTTAGCACAGATCCTGCTTCAGGTCCTCTGTCTCCCTCTCTCTCTGCCCCTCCACCACTCACGTGCTCTTTCTCTCGGTCTCTCTGTTTCAAAAAATAAAAGTAAACATTAAAAAAAATTTTAATAGGTGGGCAGTCTTTTTATACTATGATACAGAACATCTCACTAATTGCTAACTTGATTTGGTACATCTGCAGTGACTATTCAGGAGCCTTCTTCTTCCCTTAAAATGCAGTATGTATGATTTCTGGAGTCATATATTTAGGTTAAAGAAAATAACCATTTCAGATTGTGTGAAGATAAACTTTGGAAAATATTCTAAAGTCCCAGATAGAAACCTAAATTTATATCTGGAAGGATATGTTCATGGGTATTTTGGTTAACACTGTTAAAGATAGAACTGTAAGAAGCTTTTTTCATTATGTAAGTTCATTGCCATTAGTTTAAGAGGTACATTTATGGAAATGTATATATTGTACATATTTGACCTAAACATTTTACTTAAATATTTGTGTTCCTGTTATGTGGTAGACACTAGGACACATCAGTGAACAAAGCAGACAAAAATCCCTTCACTTGTAGAGTTTTCATGAAGCTTGTATTCTATTTCTGTGTTTCTATATGTATGTATCTAGATGTGACACCGTTGTAGGATAAACAGCATAATAAATGGTTTTAAGGTTGCTTCATAGTTTAGCAGAGGAGTAGGATAAAGTTGGAGGAAGGTAGCAGCCCTTAAACTTCTGTGGCCTCATTTCACAGATCTGCCTTTTGGATTTTTTTTTCATAGCTTTTCTAGATTTAAGCCACTCAATTAAAATAATACTTATTGTTCCAACATGTGCAAAGCGCTCTGCTTTATTAAATACATTTGTATAGGAAAAAAAGAGGGCTAAACACTTTTTTTATCTCCAGGAAGTATATATTCGAATAGAAGCAAGACAGGTACACTCAAGATGCCATTTATATTAAATAAGGGGGATGTTACACCAGGCAGTGGCTAAATGAATAAAAACTCACATCATCAAATGTTGATGAGGATGTGGAGCAGTTAGAGCTCTCTTTGGTGGAGATGCACATTGGTACAATTACTTTGGGAAATAGATTTACCAGTTTCTTATAAAAGTAAACATACGTGCCCAGAAATTCCATTTCTAGTGTCTACCTAAGAGGAATAAAAACATGTTTTATTTTATTATTTTTTTTAATGTTTATTTATTTTGAGAGAGAGAGAGAGAGAGGGAGAGAATGAGTGAGGAGGGACAGAGAGAGAGGGAGACAGAGTCTGAAGCAGGCTCCAGGCTCTGAACTGTCAGCAAAGAGCCCAATGTGGGGCTCAAACTCAGCAACTGAGAGATCATGACCTGAGCCAAAGTTGAATGTCCAACAGACTGAGCCACCCAGGCTCACCCAAAACATACATTTTATAAAGGCCTACAGAGGCGCCTGGGTGGCTCAATTGGTTAAGCATCCGACTCTTGATTTTGGCTCAGGTCATGATCTCACATTTTGGAAGTCTGAGCCCTGCTTCAGGCTCTGTGCTGACAGTGTGGAGCCTACTTGGCATTCTGTCTCTGCCCCTCTTGCACATTCTTGTGCACACTCATGCTGTCTCAAATAAACTTTATGTACAAGTCTTTTTCCTTTTTAATGTTCATAGCAGCTTTATTCTTTTTTTTTTTTTTAGAGAGAGAGAGGGAATATGAGCAGGGGAGGGGCAGAGGCAGAGAGAGAGAGAGAGAGAGAGAGAATATTAAGCAGGCTCCATTCCCAGGATGGAGCCCTACATAGGACTCAAGTCTAACAACAGTGAGATTGTGACCGTAGCTGAAATCAAGAGTTGGTCACTTAATGGACTGAGCCAGCCAGGCAATCCAGCAGCTTCATTCTTAATAGTTGAAAACTGGAAACAGTCCTTTATATCAGTAAAGGAATGGGTAGATTATGATACAGCCATACAAGGAAATACTTTACTTGACCATGAAAAGGATGAACTACTAATACCTACAGCTACATGAATGAATCTCATAAACATTTTGTTTAAAGAAGCCTTTCACAAAATAAGGATCTACTCTAGGACTCCACTTACATGAAATTTTACAATGGCCCCATCTTATTTATGGTGGGGGGAGAAAAGCTAGAATAAATTATTGCCTTTGGGGGGTTGGGAGAGCACTTTGATTAGAAACGGACATGAAAGGGCACCTGGGTGGCTCAGTTGGTTAAGCGTCAGACTTGACTCAGGTTATTAACTCATGGCTCATGAGTTCAAGTTGACAGCTCAGAGCCTGGAGCCTGCTTTGGATCCTGTGTCTCTGTCTCAAAAATAAAAATGAAAAAAAAGCGGGAAGATGTGAAAGAAGTTTCTGTAGTGATGTATTCAAAATCTTGATAGGGATTTGGGTTACATAGGTTTATGCACTGGTTAAAATACAGCAAATGCACAATTTAAGATCCCTGCATTTCGTAGTATGTAAATTTTGCATCAAAAGAGAACTAAACAAATTTTGAACTCTTAATGATATACATGCTAAACTATTTAAGGAGGTAATTTACTGATTTCTACAGGTTTACTTTTTTGGTACATTTCAAAGTAACTGGATTAATAGATGGATAAGAGAATTACTAGGTAGATAGATATGTGCCAAAGCAGGTAGTAACATGTTAATAGTAGAATTTAGATGGTGAGTACATAGGTATTCATTGTAAAGTTTTCAATTTTGCTGCATGTATGAACATTTTCATAATAACAATGTGAAGGTAAAGAGGGAGAATGTTGTATGTGGAAGTTAGTTTCAAGATATATTTTTATGTTTTATGTAACTTTTAGGAAACAGGAATAGAAAGGACAAGGGAGTCATCTAGGCAGAGGTGTGGGGAAAGCATTCTAGGAGGAATATGCAGCATTAGAAGAAATAACAGGATAAGAATTGGACTAGTAAGTAGTTCACTTTGATTGAAGCATAGGATAAAATATTGAAAAAACTTGAACAGAGAAAAGTAAGAAGTTTAAGAAGTCATTAGGAATTTCATTCAGGAATGGTAGGACATTTCTTCCCGCAAACCAAAGGAAAGAAAGAAGAGGGATATGAAGACGTAGGGACTTTTAATGTGAAAAGAGTGCTATCCTTAGAAAGTTGCCTTTGACCATTTCAGTTTTCTTGATAGTGTAAGTGGTGTTGTGGAGCAGTAGGATTTGATATCAGTAGGAGTTAATATTTAGTGGGATCTTAAGGAGACTGGAGGAGATTTACAGTGGCAAATACAACATGACAGGAATTCAAGCAAAAGACCAGTGTGTTAGCAGAACATTACAGTGAGGTTAGGGTAAAGTTACAGGGGACCAAACAACATGATTTTATGTTTTCCTAGCATTGCTCAATGGTATCTGCACTAGGACAACAAAAGCAAGTGGATGGTATTGTTCAGCCCTGGAGATTGGCAGGAGTTAAAAGGGTTTCTGGGGTGGTGAGTGGATAGTTAAAGTAGAAAATAGGCAAGTAAAGCCTGTGAACAGTGGACTGGAAAGAATTAAAATGGGTCAAGACTCAAGAATTCACACTGAGGACCCCCCAAAAAGAAAATCGGTCAAAAGAGAGAGAAAGATAGTGGGTGGGGTACTGTGCTTTTCTCTGGGAATTTCATCCTTCTGAGATCTTAAGGGTGACATTTGGAAGTGATGGCGTCATCCTGCACCTCATCCTGTCAACCAGAAATTTGAGGCATTCTTAAACCTCTTTTTCTCTTAATCTCTGTCTCAACAAGAATATTTTAATTCTTGAATTTCCATTGTGAAGATAATCTAAAATATTTGAACGCAAGTAGCTAGGTGGATGGGTGGACAGACAGATGAACGACTGTCTTGCCACTGAATACTGCTTTGTAGTTTTAGTTGTGTTCACTTGCATTTATGTTGGTTTTGGTGCCAAATGCAACAGATTTAACAGTCATAGACAAATGAGGAATAACCTAAATGGATTTAATGAAAATGTCATGTTTGCAGTGAGTGGGGGCCACTATCAGATAACATCACAGCCCTCTTTATAAACTAAAGAAAAAAGTGGTGAGGAAATTTATAAATTGTTTTGTTTTATGTATTTACTACAGCATGTATAAAGGCCTAGGCTTGTGTTCATAGTTATTTATAAATAGCATAATAAGAATAATTTAAGTCAATTTTAGGGAAGTTTGTGGGATTTTTTTTTCCTTCTAGAGGGATCCCCTTATGTTACTCATTTTTGACAAATACTGTTATAAATAGTAAATTTAGTCTCCTTAGCTTGTTTTATGAGACCAGTTACAGTCTCCCTCTCATTACTAGTTAGTTCTCACCTACCATCCTTTCTTGTACTTTGTGATCCTTCACAAATACCAAGTGCTGTTTCCCCCTTTTAGGGAACTTGTTTTAGCCTTCACCATTTCTTAACCTTAAAAGACATAGATTAAGTTTCTTTTAGATGCCAACTCCTCCCCACACTATTTGTGTCTTCTGAGATCCTAGAAATTGCCGTATTAAATAAAGATCATCCTATTTCCTGTTTGGATCCCCAAATAACCATATATTTCATAATCTGTATCCAGTGAGCTTCCTTTGTGTGCCAAACATATTATACCTAATGAATGATAGATAACTCAGTTTGGGAAAAGATCTGAATAGTGTAGCAGTGCTGGTGAGCGGTATTAAAGTCCCCAAACTGGTTTTGGTCTTCTGAAAGATGTTTTCTGGAAGAGGAAGTTTATTATTGGGACCAAATAAGAGTTTTGGCGTCTCTGTGCCTTGTTATATAATCTGTTCTGTTACTAACATAAAATAGCTGTATCAGAAAATACTTCCGTTTGTATCTGATATTAGTATTCTACTGAGTTTTACATACTGCTGAGTTCTATAAAATGAACTACTTTTCCATTTATTTATTTAGAGCACGTGAGTGAGCACAAGTGGGGGAGGGATAAAAGAAAGGAGGAGAGAGAGCATCCCCAAGCAGCCTCCATGTTGTCAGCACAGAGCCCTTCATGGGGCGCAATGTCACAAAACTGAGATCATGACCTGAGCCAAAACCGATATAGTTGGATGCCTAACCAACTGAGCCATCCAGGCACCCTTCTACTTTTCCTTTTTTTGTTGTTGTTGGATTCTTGAAAATTAAATCATAAAGTACGTCATCAGTACATTTTATTATTCTAAAGACCATGAGTGTCCAAAGTTGTAAGTATAATATAAATATAAAAGTGAACTGTTATCTCAGGATCTTTCACATTTTCTTAGGGTCACCACTGTCTTTGCCAGGAGCTCTGAAATGATCAGCACTAGTTGTAACACCTGGTTGTTCTTAATCACATCCATGCAGAAAAAAGATTGCCAATAACATTTATTTATTTATTTATTTTTTCGGTAGTTGTCAGTTTTGATGTCATTTAGTTATAGGTCAACCTTCTACATTTTATAGGTTATCATTTCCATAATACATTTTGTTTCATACTGAAAACTTTATAACATAAAAAAAAAAAAACTGGAAAATAAGCATTACTCCTAGAACTGAAATAGACATTGCAGAATCCACACACTTAAGCACAAGTATTTTTATTTTACTCAGAAGTTCTCACAGAGTTTCTATGTGTTCTTACTTAGGCTTAATTTTTTTTTTAATGTTTGACAAATTAACTACAAATTAAAATGAAGATAGGAAGCTATCAGATAGTTTTAAAAGGGTGGTAGATAAAAGCAAGATAGAAGGTAGAAAATCTATTAAAAGGAAACATGATTCCCAAAAAACATTTTAGGTATCCTTATGGCTGCATAAACTATTGGCTATAAGGACATAGTTGTGTAACATCAGTTCTTAATAGTTGGTGTCATAATGGGTTGATGGAGAAAAGTAAAATTAGAATTTTTATGTTTGTTAAAATGATAAAGGAATGTGTGACAGACTTTATAGAAAGATTTCCATCAAAAATATTTTTACGGAAATTTCAATAATTTATTATATACTCTTTATATTTTCACTTTTGAATTTGATCATAATGTTTTATAGGAACACCCTTAGGATTATCTGCGAGAATATATTTAAGTGAAACTGGAAAAAAATTCAAAGCTCTCTCATGTTAGCTTAGTACCTAAGTTTCATGTATTTTAGGGTTATTAGATTTGACTGTTGCCTAGGCATTTCTATCCATGGGAATCCCAAAGCCTTATATGGTCAAGACTTAGCTTTTAGACTTTCAGTGAATTGCAAGGCACCACTCCAAAAAAAGAAAGAAGGAAAAAAAAACACAACTAGCTGACTTTCACTTTGTCTTCAGTACTGTCCTTGGCTGCTTTTATTTCCACAGTAGCTAAATTACTAAGAACCTTATGTGCATTGGGAGTCTGTCTTACTAGTGGAAGGAATTCCTTTTGTGGCAGTAGTTTCATGCTAGAATGCTAATGTTATTTTAACAAAACATTACATGCTATTGGTTATATAATTTTCGTGTCTGTTTTTTTTTGTTGTTGTTTTTTGAGGATTTTTGTTTTTTAGGAAACTTAAAAACAGTTCTGGTTTATTTTATCTCACTACAAGGGAGAGGAGAGGATCTGCATATAGTGCAGTTGGAAAGTGTAGGTTTCATTAATGACAGGGATTAGGGAAGTAAAAGTGAAATTTTTTGTGTGGAGTCTTTTATTCCTTGGAACTTCTGCTAGCTGATTAGGGGACACAGGTGAAAAAGATGTGAACCTTCCAGAACATTGGTGATAGCCAACAAAAGGACGGTTAAAACAGTAACTTATTTCTACACTGGTGTGATCTTAATTAGGTCTTATCCTCATTTTTGCTTTGAAGAATGTGATTTTTCTGAGTGATCATATTATGAATATCACTCACTCAACAGTTAACTCCAAGATGGTTTAATACTTTATAGATATTAAAATTCATAGTATCAGTTACACATTTTTCATGTACAAAATGGTATTTATTCCCCTAAACAATGGAAATTTCAAAATGTTTTGCAACCTCTCCATCTTCCTGTAGTCAGATATGATATGGAAAAATTAATTTCTCTGTTACATTTAACTGTAGGTAACAAAGAATCAGCAACCTGTTTCTGAGTCTTAACAGTGAAGCTAAATCCTATTTGTAGATCCCTCCATTTAATATTTGATTACTATCTGATGTATTCTAGATATTGTGTTATGAATACCTAATGAAATCCTTGGCTTTGAGAGCTTTTAGTGTAGTGGGGGAAGGAGAGAAACATAAACGTAAAGACAGTATATATGAAAAGGTAATTGTAACAGTGTATTAAGTGTGTTAGGACAGATATGTTTACAGTGTTACAGAAAATGGAGAGAGTGATTTAACTCTAGTTACGTTAACATAGGCTGGGGAAAAGCCTAAGAAATAAAAGAAGACTAAATTGAGGCGCAATCTGTAGGATCCAGCAATGCCTCAGCTATTACTCAGGGGTACCCTTTATCTTCCAGAGAAGTTATAATGTCCCAAACTACCTTACTTAAGTCTTATGATCAGAAAGAAATGAAATTTCATTATCAGGTTACTTTTTCTTGGCAACTGGACTCAAACCCCTCTTCCCATCAACCAGCTTTCTTGGTGATAAAGCCTGAGAATATGCTTTCATAGAATTTTTAGCAGTGGGTTTTATCTAAAGACTCTTTATTGGGGCGCCTGGGTGGCTCAGTCGGTTGAGCGTCCGACTTCGGCTCAGGTCATGATCCGTGGATTCGAGCCCCACATCGAGCTCTGTGCTGACAGCCAGCTCAGAGCCTGGAGCCTGTTTCTGATTCTGTGTCTCCCTTTCTCTCTGACCCTCTCCTGCTCACGCTATCTGTCTCTATCTCTCAAGGAAATAAATAAAACATTAAAAAAAAATTTAAAGACTCTTTATTGTCATGTTTACATCAACAAAAGCCTGTCTTTCTGGCAAAGATACCTATGTGTCAGAAGTCTTTTAGATAACTAGAGAATCATCCCCAAAGATGAAAATCTCATATGTAATGTATTGAGTCAGCCATGTTAATCATAGAATGTCTAGTATAGATAAATAGTAAAAAGATCTTTCAGAAGTTTCTTAGTTCCATGTAGTTATTGGTATGTAAAATCTGCATATAGAGTTTTCCCCCCAAAGTTGAAAAATACTATAAAATTATGAAATTACTAATTCACTATTACTTGTATCTGAGAGAGACTTGGAAGTTACAGTGCAGGGGCATACTCATTATATTACATAGAGATTGTGTCTGTTTGGGATAGTAGTCCCAGACTGAATACCTCAGCTTAGACTTAAAAATAGATTTTGGTGATAAAAATGGAGTTTGGTGGGGAAAGGGACTTTTTATTTTTTATTTAAAAAATTTTTTTAATATTTTATTTATTTCTGAGAAAGAGACAGGCAGCGTGAGCAGGGGAGGGCCAGAGAGAGAGGGAGACACAGAATCGGAAGCAGGCTCCAGGCTCTAAGCTAGCTGTCAGCACAGAGCCCGATGCGGGGCTCGAACCCACGAACCGTGAGATCATGACCTGAGCCGAAGTTGGACAGTTAACCGACTGAGCCACCCAGGCGCCCCAAAAAGGGACTTTTTGATATGTTCTGTACTGAAGAAATCTTTTAATCCAGTATTTCCTGAATTTTTATAATTCTCAAGAACATTTTTGTCAGAAACCATTTATTAACTTTTTCAATTCAGTAGTTTCACAGAAACAATTTGGGAAATATAGCAGTCAGTTTTTGTGACAATTTGCTTTAAGAAGGGCTCTATGCTAACAGTTGTTTCAGGAGGCAGACTGAAAATTTAAATATTCTTATTTATGCCTTATTATTTTCTCTTGACTAGATGGAGATCTATATTTAAAGGAATATAAAAACTTTTATTATATGTAAATGTAAAAGTACTAGCATCTTTTTCTGACATTTTGAGGAAAATTATTTAAATAAATTATGCATTAGAAAGTCATACATATCCCTTCCTCTCCGGGTAAAGGAATGTATAAAAGGCGATTTTTTTTCTTTTTGTTGTTCATATGCCCTTCTTCCTCAAAAGTAAATGTTATAAAGGAATAATAGGGTTTTTTAAAAAATTCACTAGAATAGCTCTGCCTAGTTAGAAGGTTATTTTACTTATACCTTTTTACTAATCAAACATGTACTCACTGGCACATTACCAGGAGATTGTTATTTACTTATTCTAAAGGTATAATTTCAGATTGTTCTGACATATTCAAGAAACGAAGGGTGGTCCAGTGTGATTAGAGCTTTGAATTTGTGGAACTAGAGAAATAGGTCTTGATAACTACATAGGCCTAGTTAATTTTTAACTCCTAGCCTAAAGGACCAATGATGGCATTTACGAGGAGTTGAAATATATGAGAAAAGACAAATTAGAGATTAAGTAGAGAAGGGAACATGATGTTTGGATACACACAAGCTGAAGTAATGAAAATGGATATAAATGCCTTCTACTTTCATCCAAAATCTAGTAATGTAGCTGTTGTTTATTGCTATATAACAAATTACATCTAAACTCAAAATAATAAGCCTGTATTATCTCATTTTTTTCTGTGGTTCAGGAATTTGGATGTGGCTTATCTAGGTTCTTCTGCCTCAAGATCTCACATGAGATTGCCCTCAGGCAGTTACCTGGGACCAGTCTTATCTGAAGGTTTAACTGGGCTGGGGGTTGGGTAAGTAGGGATCCATTTCAGAACCTACTCATGTGGTTATTGACTGACTTTGTTTGCTTGCCACATGGGCTTCTCAGCAGGATTGCCTCTTGAGAAGGCATTTGAGTTCTCCCAGGTTGTGAGTGATCCAAGAGAGGGAAAGAGAGAGTACATCTGTGACATCTCGTCACTTTAGCCCTGTTCAGTTTATTGGAAGCAAGTCCAGCCATCGCTCAAGGCGAGGAATTTACACAAGGGTGTGATCGCCATGAGGCAGAGATCATTGCCATCTTAGAGGCTACCTAGCACAGCAGCAAGCTAAAATAAAATAATGTTTATGGCATTTTACATCCCTCAATTTATATTAGTAAATGACCATTGCTTCCTTTTTACTATGCTTACTACTTTGCTTATTAGTAACTGTTTATTTCTTTTAGTGTTGAACAAAGTACTTGAAAATCAATTATATCTTTGCTCAGTAGTTTTTGTTTTTCACCCTCTGCTCTCCATTTGAATGTTTGGTGCCCATCTTATTTTGTGATTTGGAAATAGTAACTCCTTAACTCCTCCATCAGTGGTCCCCGTAATACAGAATAGCTTGGTAGTCTAAAATGGGAAATAATAGTTCATTAAAATAACCAAATAGGGGGCACCTGGGTGGTTCAGTCAGTTAAGATTGGACTTTAGCTCAGGTCATGATCTCGTGGTTCGTGGGTTTGAGCCCTGCCTTGGGCTCTGGACTGACAGCTCAGAGCCTGGAGACTATTTTAGATTCTGTATCTCCCTCTCTCTCTGCCCCTCCCACACTTGCTCTCTGTCTCTCAAAAACTGAATAAACATTTAAAAAAATTTAAATAACCAAATAGGATTGTTTTTTCTTTCCTTGGACCCAGAATTATATATTCTTAACTTTGATACTTTTTGCCAAAGCATATCTGAATATAGCAGAAATACCAGGTTCTCAGCCTGTCAGACATGTCTTTGCTTTTTCCTTTTGAAAAGGAGGCAGGGATATAGTTTCAAGGCTTAGTCTGTTTATCCCTGCAGTTTCTCCCACATCATTGTTATATACAGAGGCATGACTAAAAATGAGTTCTTCCACAAATCTTCCCAAACCTCTCCCCTTTCCTCAATTTGAGTTTATGTCTGTCTATCTATCAGTCATTTTTAAAATTTAACATTTTTGAGGTTTCATAAAAGGTCTACTGAAATAGTCCAAGTATACTGAAATACAGAGTAGAATTTGAGATTAGAGAGGTTATATTGTTTTGTAATTTTACCCATGTATGTTTATTTCTAAAATATTTTTTTAAATATTTTTATTTTTATTTCTAGGGGAGAGAGAGAGAGACAGCGTGAGCAGGGGAGGGTCAGAGAGAGAGGGAGTCATAGACTCTGAAACAGGCTCCAGGCTCTGAGCTGGCAGTCAGCCCAGAGCCCGACACGGGGCTCGAACCCACGAACCGCGAGATCATGACCTAAGCGAAAGTCGGACACTTAACCGACTAAGCCACCCAGGCGCCTCCATGTATATTTATTTCTAATTAGACTGAGTTGCAGGCAGGATTTGGCTCTTTAATTTTCAGCGAGCCACTGTGTTATATGCTAAAAAAAATAAAAATAATTTCCCAGTGGATATTGATTATTCATAACTATCCATCATTTAGGGGACATTATTTTAGGGCCTCACCATGCAGACCATTTGACATACTTTTATTAAAAAGGATACATATTACATATACTATTTTAATTAAAAATTGTTAAATTTAGTTTTCCTTTAATTTACCAAAGAAAACAAGTGAAGACTGAAGTATTGGTTACATTTTAGATTAAATTTTCTGTACAACTAGAGGGAGTACCTCCTTAAATGTTTCTTTCAGATTAATGAAAGAACTGTGTCTATGAACACAGTGACATAGGATGTTTTTTTTTTTTTAAAGACCACATTACAATTTTAGAAACATTGGACTATTTTCTAGATTAGGATGTCAGCACTCATCCATTTTTGTCTTCTCTCCCCTCATCTCATTTTGTTAGCTATATTAATATTTTTACTTTGTTAGAATTTATATTTAGATTCTTTTTTATTTACTAATGAGTTGTTTGATCATCCTGTCTTGATTTCTGAATATATATTGTTCTTATAATTGGACACATTTTATTGTTAAATAGGTCTATCATTTTATGTTTGATTTCATGTTTTATTCACTGTGTTATTAAGTGGCACCAAAATGTGGGCCATTTGGTTTGTCATGTTGTGTTTTCTTCCATACTACTTTCTCCATCTGGATTTTTCATACTTCTATATTTATTTTCCCCCCTTTTATTTTGTCTTCCCTTTCTTAAATACTCATGGTCCTCCTGGTTTGACATAGGCTTTTCTGATCACATTTAAACATGCTGCTTGTGGTTATTCTCTAGTTTCAGTTACCATGGATATCAGAGGTTCTCAGTCTAGTCTGTTTTTACAAATTAGATGGGGAATTTCTTTAAAGTGGAAATTCCTATGCACCACCCTCAGAGATTCTGATTTCTTCTCTTTCTCCCAAATTCAGTATAAGTACTCTAGTTAAGTTTATAGCATTTATCATACCTCTTTTTGCGATTTGTTTAGTTATTTGTCTTGCCTGCTGGACCCTAAGCTCTATGGGTACAGAAATCTGGTCTATGTCCTTCACCAGGGTATTTCTAGCAGCTAGCATACTGTCTGGCTGAGGTGGACACTCAATATATTAATACTTTCTGAGTTAATGAAGAATCTGCTCTTTATCAGCCACATATTTTGCTGGATACTGAAAAAATTTGTCAACAAACAGCTAACAACTATGTAAAATTTTTTGTTTTGTTTTGGAAAGCCATACGGATTTTATGCCCTCACTGTAGAGATATTTCTTGGGAAATAACTCTATGAGTTTGACTTCTTTTAATTAACATTTTGACATATATTCTTCTGGACTCTTTATTAGGCATATCAGTGGCAAGAGTGGTATTCTATATATTTTTGTAACCTAGTTTTTTTAAAATTTAATAGAAATAGTAGAAGATGTTATTTCTTCTCCTGAAACTAAATTATTTTGTTAATGTATACATTGATTAAACCCCCTCTAGGTCAGTTGTGTTTATCACTTTGGGGAAAAGAATGTAGTAAGGAAAACAGCAGCGTGTGGCTACCTTCTATCTCTAGAGCTCAGACAGTAATGAAACCTGGCAAAAGATTTTTTTCTCCAAAAAGTTTTTTTAACTCCTCTCTCCTGCCATGCTTTTTTTCTTGATTAATGCTATATTTCTTTTAAAATTGCTTATTATTTTTCTGTTGTTTTATCTGCTTAACTTATTTTCCTAGATTATAAGCATCCTGAGAATAGTACAAGATCATTACTCAGTAACAAAAATTTGTTGGGTAGCTCTGTTAGGTATTGTGGGGTATATAAGGTATTTTCTATTCTTAAGGGACTGTCATCTAATTAGAAGAAAAGACTTGAATACATGAAAAAAATAAAGGCAGCAAGTCTCACAGTACTTAGTAGAGTTTTATGTACACATGCACACACTAGACCATAAATGCCTACTTGTTAAGAAGTTAGCACTTTGTGGGGCACCTGGGTGGCTTAGTCGGTTAAGTGTCCGACTTTTGCTTAGGTCATGATCTCGTGGTTCGTGGGTTCGGGTCCCGTGTTGAGCTCTGTGCTGACTGCCAGCTCAGAGCCTGGAGACTGTTTCAGAGTCTGTGACTCCTCTCTCTGACCCTCCCCTGCTCACGCTGTCTCTCTCTCTCTCTCTCTCTCCTGGAAATAAAAACAACAACAACAACAACAAAAAGAAGTTAGCACTTTGTTTTTACTCATATTTCCTATATGCCAGGCACAGGAGACAAAGAGAATATACTCTTTAGTGCTGTTTCTTGTATTCACCAAAATAATAAAAATTATTAGTGAGAGAATGATCCTCAAGTTCAGTTCTTTTTAGGTCTCTAAGGATTCTAAATTCTAGAAGAAATGATCTTCCCTTACTGAGTCCCCAAATAAAAATGTGAGCCTCTAAAGATCTAGGTTTCACTTACTACTTTATATCTTTATCAGTAAAGGAAAATACACAGAGCTATGTAATAGGAGAAGATAAAGGATATATTTGTCTTTGAATATTTATATTTTCTAGTTTATAGTGTTGTCTTTCAAATACATAGTAATTGTTGGGTGAAGTATGAATGTTGAAGCAGTACTTAGATTACTTTTCCCCTGAAAACTTTTTTTAGTCTCAAAGAAGTTTTTTTCAGATTTTTTTAATAGTCTGTTTGCCATGTCTGATTTATTCAATCCACAAATACATATTGGATCTTCTCCTTGTCACGTATGTGTTTCCTTTTTTCTCTCTAGAATACTGTATGTACATAAACCTGAATTTTACTTAATTCAAGTGAAGAATTTCCCATGGTCCAGCATTGGGTATAATCTGTGTTTTAAATTTATTATGCCAATCATTTTATCATTTGAATATATGATTTATTATGAAGACAGGTTTTTATTTTTACATCTAGACTTCCTACCAGCTTGTATGATAAGAGTAGAAAGGCAAAAATATTTTAAACTTAAATGGAGTGCTAAATTTATTTGTTTTCATAACTAAATATATTCGATGACCTCCTATAATTATATATGCATATTTATTTGCCAATCTTAATGGAAGACCAAGGTTTTTATTTTTTTATTATTCAGTATGGGAATACTGCATAGAGTTCTTCATTTTTTTTAAAAATTTTGTTTATTTTTGAGAGAGACAGAGAAAGAGACACTCAGCGCTTGTGGAGGAGGGCCAGAGAGAGGAAGGCACAGAATCTGAAGCAGGCTCCAGGCTGAGCTGTCAGCACAGAGCCCAACTTGAGGCTCAAACTCCTGAACCGTGAGATCATGACCTGAGCCAAAGTCAGACTTAACTGACTGAGCCACTCAGGCGCCCCTCGTTGTTTTTCTTGCATAAACCACATCCATAATTCATCTTTTGATAGTCCAAATTCAGTTTTCCTTAAGGTAGACAAAAACTTGCTTGGATTATCTCCAGTTCAGTTCTTTAAGCATTCTCATCTGACCTCTCTGTCACTCTATTTTCTATTATATCTACAAACTTCTGTTCCCAGCAGTTGCACAGTTTTCCTTGGTAAGGTAAAGAATTGTGTCAAGGAAATGGAAGTTGATTTAGAGAACTTCCATATTCAAATTGATTTGTCTGTTAATTGTGTTACTAATGACTAGGCACACATTGTAAACATTTCACTAATTGACTATAATTACATTTTCAGTTAAGTTCGCTAATGACTTTTTTTTTAATGTTGTGAATTTTCTTTTTCTTTTTTTTTTTTTTACAAATAGTTTATTGTCAAGTTGGTTTCCATATGCTAATGATGTTTATACAATGAAATTTTTTCTCTGAGTTGTATATAATTTGTGTGAATGAGCTTATATAAAACTTTTAGGGATACTGGGATGGCTCAGTTGGTTAAGTGGCCAACTTTGGGTCAGGTCATCATCTCATGGTTCATGAGTTCTAGCCTGCTTCTGATTCTGTGTCTCCTTGTTTTCTGTCCTTCCTCCGCTTATTCTCTTTCTCTCTCAAAAATAAACATTAAAAGAAATTAATTTTAAAAACTTTCATATATAAAAGCTTTAAGGAAGCTTAAAATCCCTAAGATATCCTTTGTACATCTTTTATAACTTAATCATCCTCTTAGAAATAATTGTAGGTGGGACTTTTACTAGCACTAAAGGAATATTTAACAAGTCTCTACCATTTGACCTTGCTTTATAATTTACAGAGGGATGAAAAATAAGTTATAGATAAGAATATAAACAAAGAAAATTTTAAATGGGGGTGATTTAGCTTGTGGATTATGTATCCATAAATATAAAAGTACTTACTATTTGACAGGTACTAGTGCTTTCTGTATTAACTCATTTACCTATCATAGTAAACTTTTGAGGTGGGTGCTGTTACTATCCTCATTTTCCAGAGGAAACTGTGGCGCACAGTTACCTAACACATGTTAAGTAATTTATCCAGCAACACCTGAGTAGTAAGTGGCAGAACTGGATTAATCCTGGACAGTTTTGACTATAGAGTATGTACTTTGAACAAAACCACTTCCATGAAAAAGAATATTACAGTGTTGGAATTTGTTTCAGATGCACAATTTTGTAATTGTGATTTTACTCAGTTGAATTACATAGTTGCTAAACATATTTTTTATATCTCTAGGAATGAAATTTAATGACTTTTCAAACTATACATACCCCACCCAAAGTCTGTCTTTAAGCCATGGATTTTGTCAGCTTTCAACCAATGTTGTATAGTCCCTTTATCCATCTCTTTGTTGTTAGGCTTTTCAACTTTTTTCTTAAAATGTGTGGGAAACAAAGCTTGTCCTTGAGCTAACTTGCTGAGAAAAATAACTAGGTCTCCTTTTCAATAAAAACAGATGTTTTATGTACTTTTGAACTAGTTTGTTGAATTGGTTTACAGCTCAAGTTAACAAAGCTGCCTGAACTGGAATAAATGACTAAAGTGCCTTCACACAGGCATTTATTTTTGGCAATTACTTTGGATATGTTTTCACCAAAAGTTAAGATACATTGTGTTAGATAATATTTTAGAGGTATGTTTGAGGTTTCTTCCTGTATATATGGCTTAATAGACTGACCATATTTAGTCAGATGTTTAAAGTCAGCAAGTCATGTGTCTCTTGATGTGTTGTATGTGTCAGCTTTTAATGCTCTTAGCAACAGTATTTTATGGGTTTACTTCACCAGTTTCTTGTGTATGCTTTATAAATGTTCAGGAGAACACTGAACAACTTGCATCACAATCTCGAGATTCGTATATAATGTATATTTTGTGACTGTTTTGAGCATTTAATTTATATTAAAACATTGAAAAAACTTAATACATTTGTAAGCAAACGAAAAAGCGGATTTAACATTAACTGCTTTAGGTATGCTTATTGGTAATTCCTACATTATACAGACTTAAATATTTTAAATCAGAATCAGCAATATTTCATTTATGGGGAATCAGTTGTACCCATAGGTTCATTTTTTTCAAAGAGCTGTGGGGAGTGAGGGGATTGCCGTCTTAGAGAAGCTTTAAAAATTAACCATTTGTCTTGAAAATCTTTTCAATAACAAGATTTACTCATAAGATGAAATAAACTTTATTCTAGATCCTATATACCTTCATTCTATTATGTGACTTTGCATCTTCATACACCGTGAAGTGCTTGTCACTTGTTCATACATGTTAAGCTCTGATGTAGAGCCACCTCCAGGAAATATTCCCGGACTATCACTATTCCTTCCTAGTAATCCTTTTCTGAGTTCCCATAAGTAGTGTACAGTCCTGTAACTATATCACATTCCTCTAAATAGAGTCATTTATTTGCTTATTTATCTTCTGTACTAGTGGTAAGCTTCTTGAGAACTTTCTCTTTAACTTAGTGAACAAAAGACTTTGTCTTCCAAGTTGAATATACGGGTAATAATTTAATCTTAACACTTCTCTTACTATTTTCATAATCACTTTTCTGCATTCTCTCCCTGAGTGATTTTAAACTCTGTTGTATTATTACCTTATGCAGATAATTCCCAAATTGATGTTTTCATCTCACATCTTATTTTAAAAGCTCTAGGTCCACATATCCAGTTGGCCACTGGATATGCATGGTTAGATAGGTATATAGACACCTATAAATTCGACGTATCCAAAGCTATGGAATCCTTTTTTTTCCCTCAACCTGCTTCTTGAATCTGTAGTATTTATTTTCATGAATGGCTTCTCTCTACCCCTCGCCCAAATAAGCCTTGCATATTTTCTCTTAAGTTTCTCATTATAGATCAGTCTGTATCACTGCTAAGCCTCAGTTCAGGCTCTTCTTTTTTCATATTGTTTTCAATCATCTTTCTAAAATACTGTTCTGATGATGTCACTCTGCTTAAAAACTCTTAATAGCTCTTTTCAAACATTATCTACTTAAAATTATAAAACGTTTTCTTCTACTTTTCTCTGTATTGCTGAATTGAACCATTATTACTGATGGGAGTGTTGTAGTCCGTTCCCTTTATGTGTGGGAGTAGAAAGTGGATTGAAAACCATCTCTGGTATGAAATCCTGTTCCCTATGCATTATATTCAGACCTGGAAAAGACCTTTTAGCACATAGCCTTATCCTGTTTTATAACTTAGCAATACTCTATATTAATCTCTGGATGACTTAACTTAGTTCATTCCATGCATTTTAAAAATCACAGTGCATTTGCACAGTGAAGTTCCTTCTTGTTGAATTGGTAGCTGAACAACTTCTATGTAATCTTGAAAATGTTGCCCAAATGTATACCTTTTATTTCTTTTTTTTTTTTTTAAAGTAAACTCTGTCCACAATGTGGGGCTCAAACTCCTGACCCCAGATCTAGAGTTGCATGCTCTACATGCTGAGCCAACTGGGTGCCTCTCAGACATATACGTATTAATGAGACCTATGTGGACCATCTTAGTCATGAGAAGTTATCTTTATGTCCCAATGATATTTTAGTACTTGTCTCTCCACTGCTGTTATGCCCTAATATGATTGTTGTTATTTATGGACAAGCCTGCTATATTGCAGTGTGATCCTTCCACTTCCCTATATTTCTAGGGCTTTGGCATATATACTTTTCGGTATATATGATACTTTAGTATATACTTTTTAGTATATTTGATACGAAGAGTAGCTAAAGGAATTAGGGATATTTAGCCCAAAACACAGTATGTGAGAATTCTGGGGTGAGGGTGTTAATAATATTTAAAGGTTATCAATTAAAAGAGGGATTCCATTTAATTGTGGAATTTCAGGGACCAGGGGATAGAAATTAAAGGAAGACCTATTAGCATGTAGAATTTAGAGAAAGATAAGTAAAGTGTCTTATATGGGAGGTAATATGCTTTTAAAGGTATAGACTTTTAAAAAATGGTAGCCTGGTATTTTTTTTTTTCTTTTTAATTTGAGGTATAATTTACATTAAAGTACACAGCTTTTAAGTATTCAAATCGATAAATTTTACATATTAATATGTCTAAGTAGAAATCAGATAGGGAATATTTCCAGTCTTCCAGAAAGCACCCTCATGCTCCTCTCATCATTTCTCCATTATTTAGCCATTATTCTGAACTTTAGCACCAGAGATTAGTTTTGCCTAGAAACCTGCAATATGTATCCTTTCTGTCTGCCTTTTTTCACTCATCTATGTCTGTGAAGATCATCTGTTGTTGAAGGTAGCGGTGTTTCTTTTTGTTTGATGTTCTTTTCTCATTGATGTATAGGACCCTAGGAACAGAATCTCATCACACACATATGCTCCACCCCATTTATTTATTTATCAATTCTATTGTACTTTTATACTTTAGTTGATATTGTCAAATGGTTTTCTAAAGTCGTTGTATGAATTTTACACTTTAGCCAACAGTTTGGTTGTTTCTCCATGTTATAATACAGTAGGTTTAGAATTTTTCTTTTAAGAATCAAATCTTGGGGTGCAAGCTGGCTCGCTTAGTGGAGCATGCACCTCTTGATCTCTGGGTCATGAGTTGGAGCCTCTTGTTGGGTGTAGAGATTACTTAAGAATAAAATCTTTTTAAAAAACTTTATTTGAGAGAGAGAGAGCGGGTGAGTGAGCATGAACGGGGGGGGAGGGGGGCGTGAAGAATCTTAAGCAGGCTCCACGCTCAGTCTCACAACCCTGGGATCATGACCTGAGCCAAAATTAATCAGATTTATCAATGCATTTATCAAATAAGAGCTTTATTGGGACACCTGGGTGGCTTAGTCGGTTAAGTGTCCGACTTTTGCTTAGGTCATGATCTCGCGGATTCGTGGGTTCGAGCCCCACGTTGGGCTCTGTGCTGGCAGCTAGCTCAGAGCCTGGAGCCTATTTCAGATTCTGTATCTCCCTCTCTCTCTGACCCTCCCCTGCTCACGCTGTCGCTGTCTCCTAGAAATAAATAAAAATATTTTTAAAAAAGAGCTTTATGTTTTTATATCAATGATAAAAGTTAGAATACTGTTTTGGAGTCTGGAGAAATTAAAGCAGGCTGAATGAAAAGAGTAGTAAAATTAAATCAGTATATTTTCTTGGGGCACCTAGCATCCAACTCTTGATTTCAGCTCAGTCATGATCTCATGGTTTGAGGGATGGAGACCTGCATTGGGCTCTGCACTGATAGTATGGAGCCTGCTTAGGATTCTGTCTCTCTTTCCTCTGTCTCTGCCCCTCCCTCCCCATCCATCCTTTCTCTCCCTCAAAATAAACATTAAAAAAAATCAATGTCTTGTCTCAAGAAAATTTAATGATTAATCCTATAAATCTAATATTAATTCAAGCTACTGTGGGTCATTAGCTGTCTCGAATACTGTTTTATAGACTATTTTCTAATATAATAGAATTTGGGTGTTTCTTCTGTTATTAGATAGCTGTGGTTCTCAGATCTCTCCAGCCCTTACTTTAACCCTAGTTTCTTGAAAAACAGATTTTTCCCCCAAACAGTATATACTAGAAGTCCATATGAATGTTACTTACATATACTCATTTAATATCTGCTATGTGTAAGGCACTGTTCTGGGCACTATGAAATCTTGCCATCAGATTTCTTTAACTTGTTCCAAAGGGGAAGAATCACAGATACATATGATCTTGGGGCACTAGGCTGGCTCAGTTGGTCAAGCCTCCAACTCTTGATTTTGGCTCAAGTCATGATCTCACAGCTCACAGTCAATGGGATCGAGCCCTGCATCATGCTTTATGCTGATAACATTCTGCCTGCTTGAGATTCTCTCTCCACCCCTCCCCTGTTTGCACACATTCTCTCTCTCTCAAAATAAGTAAATAAACATTTTTTTAAAAAGAATCTCAAACATGTTAGGGAATTTGAGAGATATATAGCCTACTAGCTACTTCTGTCCACTTGAAAAATAAAGATACTAAAACCTCAAGATTAAAATACTTGTCTATCACTACAAAATTTGTGGCATCATCAAAGCTAGAGCCTAGAACCAAAAGCTATGATTCCTTGTTGGTGCTTTCCACTTCGTACTTTGTCCATATTGCTTTTCTTGACAACAACTGTGTCATTTTTTCCCCTGAGAAAGTGCTGCTTAGAAGTGTTTTGGGAGGGCACCTGGGTGGCTCAGTTGGTTAAGCATCTGACTTTGGCTCAGGTCACAATCTCATGGTTGGTGAGTTTGAGCCCTACGCATGAGACTCTGCTGCCAGCACAGAGCCTGCTTTAGGTCCTCTGTCCCCTCTCTATGCCCCTTCCCTGCTTGTTCTCTCTCTCTCAAAATAAATAAATTTTAAAAAATAAATAAAAGTGTTTCTTTTGTTTCTGTGATGGGTAAAGAAAAATTGGTTTCATTCATAGAGCAAACACTGCTTAAGTTCCTAGAACTTATGATATCCTGTTGCTAGATTATAATAGGCGAGAAATATGCTGATAAACTATGAATATCTGTGGAAAGCAGTGTTAAGCGTGGAAAAAGACTGTATTTTTAAAGAATCTTAACAACTGTTAAGAGTGCTAGCTCTATCATCTTGCACCTGTCTGCTTATTCAAGCTACTTAGTCTCTGAATCTTAGCTTTCTCATCATTCATCTGTTTATTTAGCCCCTGCCACATGTTAAGAACTGTATAAGGTGTTGCAGATAAAGCAAAATTCTTGTTCTCATGAGGGTTTTTGTGAGGACAATGTATATACATCAATAAAATAAAGTACCAGTCATACTTAACTGGCACAAAGTAAACATGGTAAAAGTTCCTTCCTACTTACTGTAGGCTATAGTTCTCAAACTTCGTTGTCTCAAGACTGCTTTATACTCTTAAAAATTATTGAGGGGCACCTGGGTGGCTCAGTTGGTTAAGTGTCCCACTTTGGCTCAGGTCATGATCTTGCAGTCCTCAGGTTCAAGCCCCACATCAGGCTGTGCTGACAACTCAGAGACTGGAGACTGCTTCAGATTCTCTCTCTCTCTCTCTCTCTCTCTCTCTCTCTCCCTCCCTCCCTCTCTCTCTCTCTCTCCCCCCCTGCCCCACTAATATTCTATCTCTGTGTCTTGCAAAAATAAATAAATATTTTTAAAAAATTTTTAGTTGTTGAAAGAGCTTTTGTTTCTGTAGTGTGAATATATTACTATTTGTTGATACTAGAGGTTAACACTGAGGATTTTAGGATTTGTTAATACATTTTAAAATAGCAGTACTGTACCTATGTTATATAAATAACATTTTAGAGTTCAAATAACTGATTCATTTGCTCTTAAAGGGTTCAATTTATCATTGACAACAAACACTTGTTTTTCTTGACAGATTTGTTCATTTTTAAGAAAATGTATGACAAATCCAAGTTAGACTAAGTATAGTTTCTCATTTAACTAAAAGTTGTATTCCATGGAAAAAGTGGCTAGTTCAACTTGCACCTTAGTTGCACAAGTGCTTTTCCTCAGGGCAGTCATTATACTTGAAAGAAACGTTTTATGCATGCTTCCTATTTGTTCCAAAGAGTTCTTTAAAAATGTGTATTCAGGAGTCAAGATTTTATAAGACTTATGTTTTATCTACTTTAAGAACATTCATAAGCTATTTAAAAATAGCTTTTTAGAAGTTTATTTATTTAGGAGGAAAGAAAGAGAATCCCAAGAATCCACGAATCCACTCTGTCAGCACAGAGCCTGAGGTAGGGCTTGATCTCACAAACTGAGATCATAACCTGAGCCGAAACCAAGAGTTGGACACTTAACTGCTGAGCCACCCAGACACCCCAAAAAATAGCTTAAAGAAAAAACAATGAGTGTATAGTGGCGGATACGGTGACTGTTAGTATAGTTTTTTGGCCACTGCCTTGATTTGTGCTAAGGCATAAGCAGGTTTTGCCACTATTGCTTTATGCACCCTTAAGTGCATGTGTCAACACAATGAAAAGGTTAAATACCATCTTAGTATTAAGAATAGTTTTGGCATCGTTAATTCCCTGAAAGGATCCCTCCCCCCTCGACAGACTACATTTTGGGAGCCAGTACCATAAAGGATATTATTGGTACTGATACAGTGTTTTGATTGTTATTGTTTTAATATATACTTATTTTTATCACGAGATTGGCAGAGTCTAGTCACATACAATACTGTTGTATGTATATCTAAGCAAGGACTCAATTTAGTTAGTACCATTGGCCTGTTTGATATTAATACAATCAAAATAGCAAACTGACAGAATATTTATGTTACAAAAGTTGCAAAGTAGGAATTTTGTTTTATTGATGTATTAGGAGTTTTGATTTATATTTTTTCTAATTGTGCATTCTGTTTGTTTTTAGGCTTGCATTGATGACAATGTTGATATGGTGAAGTTTCTGGTTGAAAATGGAGCAAATATCAATCAACCTGATAATGAAGGCTGGATACCACTACATGCAGCTGCTTCTTGTGGATATCTCGATATTGCAGAGTAAGCCAGTCCTGTGTTTACTTTTATCCAAATATCCAAACACTATCTTAGAGACCTGAGATTTTATAGAAATTGTTACAGATAAATGAGTGAGCTCTTATATGACCTTAATTCATGAAAACTATTCTTCCCACAAAGAAGAATAAGTTCTTGGGAATTCATATATTGAGGTTTTCATTTGGAGATTATTTTCCTGTCTTCCCACCCTCTTTGACTTTTGGTTCTTTGTATCGATATGAGTAACGGTATACTTCTTCATTGCCATCTCCTTTTTTTGCGTCCATGTGGAGCACTGTCAAATGATTCAGTTAATACTTAACTAATCTAGTCTATCCCTATGTAATCTGAGTTGTTAGGAGAAAATAACAATAATTCTCAGTTAAGTTACTTTGGGATAAGGAGAATATGATACATCGTTCTCCAGTTAGTCAAAACATTTATACTTATTTGCTATTAAGATTGTTTTCTAAAAATATGTTTTTTAGAAAATTCAGTGAGAGATGTCATCATTCTTAGTTAGCTACCTTTAATGGGCAGGTACTTCCAAGTAAATCTAATTCTTCAAATGTTAACAAGGAAGTATAGTTACCCTGACAAAGTAATTTTTTCACTAAATTATTTCATTTTTTTGTTACAATGTGTCCAATACCATAAACAGGTTTTATTGTCTATCTGTTCACATCAAAGCTCATCAACTGATAAATATCAAATATGGTAGTTCTATTCTGTTAATCTCTGTTAGTAAGCCTTAAATATTGTTACACCTTTATTTCATTTTTCTACCCATGTGTATTGGAGATATGATACATCATTTTAAAGGGGAGGCATTGGTTGATAAAATGAGAAGTACTCTGACCTGGGAATCAGAAAATTTGAGTTACTTGAGTTTTATTACTGCCTATAACACTAATTACACTTTAATCTTCGTCTTTTCCTTTCTGGGCCTTGATTTCTTTATGTGTAAAATGAGGAAGTCTTCTGTCATTGCAAAGCAGTAGTGTTCATTCATAATTATAATCATGGTTCTCAAGTTCCTTATTCCTTTCTGTTTTTTTTCATGCTCAACAGAGGACTTGGATCTCTTCTTCATAAAAAAAAAAAAAAAAAAAAAAAAATAGGAGTGTGCATTTATCTTTAGCTGTCCGTAAATATTTAGTACTCAGGTTCTACAGTCAAACGATGTGAACTTTGAACTGTTCCTTAGCCACTCTCAGGGGGTGTGACCTTGGGCAAGTTGCTTAACTTTTATATGCTTCTGTTTTTTTCCTCTTTTGAAAAGGAATGATATTGCCTAGGTTTGTTGTGAGAGTTAACTGAGTAATTCATCAAACAGAAGATTGGCACATTGGAAATACTCGATGTGTATTAACTTTTGACCATTATACGATCTCTGGAAATGAAAATCCAACTTATTTTTCTTCAGATGTTTAATCTTTGTGTTACTTTTCTGTAATTCATGCTTCCGAGTTTGAAACAACAATAATCACCCTGAATAATTTTTCCCCTTGGTTGATAAAAAACATTGTTGATAAAAAACACAAAACATTGTGTAGGTTGGGATGATTTTAGCTGCAAGTAACAGTATCAAATTTAAAATGACCTAAAGAGGAAGGGTCCTTGGGACACCTGGGTGGCTCAGTTCGTTAAGCATCCAACTTTTCCAGTCATGATCCCGTTATTTGTGGGTTCAAGCCCCACATTAGGCTCTCTGCTAACAGCTGAGACCCTGGAGCCTGCTTCAGGTTCTCTTTCTTTTTCTCTGCCCCTCCCTCGCTCGTGGTCTCTTTCTCACTCAAAAATAAAATTAAAAAAAATGTTAGAAGTAAGCATCCTTGTTGTACAGTATACGATACAGTTTAGAGGAAGAGCATTCAAGTTTATTAAACTGCTTGGTGATACCATCCAGGGGTTTGGCATCTCAGGTTTTTTTTCTTCTGCCTTCCCCAGATATGAACTTTATTTTTGGCCTTGCCCCCTCCTGGTGAGAGGATGATTGCCACAGCTCCTCAGTTGTATTATTACATATGCCCATCAGAGGGCAAAATAAAAAGTGGGTAGGGTGTGTAAAGTATCTTCTCCATATTCTGTGTATGTCAAAGAGGGGAACTTTTCCATGAGAGTCCTCTCACTGCATTGGATTTCTACTTCAGGGATTTGTGTTGGTCTGGGCTTGGTCACTTGCCCATGTCTACCCTGGGAAAAGCAAGTACTTGGCATATTCAGTGTTTTGCATGTCAGTAGATAAGTATGGGGGAGAGTAAGCAATCTGCTGCAGGTGTTAATATTTTCGATAGAATACAGCTTTTCTTTTTTTAGAAGGTAGGCTATGGAACAAATGCTTCATAAGACTTAATACAAACAAAAATGACCTGGTTTAGCCAATATTGAGTAGAGTTGTGATGCTCTAACTACCTTTCTTTTTAGGCAGTTTGAATTTATGGCTGTGGTGTAACCAGAGTATTTGAATCCATAGTGTTTTTGAACAAAATTGGAAGAATGATGACTTTTCCATTGTTGCTCTTTCTGCCTTTTTTTTTTTTTTTTTTTTAAGTAATGAGAATGAATATAAAAGACAATTTAACTCTTATATGTATTGACTGGGTTATTTGTTAAGGTGATGATAGTCCAGAGTCCTTCTAAATAACATGATTATTTTTATGAGCATTATCTTTTTTTTTTTTTTTTAACCAGTTAATCTCATTAATATGAGAAGTAAATGAAATCCTACTTTTCCTTGATCTAGAAAAATACAGCATGGTGGCTTAAGAGGAAGGGTAAAGATATCTCCCAAGTCAGAGTATTTATAGAGTAAAAGAGTATAAGAGTTATAAAGCAGGAAAGACCTAGGAAATTTGGGTCACTCTGCCAAGTGAAGTATTTGAAGTTAAATTTGCTATAAATCCTGATTTTGTTTTTCACAAGCTTTATATCCTTGGCCAAGCTACTTAGCCTCAATGATTAATATTATTTATAAAATAGAATCTGGCTTTTTCCTACCTCTTATTTCTCATAATGCTTTTGATATTTTTCACTCTATCATTTCNCTAAGCCACCCAGGCGCCCCAGTACTGGACTACTTTTAATTCCTCAGCATTTACTGCTGGTTCACGTTAATGAGTCTTTGCTTATAGTGGTTATTTTGCTTTATTTCTTTACTTTACCACCTCCTGCCAAACTCTCAAGATGTACTTGTGTGTCACTTTTTCCAGAAACTTTTCTGATAACTCCTGGCATCTCTACAATGTATCAGATGTTTACATGCTTCTTTAGGAACTTCATTAAGCACAGAATAGTTGTAATTCATCCCTGTTGAAATGAGAGATGAAACAAACAATGAAGCATATATAGTTTACTCTGAGAGCGTGGTTTTCAAATTTTATATTTTATCCCAGTTTGTTTCTTAATATAAGCATCATTCAAAATACTTCCCCTTGTAGCTAAATGATAGAATATCATGCACGTATTTCTTCACTTGCTTTTTTCACTTAATAGTCTGTTCTGGAGATGACTGTGTAGTGGGGTAATGAGCTATTTCTCATTATTCTATTTAGTAGTAGTACTCCGTTGTGAGGTAGTCATTGTGGTTTATTCAGCCTGTCCCTCATGACTAACCAATTTACTTGAGTGACTCTAGTTTTAGCCTTGGGATTTTCTTTTTACAAATCATAGGAATTTTATATTTATGTGAAAAAAATTGTATTTGAGTAATAAAACTTAAACAGTTTGTTTCCTTAATATTTGGTTATTGATATGATTATTCTTCTGATATCTTTTTGTATTAATTTTATTACCACTTTTCCTTGTTAAGTTTCCACCACAGATGTTTAAGAAGTGCTTTTATCTTGGGTCTCCTGGGTGGCTCCGTCAGTTGGACATCAGACTTTGGCTCAGGTCATGATCTTGCAGTTTCTGAGTTTAAGCCCTGCGTTAGGCTCTGTGCTGACAGCTCAGTGCCTGGAGCCTGTTTTGGATTCTCNTAGAGCTCGAACTCATGAACTGTAAGATCATGACCTGAGTTGAATATGGACACTTAACCAACTGAGCCAGCCAAGCACCCCAGTCATTGCTTTTTTTTTTTTAAAGACATTTTGAAGTCTTAGGAAATGCATTATGAGTATGGTTTATGCAAAAAAGTATCATGGGTTTAAGTCATTGGAGGCCTTCTCCAGTATCTTCTATGTTGAAATAATATCTTATTTACACTTATTTTCATATATTCATTGTTTTATTATTCCCTATTTTTAATTTTTTTTAACGTTTATTCCTTTTTGATAGACAAAGCGTGAGGCAGGAGAGGAACAGAGAAAGAGGGAGACAGAATCTGAAGCAGGCTTCAGGCTCTGAGCTGTCAGCACAGAGCCCCACCCTGGACTCAGACCCATGAACCATGGTATCATGACCCAAGTCATATAGTTGGCCACTTAACCAGCTGCGCCACCCAGGTGCCCCTATTATTCCCTATTTAGAGCTTCTGGTTAATCAAGCAAATACTGGTTCTGATTCCATTGGATAAGAGGATTTTGGAGCCATAGTTTTTCAGGGGAGAAGAGTGGTATATGAAGAGTAGCCACTTCAGTTGGGAAAATAAACTGAGACTACAGCATAGAGGAATTTGTGTACCATGCTAAGTTGACCATTAGTGGCAGTGCCTTTTAGGGACATGATGATCCTTACTCTGTATTTTAGGAAGACTGTTTATTCTTCAAAGATTAGTATTATTGGACAAGAGACCTAGGGCATTGACAGTGAAATTGGCAGTGGGACAGATCTGAAAGAAATTTGGAAAATAGAATTGAGATAGGGCTTGGTACGATTCACTGGATCTGAGTAATAAGCTAGAAAGAAGACTCACAGACAGGTAGCTAATGTTCATTGAGTGCTTAACATGTGCTAGTCACTGCTCTAAGTCCTTTAAGTATATATCATTTCAATCATCCTAACAATTGCATGAAAATATATCATTACCACCAACCCACAGAACTATATGCACAATTCCAAACCCCTAAAACTTGGAAAAATGACGACAAACTAATTGTAAATTTGGGTTTAGGCTCATCTGGCAACAAACCATGACCTGAACTTATACGAGGCTATTTAAAGTCTGTTCATACAACTTACATTATGTTTATTTTTTGCAAAAACAGTCATGTGTTTGGTAATGAAGTGGTGCCTCAGACTCAGTGGGGGTGTTACATAATCTACAATAGTATTTTGTTTTAAATAGGAAAAATTTTTGAAATTTGGGTTTGGGTGAGTGATGATGGGCCTGTATTATAATTGTTATTTTACATATGAGGAAACTTGAGTCAAAAAGTAATCATACGAGTAAGTAAGTGGCAGAGCTAGTATTTGAACCTAGTCTGTCTAACTTTCCAAGTCTGCACTTGAAGCTACTACACTATTCTACTTCCCTTGGCTAACCTTTGTAACTGGGAAGATGATGCCTTTAAACTTATTAAGAGATCTAACAAGCAAGATTGGGGGAAGCAGAGGAGAGACTGTAGTGGGAATGTGGTTTTAAATAGGCCCTATTTGAGATGCTAATGGAAATGATGCAGTAGGAAGCCAGGACGATACTGGGAGTGTCTTAATGCATATACTGGATTTCATAAAGTTTAATGAAGATGCCATTGTTGTAACACAGTGTAATTACTTTATATACCAATTTTAAAAGGTAAAAAAGTGAAACTGTGATACTCTGTGTGTCTGTGTATGTTTAATCACCTGGCTTTTTTCCCCACACAGTATCATTTTCTGTGCAATTTAGCAGTGTTATTGATGCAGTGTTTCTAAAGAATGTTCTCTTATTGGGGTGCCTGGGTGGCTCAGTAGGTTGTATCCAACTTTGGCTCAGGTCATGATCTCACGGTACGTAGGTTTGAGCCCGTGTCAGACTCTATGTTGGCAGCTCAGAGCCTGGAGCCTACTTCAGATTCTGTGTCTCTGTTTCTCTCTGCCCCTCCCCCATTTGCACTCTGCTTCTCTCAAAAATAAACTTTTTTTTTTTAATGTTTTATTTCTGAGAGAGATAGAGACAGCGTGAGCAGGCGGTGTCAGAGAGAGAGGGAGATAGGTACAGAATCTGAAGCAGGATCCAGGCTCTGAGCTAGCTGTCCGCACAGAGCCCGATGCGGGGCTTGAACCCACAAATCGTAGGATCATGACCTGAGCCGAAGTCAGATACTTAACCAACTGAGCCACCCAGGCACCCCTGATTTTGATGCTTTCTTGATCTTACCAGAAGATATCAACAAGAAGTTTCAGACAACATCCAGGAAAACATTTTAAGCAGTAGTTAAGTTCTTTAAGGTACCAACAGTGCACGTGAATTGACTGAAGTGAAAACCGTATGAATAACTGTGACTGAAGGCACATGAGGACAGATACTCACAACCATGTTGTGTCTGCCACCTGGCCAGTAGTCACTGTAAGGCATCGTGGATTGTAACGTTGATTGATGGTTGAAGATTTCAGTGATATTAAAATGTGAGGGAAATGTACATCTTAGAATTGTTGCACAGTGAGTTGTGTTAATAACGTGAGACAGTATATATAATTGATTTTAATAAATATGCCTTTTCAGGACTTAGTGCATCATTAAAGAACTAGAGTCACTGCTCTGGCGAGTAATTGAGAGAAACAGGAAATGCTAAAGACAGAACCTTGAGGATTTCCTGTATTTGAAGGTGGCTTTTCAAAGAGAATAGAGGAATTTAAATACTTTCTCACATTTTCAATTCTTTTTTTTCTTTTTCTTTTATCCCTTTTTTTTTCTTTTCTTTTTTTTTTTTTTTTTACAAATCAGGACTAACCAGTTGGAGTAACAACATGATTTATAACAAAAATAATACTTTTTGTCTTTAGGGTTTTGATAAATTATAAAAACTTAAGCTTAAAATTGGTAATGTTCTAAACATTGTAATTTGACAATTAAAAATGAGAGAGAATTTCTGCTTCTGAGAAGATAGACTAGACATAGTTTTCCCTTGTTCTTCCTGCTAAGAACTACTAAAACCTCTGAAAATTATATATAAAACATAGGACCATGAGAGGTCAAAAGAAGGCAGAATGGCTAGGCATCGCAGGACCCAAAGAATGACACAGGAGAGAATTTTCTAACTTTTCATTTTGCCTCATATGTCTCAACACTTTTGAGTTGGAGAAGCTGATAACCCAGAAGTACCAATGGGCCCCCAAAAAAGAAGTCCCAACAAAAATCTTAATCTCTTCAGGCAAATACTGGAGAGGGGCACACTAACGAAACAGAAAACATAATAATAATAATAGAGGGGTACATTAACAAGACAGAAAATTTGCAATAATAATTACAACAACAGTAACGACCACAAACACAACAACCACCACTCAGTTTAACCAGACAAAGTCCACAGGAAAAAAACTATTCTCACCCACATGGTCACCAGCAAAGGAGAGGTGGGGAGTGTCGATCTCCACCCTTAACAAGCTATATTTCAGGTGTACCATCACCCCTACTGCAGTAATGCCAGATTAGGCCAGATACATAGCTAGCCAAGACTTCAATCCCTGTCAGTTGGTTAATGGACCCCCCCCACCCCCCGGACTGTAGTAGATACCAGCCAGTTCCTACTCCTCCCTTCTGGGGTGTGTCAGAAGAGGCCTAGTGGAGAGTGAATACTTTCACCATCACCCACCAGTAAAGATGCCTACCTCCCTCCCCTTATTGTCAGTGGAAGCCACATGGGGAGTAGTAATGAAGCACTCATACTCTTCTCATTAAGGGATATGTCAGTGAAGGCTTGATGGTGAAGTAAAGCTAGGCTAGAAGCCACCACCCCATCTCTGGTGTCAGTGGAGGCTGAGTGGGGAACCTAGACTTCTACTCCCACCTTGTGGTAATGAGATGGCACCTTTCAGCTTCCTTTGCTACAGCAGAGCTAACCAAAGCCAACTAACATAGAAGATTTAAGCAAGATCTAGAGTCTCTTAACATAATATCCAGAGTGTCCAGATTGCAATTGAAAATCAATGGTCATACCAAGGAAATTCTCAAAATGAATGAAAAAAGCCAGTAGAGACCAACATGGTGATGACAGAGATACTTCTCTTAAAATTACCTGACAAAGTGGTGCCTGGGTGACCCAGTCAGTTAAGTATCCAACTCTTGATCTCAGCTCAGGCCTTGGTCTCAGGTCATGAATTCAAGCCTTGCATTGGACTCCATGGTGGGTGTGGAGTCCTAACTTAAACAAACAAACAAACAAACAAACAATCTGACAAAGATTATAGAGCAGCTATCATAAAAATGCTTCAGCAAGCCAATTATGAGCATGCTTGAAACAAATGAAAAAATTAAGGGTCTCAGCAAAAAGAAAGTCTGCAAAAAAAGTAGAAGATATTAAGAAGAGTCCAGTGGAAAATTTTGAACTGAAAAAGCTAATAACCAAAATAAAAACACATACCACAAGAGTAGAAAGGAGGTGAAGGAAGGAAGAATTAGTAAATTGAATAATAGATAAATGGGAATTACCAAACCTAAGCAACAGAGAGGAAATAGAGTAAAATAAAATGAATAAAGCCTTGGGGACTTGTAGGACTATAAGAAAGAGCTAACATTTGTGGCATTGGAGTCCCAGAAGAGGAGAAAGAAGGCATGACTAGAAAAGTATTGAAAGAAATGATAAGTGATAGCTAAAAAGTTAGAGTTGACTAAATATATAAACCTACAGATTTAAGAAGCCTGGCAAATTCCAGACAGGATAAGGGTGCCTGGGTGGCTCAGTGGGTTAAGCACCCAACTTTTGATATGGGCTCAGGTCATGATCCCATGGCTCATGGGGTTTGAACCCCACATTAGGCTCTGTGGTGACAGCTTGGAGTTGGAGCCTGCTTCGGATTCTGTGTCACCCTCTGTTTCTGCTCCTCCCCTCCCCCCATGCGCACGTGTTCTCTCTCTCTCAAAAATAAACTTAAAAATTTTTTTAAATAAAAATAAAGTAAATAAACATTAAAAACAACATTCCAGACAGGATAAAACAAAGCACTCCACACAAGTACATCTTCTGTACCAACCTCTGAGAACTAAAGAAAAAAAGTCTTGATAGCAGTGAGAAAGAAATAATGTTGTAAGGAGGTAAACTTGAATGACAAAAGATTTCTCATCAAAAAACCATGAATGTGCCATAACATTTATCAAGTCCTGAATAAGGAACTGCTGTTTTTAAGAAAAATTTTCACACCCAAATATGTAAGTCAAGTCAATCACAAATATACAAAAGCTCGTTGATAATAGTACCATAATAGTAGGGGACTTCAACACCCACTTACAGCAATGGACAGATCATCTAAACAGAAAATCAACAAGGAAACAATGGCTCTGAATGACACACTGGACTTGATGGACTTAAGAGATATATTCAGAACAGTTCATCCTAAAGCAGCAGAATACACATTCCTCTCAAGTGTACATGGAACATTCCCTGGAATAGATCACATACTGGCACACAAATCAGCCCTCAACAAGTTCAAAAAGATCAAGATCATACCATACATATTTTCAGACCACAATGCTCTGAAACTCAAAATCAGCCACAAGAAAAAATTAGGAAAGTCAATGAATACTTGCAGATCAAAGAATGTCCTGCTAAAAAATAAATGGCTTAGCCAAAAATTAAAGAGGAAATTAAAAAATACAGGAAGCCAATGAAAATGATAACACCACAACCCAAAACTTCTGTGGTGCAGCAAGGGCAGTCATAAGAGAGAAGTATATAGCAATACAGGCCTTCCTTAAGAAGGAAGAAAAGTCTCAGATACACAACACAACCTTACACCTTAAAGAGCTGGAAGAGGAAGAGCAAATATAACCCAAAACCAGCAGAAGATGGAAATAATAAAGATTAGAGCATAAATCAATGCTATCAATATTGTAAAAACAGTAGAACAGATCAGTGAAACCCAGAGCTGGTTCTTTGAAAGAAGAGAGATTGCAACCAACATAGCAGAAATACAAACAATAATAAGAGATTATTATGAGCAATTATATGCCAATAAATTGGGCAATCTGAAAGAAATGGACAAATTCCTAGGACATAAAAACTACCAAAACTGATACAGGAAGAATTAGAGAATTTGAACAGAATGATAACCAGTAAGGAAATTGAATTAGTAATCAAAAGCCTCCCAAAAAAACAAGAGTCCAGGGCCAGATGGCTTTCCAGGGGAACTCTAACAAACATTTAAAGAAGAATTAACACCTATTCTTTTGAAGCTTTTCCAAAAAAAAAAGAAGAAGAAAGAAAGGAAAGAAAGAAAGAAATGGAAGGAAAACTTACAGACTCATTCTATGAGGCCAGCATTACCTTGATTCCAAAACCAGAAAGAGACTTCACTAAAAAGGAGAACTATAATACCAATTTCCCTGATTAATATGGATGCAAAAATTCTGAAAAGATACTAGCCATCTGGATCCAACAGCATTAAAATAATCATTCACCATGATCAAGTGAGCTTTATGCCTGGGATGCAGGGCTGGTTCAATATCTGCAAATCAATCAGTGTGATACATCACATTAATGAAAGGACAAGAATCACATCATCCTGTCAATAGATGCAGAGAAGGCATTTGACAAACTGCTTATTTGAAAAAATACAGCATCCTTGATTAAAAACCCTTAAGAAAGTAGGGATAGAAGGATCATATCTCAAGATCATAAAAGCCATATATGAAAGACCTACTGCTAACTAATATCATCCTCAATGGGGAAAAACTGAGAGCTTTTCCCCCCAAGATCTGGACCATGACAGGATGTTCACTCTCACCACTGTTATTCAACATAGTATTGGAAGTCCTAGCCTCAGCAATCAGACAACACAGAGAAATAAACTACATTCATATCAGCAAGGAGGAAGTCAAACTTTCACTCTTTGCAGATGACATGATCCTCTGTATGGAAAACCGAAAAAATTCCACAAAAAAAACCTGCTAGAACTGATCATGTGAATTCAACAAAGTCACAGGATATAAAATCAATGCACAGAGATTGGCTGCATTTCTGTACTCCAGTAATGAAGCAGCAGAAAGGGAAACCAAGGAATTGATCCCATTTACAATTATACCAAAACCCATAAAATACCTAGGAATAAACCTAACCAAAGAGGTGAAAAATCTATACACTGGAAACTATAGAAAGCCAAAGAAATTGAAGAAGACACAAAAAATGGAAATAATATTCCATGCCCATGGATTGGAAGAACAAATATTGTTAAAATGTTGATACTACCCAAAGCGGTCTACGTATTCAGTACAGTCCCTATCAAAATAACACCAGCATTCTTCACAGAGTTAGAACAAACAATCCTAAAATTTGTATGGAGCCACAAAACAAAACAAAACAAAAAACAAATAGCCAAAGCAATCCTGAAAAAAACCAAAGCTGGAGGCATCACAGTTCCAGACTTAAAGATGTACTACAAAGCTGTAATCATCAAGACAGTATGGGCCTGGCACAAAAACAGACATTTAGATCAATGAAATAGAATAGAGAATCAAGAAATGGCCCTAAATGTATGGTCAATTAGTCTTTGACAAAGCAGGAAAGAATACCCAATGGAATAAAGACAGCAAATGGTGTTGGGAAAACTGGACAGCAGCATGCAGTATAATGAATCTGGACCACTTTCTTACACCATACACAAACTCAAAATGGATGCAAGACCTAAAATAAGTCAGGAAACCATGAAAATCCTAGAAGAGAAAGCAGGCAAAAACGTTTTTGGCCTCAGCCGTAGAAACTTCTTACTCTGTGTGTCTCCAGACAGAAGGGAAACAAAAGCAAAAATGAACTGTTGGGCCCTCATCAAGATAAAAAGCTTCTGCATGGCAAAGGAAACAGCAAAACTTAAAGGCAACAGATGGAATGGGAGAAGATATTTGCAAACATAACCGATAAAGGGCTAGTATCCAAAATCTGTAAAGAACTTCTCAAACTCAACACCCAAACACAAATAACCCACTGAAGAAATGGGCAAAAGACATGAATAGACACTTTTCTAAAGAAAACATACAGATGGCTAACAGACACATAAAAAAAAAAAAAGCTCAGTATTACTCATCATCAGGGAAATACAGATCAAAAGCACAATGAGATACCACCTCATACCAGCCAGAATGGCTAACATAAACAACTCAGGCAATGACAGATGCTGGCAGGGATGTGAAGAAAGAACCTTTTTGCACTGCTGGTAGGAATGCACACTGGTTCAGCCACTTTGGAAAACAGTATGGAGGTTCAAAAAATTAAAAATAGAACTACCCTACAACCCAGCAATTGCACTACTAGGCATTTATCCAAGGGATACAGGTATGCTGTTTCAGAGGGGCACATGCACCCCAATGTTTATGGCAGTGCTATTGACAATAGCCAAAGTATGCAGACTCCAGATGTCCATCAACAGATGAATTGATAAAGAAGATGTGGTGTGTGTATATATATATATACATACACACACACATACACACACACACACACACACACACAATGGAGTATTACTCGACAATCAAAAATAATGATATCTTGCCATTTGCAACAGCATGGATAAAACTAGGGTGTATTAAGAAAGAAAAATATCATATGACTTCACTCATGTGTGTAATTTAAGATACAAAACAGATGACCATAAGGGAAGAAAAGCAAAAATAATATAAAAACAGGGAAGAGAATAAAACAAAAGAGACTGTTAAATATGTAGAACAAACTGAGGGTTGCTAGAAGGGTTGTGAGAGGAGGGATTAGCCAAATGGACAAGGGGCATTATGGAGGACATTTGTTGGGATGAGCACTGGGTATTATATGTATGGGATAAATCACTGGATTCTATACCCAAAATCATTATTGCACTATATGTTAAATAACTTGGATATAAATTTAAAAAATAAAAAAATAAAATAAATGGAAATTCTATTTAATGTGAAATGCTTAGTCTTCCAAAGATTATTGTAGAGCTAGCTATATGTACACCAGACTCTATAAATGTTATTGACAACTTAAAATTTAAAATTCTTAAAATTTTTAATTTTGTAAAAGACTTAGTATTTTCATAGTATATGTATGTGTGACATTTCCATTTTAGGATGCTGGCAGGAAATTTAATTTTTGAGAAATGATTGTAATATATAACTTAAGGGAACAGAAATATAATGGAATCTGCTGAATTATACACATAGAGGAAATACTAAGTCAAAAATGTCAGATATTGGTTGGTGAAGCTTCTCTTTCACATGGGGTCATACTGGCCAGGTCGTACCAAAAAGGCACACTCCAGCCAAAGTCCAGCTCTGAACTGTCCTGTTTCATGTTTGTATTTAACATTTACCTTTTATCCCTCAACGTTGGTTTCCACTTGTGCAGTAGACACTGAGGTCATCTCCTCAACATTAAAATGTCCTGACATTTTGCATCAGTCATGTAGTTTAAGGAATTGACTTGGGCATTTGAGGCAGGACCTGATAAATCTGACTCAACCAAGAAAATCTGATCCTTCTTGCGTATAATTCGTCTAGAAACCAGGGCTTAAAGCAGTCAGCATATGGCATTCCTTTAGAAACAGGCTGGTTTAGGAATAGGCACATAACTGTTCATCTAGGCCAATGAGACATGCCAAGAAGATTCCTTACAGCCTTCTGGGAAATGTTTTCTCATTGTTAAGTGAGAGTCATTAGGGGGGAAAAAAGGCGATTTTTATTTTTAAACAAAGAGGCATGTAGCTCTAATTGTTACCATCATCCTATGACCATGAAGAAACCAACTTGGTATAGAACTGATATTATCCTGGGTACTTGATAATATTGTTGAAATGAGTTTCAGTCAAATACATCCTGAAGTTCAGTCTACCTCTGAACTTCCAATCGTGTGAACCAATAAAGTTCCTAGTTACTATTTAAGCCAAAAAAGAAACCGAAAAAAAGAAGAAAAAACTTTTCAGAGGTTCCAAGTCAGAACTGTTTGGATTCTTACCATTTTCAACTATTTTTCATTGTGGTATAGAACCTCAATAATGAAAAAGCAAAAGTGCATTCCCACTGAAAACACATAAAGTTATTTATACTTCTTTTAGGATTTTTGTTTGTTGCTCAGAGACTTCCAAAAGAAATAGCATTTACTTCTGAAGTGAATAGTAGGATATTACTAATCTTTGAAAAGTTCAGGTAGTTCATAATTTCTGTGTCATTAGATAGCTTTGAGTAACTCCTTTTGATTTTTCAAGAAACAACTACTCCAGTGTTATTCTTTTGACATTTTGATTAAAAATTTTTTTTATTACGGTGGAAGCACATATTATTAGATTTACCATTGTGACCATTTTAAATGTTACAGTTTGGGTAGTGTGAGATATATTCACATTGTTGTGCAACAGTTCTCTAGAATTTTTTTATTTTGTAATACTGAAATTCTGCACACTAAACACTAATTTCCCCTCGCCTTAACCGTCAGCCCTTAGTAACCAACCAAATCTCTATTTTTCTGTTTCTGTGATTTTGACACCTTTAAAAGGACGCTATTTGTCCTTTCATGACTGTCTTATATTGCTTACCACAGTGACCTTAAGGTTTATCAGTGTGATAGAATTTCCTTCTTTTTTAAGCCTTCACTAACTTTCTCCTTTTTAAAGATTCATGTTTCGAATACATGAAAAGTTCATATATAAGTTATGATGACTTCTTGATACTAGTTTTCCTACAGTGAGTAAAGTCAGTATGCATTAAATTTGGACACTAAATATATTCAGCTTTGGCTGATAGTTACTTCCTCCTTGCCTCTGACCACTGTGTTCTCATTAGCTTCTAAAATTAAAGACAATTTTAATTAAAAGATCAAATTTTTCAGATGAACTATTTCCCTTTCACTCAGTGTCTTCCATGGATGGTTTTTGACAAAACTCATTATCCGAGACAATTAATAGACACTTCAACATTTATCCTCCGAATTCAGTTAACGCTGAATAATTCTAACCTCAGTAGAATCATGCAAATTTATCTAATGAACCATATTCAAGTTGAAACCAGTAACCTGTTAACAACTTTACACCTTTTTTCAGATTTTTAAATTAGTGCATATACAGATAATTTTGTAAGACTCCATTTGGATCATGTCTTGATTTTGAGGTCTATTAATTTATCTATCCAAGATTATCTATTGACTTGGGGTATCTGGGTGGCTCAGTCAGTTGAGTGTCCAGCTCTTATTTCAGCTCAGGTCATGATCCTAGGGTGATGGGATTGAGCCCCGAATCAGAGCTCTGTGCTGAGCATGGAACCTGCTTAAGATTCTCATTCTTTCCCTCCCTCTCTCCCCCTCCCCTCCCTCCCTCCCTCCCTCTCTCACTGTCTGTCTTTCTCTCTGTGTCTCTCTTTCTCTCTCCTTCCCTTCCTCCTCCCTTCTCCCCCACTTGTACTCTCTCTCAAAAAAATTTATTGACCCAAGTTGCTAGATTATTATAAATCTCAATAAACGGGGCAGTTCAGCTTTTTCACTTCTACAATATATGAAGAATTTCATCATTTATAGGCATCTCCTATGTTGGCCTCCTTTGTATTGCTTGAGGAAGTCATTAAACATTGTTAAGACAATAAAACCTTGCCTTTTTATTTTTTATTATTACTATTTTTATTATTGTTTAGCTCTAAAGCATTCAGAAAAACTGCTTAGTTGAGAAACAGCCCAATTTTCTGACTTTCAATTTGGGACTCCTATGTGAAATCTTTGCTTTTTTTAACAAGAAATGTTAAAATAAATATATTTTTCCTTATTAGCAGTCACGTGAGCTGCTTATAATACTCCTGCTTTTTTTTTTTTTCCATTTGAAGGAAGTACAGCCATCTGTTTTCAGTATCTCCAGAGCCCTTCAATTTCTGGTATTCCAGATAGCCTGTGCTATTTTGTTTCACTTTATCTTAAACATTGCTTTCTAAATGTGATGATTTTGCATGATGGGATAAAAGAGAGTTTTAATTTTATTTTTAGTAATTCATTTAAACTTCACACAGCCCTGTAATATGTCTATAGACTAGTCTTTAAATTTTTTAAGTTAATGAATGTCACACAGCTGTCAAGAGGCAGAGTTGGCCTAACTCCCAAGTCTACAGACCTTAAACATTTATGAGTTTTTTTTCATACAACCAATCTTTGAATGACTTTTTGAGATTCTTCACGGTAGGTAAGAATTAATGCCATGAGGTTNAGATTTTTGTGAATTGTATGAATATATGTATATACACCTAAACTTTTGGCTCAGGAATTGCTCCAGGCTCTCAGTTTCCTGCCAGTAGTTACGGAACTTTACTCTTGTTAGTCTCTCGTTAACATCCTTCCTGTTTATATAAAGTTTGGATTGTCTGTATTTGGCTTTGACCTGATACTTCCTTGGGACTCTGCTTCCCCTATAGCTCCCTCTGCTGCAAGCACTGCGGCTACTCTGAGGCACTCTTTTATTCTCAGTCTTTATATCCTGTGAATGATTTCTCCCTCAACAAAACAGAAGTGGGTTCATAGAAATCTCCCTAATTGTTTGGTTGATATTTTGCCTGGCAGATTAATTGCATATTTTCCTGGTGCATATAACACAGTTTATTATACAATTTTTATCTTTTTTTCTCTTTTGCTCCAGATTCATTTACTTATTTGTAGCATATAAATGTTGTTTAGTTTTATAGTATATATCTTTTAAACTCTGAAACAGAAAAAGTTGCCTCAATTCAAGTATGACTTTATTGTAGAAGTCCCATGAAGATCCTAAACATTGAAACATTGCCTTATATAGGGAGAAATTTTTACAACCTGTTATTACCTGTAAAAGCATCAGGCTACAAAATGGTATGGTATCCATTCTTGTGGTCTGATACACATATACAAAATAAACTTTCTGCAGAAAATTTGGCAACAAAAAATCTCCCCCAAAAACTCTGCTAATACAAATCCCTCCTGATTACCACTTAGAGGTAATCATTGTAACTTTATAATATATATTCTTTCATTTTTCTTTATGTGTGTGTCTGTAAAAGTTACATCTCCGCATAAATACATGTAACAAGATGGTAAAAGCCCTCTTAAAGTAAAAGCTTGGCAGACCTGACTTTATACAACCTTTAAACTTAGTAATATACAAAATACTGTCAGAAAAGTTTTGGGGGGCTGGTGCCTGGGTGGCTCAGTCTGTTAAGTGTCCAACTTCAGCTCAGGTCATGATCTCATGGTTCGTGGGTTCAAGCCCTGCATCATGCTGACAGCCAGCTCAGAGCCTGGAGCCTGTTTCAGATGCTGTGTCTCCTTCTCTCTCTGACCCTCCCCTGCTCATGCTCTCTCTTTCTCAGGAAAAAAAAAAAAAAAGTTAAAATTAAAAGAAAAAGGTTTTTTTTTTAAATGTAGTGACAATATGGAGAAAATATTTGTAACATATCTATTAATCAGATGCAAGAAATAACTTAGTTTTCTGTATATCACTAATTAGTATCACCATCCATCTATCACATTATACCAGTCAAGAACTTCAGTTTATCCTACATACCTTCCTCATCCTCCCTTCTCATATCCAACTGATCTCCTAGTATTTCCTGGGCATGTCTGGAATTTATCCATTTCTTCCATTAAATTCAAGCTTCCAGCATAATTTTTTTGTACTAACTGCAGTAGCTCCTTAACTGATCTGCCTACTTTCATACTAAATTCTAATTTATATTCCATACTGTACAAAGTGATCTTTTTTTTAAAAAAAAAAAGTTTATTTATTTATGAGAGAGAAAGAACACATGCTGGGGAGGAGCAGAGAGAGGGAGACACAGAATCTGAAGCAGGCTGCAGGCTGTGAGCTGTCAGCACAGAGTCTGATGCAGGGCTCGAACCCACGAATAGCGAGATCATGACCTGAGCTGACGTCAGATGCCTAACCAACTGAGGTGCCCCACAAAGTGATCTTTTTGAAAACATTCCAAATCACAGACCATCTTAGAAAAATAGACAGTCATTGACCATGTGTGTGTATGAGAGAGACAGAAATACATAGAGATTGATACATTCTTTGAGAAAAATGAACCAGGCCCCTGTAAGCCATACATACTTAATATCACAGGGCTCTATGGTGCCTTTTGTACTCTCTTAACCTGGAACACACTTTTCTTCCATATACCTATATATTCTTCAGAGAATCCTGACCCCACTGAATCAGATTATCCTATTACTCACTCCTAAACACCACAAAATTCTCTATCATAAGACTTACCAAAATTTTACAGTAATCTAACTCTTTGAATAATCTAACTCTTTTACTGGACTGTAAGCTTTGAGGGAAAGATCTATGTTTGCTTTTGCTTATGATTGTATTCTTAGCGTGTAACATAGTACTAAATACATACCAGACACCTGTCTTAGCTTTGGGTGGGATAACAAACTACCATAGATTAGGTGGCTTCAACAAGAGGCCTTTGTTTCTCATGGTTCCAGAGACTGAGGAATTCAAGGTCAAGGTGCTGGCCAGTTCTCTGTCTGGTGAGGGCCCTTTTCCTGCCTTGCAGATGGCGGCCATTTTCTGTGTCCTTTTTGGCAGAGAGACAGTGAGCTCTAGTCGCTTATTCTTCTGTAACAACTGTAGTCCCATCATGGGTGCGCCACCCTCATGATTTCATCTAAGCCTAATTATTTACCAAAAGTCCCACCCCTCTAACACCATCACTTTGGAGGTTAGGATTTCAACATGAAATTTGGGGGGATATAAACATTCAGTCTGTAAAAACACCGCCCAAGTATTTGTTGAGTTAGTGAACACATTAGAAATACAACCCAGAGATGTAAATAAGTTCACAAAAGGAGAAAATACAAGTGCCAGTAAACATATCCAGATATTTTCAACCTCATATGTGATCAGGAAATTAAGTTTTATCCCATCATGTTGGGAAAATTTTTAAAGATTGATAGGGTTAGGTGTACATTTAAGAACATGTCCATTAAGCGGATGATAAGAAATGTATGATTCAGCTGTACTGTGGAATATTTTTCAGCTGTTATAATGCATTGGGTTCCTGTGCATTGAAAATAACCTCATTAGTTTTTGTTTTTCAAAAAGAACCTCAAAGTGACTTTGTGTATATGTTTATATACACACATATAATCTCATAGTAAAGTTATTGGAAAAATTCAATTGGTAATGTTTATCTCTGGTGAGGGAACATAATCATAGAAGAAGTATAAAGGAGTTCTTTTTTCCTTTTTTTTTTTTAAACTGGACCTTTTTTTTTAACCATTTTTATAATGAGAATATTTTTATAGTCATGAAAATATATATGTGAATGAGAGTTAAGGTGGTTAGGGATATAGAGGAAAGGAGCCCATGCTTTATGTATAGAAAAGTAAAATCAGGAAATCCAAAGGAGCATTATAAGCAGTTCCATATTGTTTGAGCCTAAAGTGTGATATAAGATGGAAGAGAAATGAAGCTGAAAAAGAAGACAAAACGAGATCATTGAGTGCATTGTATGTTTTCTCTTAGTATGGTACAACCATGCAAAGATTTTAAGTAGGAAATTGACCCCAGTCTTTTTAAATAGGTGACTTTCGGCGATGCACGGTTGACACAGTGGAAGAGATTCCTAACCTTTTTATATCTGGATCCCTTTTTCAGATTTGATGACGCCTGTGGATACTTTTCTCAGGATTGTACTTTTGGATGTATAAAGTAAAATACAAAGTACACCGAAAACCAGTTCTATTGGATTACATTTATCAAAATATTGGAAAAACACATTTATGGTATAGTTACATATGTGCTTGCTTAGTAACATGTTAAATAAAAAGACCAATACTTTAATTTCAAAAAATGTTGAGCATAAACAGTGTTTTAAGATCTTTGCATCAGTTGAATGGCCTTCTGATGATTCCATCAACCCAGGTTAAGAACTGTTGCATATGGCATAAGACTGGGAACATGGAGATCAGTTAGGAAACCAGTCTGATGTGGAGATCATGAAAAATCTTAATGGAGACCATCTGAAGTGATCTTATAAAAGTCTTTCTAATTATCATTAAATATTAACATTTTTGTATTAGTAAAGCAGTGTGTGCATTATAGAAAAATTAGGAAATAAGATTTAAAACCAGAAAAGTCCTATGGTGCTTTTTTTAAAAACTCTACTGTCCTTGGTTTTGATTGTTAACTCTTACATAGGAATTTTCCTCATTGGTTATGCATTTAGTCTTAATGATGATATCATTGCTTAACTGTCTTCTCATTGATTTTACAGATTTTTGATTGGTCAGGGAGCACATGTAGGAGCTGTCAACAGTGAAGGAGACACACCATTAGATATTGCTGAGGAGGAGGCAATGGAAGAGCTACTTCAGAATGAAGTTAATCGGCAAGGTAATATAAAAGCACCCTAAATGGAGGAAATGTTTAAAACTGTTTTAGAAAGAATATGGTACTTGACTTCTGTAATAAAATAATTGTTGACATTGAAGGAGAAGTCATAATTTGAGTAGGAAAAAAAAATCACCTTCCGTAACAATATGTGTAGTATGACTCTTTGAAAAAATAAATGATTCTCAACAGTACATCTTTTTAATACTGTTAAAATTTTTTAAATATCATAAGATATAGAATCAGACAAAATTATATAGTAATAAAAACTTGGGAGAGAAAATAGGCAGAGAGGGTCAGAAAATGCACAGAGTGAATGAGATACATTGCAAATTTAAATAGAGCAGTCAAGAAGTCCTCACTGATTAGTGGGTATTTAGGTTAAGATCTGAATGAGAGGGAATGAATCATGTGAGTCTGGGAAAAGAACACTCCAGACAGGAAGTAACGAGTACAAGGAGGGGAGAGTGCGTGGTATATTCAGAGAAACAACAAGTAGGCTGGTGTGACTGAAGTAGGCAGAACAAGGAAGAGGCTGGAAGGAGATGATGTCACAGAGGTAATTGTGAACCATATCACATAAGGCTTTGTGGGCCATTGGAAGGACTTCGGCTTCCAAGTGAAGTAGGGAACCAGTGAGGAATTGAGGTAAAGGAGTGACATGATCTGACTTACTTTAGAAAGGATCTCTGTGGCTGTTGTGTTGAGCATAAATTGTAGGAGGGTAAGGGCAGAAGTAGGTGGTAGTGGACAAAGTAATGAGAAGAGGTCAGATCTTAGATCTATTTTGAGGGTTTGGCCAAGAGGATTATTGAGTGATTAAGGGTATGGTATGCAAGAAAGAAGGGGTAAATTAGATGTGAATATTGTGGGAAAAGTAGGGTTTGTGGGGAAAGTTCAGGAATTCATTTTCAGATGTGTCAAGTTTGTTTTGCTGATATATAAACAGATGAATATGTGAGCAGAGAGAGGTACAGTCTGAAAATATAAATTTAAGAGACATCAGTTTATAGATGAAGAGTGATTATTTATGGGTAAAGTTTTGTTTAGGAACGATGAGTGTTTTAAACTGATTATAATAAAAACCACTCAGTGTGTCCTGTAAATGGTGTATGAATTGTATTTTGAGATATAATATATAATGTGTATATTTTTGTGTGTATATATAATATCTAATGGTGAAGGGCATCCATTTTATAGGCATTAAATGCAACAAATATCTCCAAGCAGGAAATAAGCTTGATTAGATTTGGTTTTTAGTAGTATATAGCTGATGGCAGTTTGGAGGATAATTTAGAATGGGAAATAAATACATGGTGGCATATCTTCCTTGAAGAAGGCTCTTAAATTGGTTCTGCTGAAAGATGATAAGGACAAAACACTTACATTTTAAGATAGAAAAGAGCAGGATGATGAAGAATTGAATGTGGAGATAAAGGAAGAATTGAGGCCACCTGTTTGCCTCCTGCAGTTTTTAGTTTAAGACTTACTGATGCTTAGGGGTACCTAGGTGGCTCAGGCATTTAAGTGTTCCAACTCTTGGTTACAGCTCAGGTCATGAACTCACAGTTCATGAGTTTAAACCCTGCATCGGGCTGTGTGCTGATGGCACGGAACCTGCTTGGGATTCTCTCTCTCCCTCACTTTCTGCCCCTCTCCTGCTCACTTGCCTTCTTTCTCTCTCTAAAAATAAATAAACTTTAAAAAGCCCCCCTCCCCAAACAAATTAATGATGGCTAAATACATATGGGAAAATATGGGACAAAGCAAGAACAGATTTAGAAAGTATGTGAATTTGTTTGGGGATATATTGAATTTGTGACAGCTAACAGACATCCAGATGACAGTTTTGTTGCATTGCTGAAACTTAGGAGATGGCAAGATGGAAAATGTAAATCTGGGAGAATAATAGATGAGATCACCCTGGAACTGAACAGTGAAAAGCTAACACTAATAATAGTAGCTACCTCTTACTAAATGCTGATTATATATGTGTCAGGAATTGAGCAAATGGGCTCATCTGCACAATTCTAAGAGTTTACTACTACTATTACCCCCATTTTACAGATGAGAAATTGAGACTTAGTGATTTGCCAAGGATCATATGGGTGAGAAGTACTATAGTTTAGTCCCAGATAGTGTGACAGATATCTTGAGCCCACACTTTTCATCACTACCGTACTGCATTTATTAAAAATATCTCATAGAAGATACTTCGTGATGTTCATTTTATTCATATAATGAGAATTCATGAACTTATAGCATATCTTTATTTAGATTAACAAAATGAAGGGATTATCACTAATAGATTTTAGTGATTATAAAAAGAGCACCTTAAATATACCTCTTGCAGTGATAAGATTACTCAAATTGTTTATCCTGATATAAATGCTTTTATTTCATATTTTCTAATTTTTTAGCTCTAATTTCTCATTTAATATATTTGATCAGTAACTAGTCATGCTTAAGTAAGTTGCCTTTGAAACTAGTAATGAGTTGTGATGCCCAGCTGGCTCAGTCTGTAGAGCATGCAATTCCTGATCTTGAAGATTGAAAGGTAGTTAAAAGAATTTCTGGTTTATATATATATATATATATTTTTTTTTTTTTATGTTTTTTATTTATTCCTGAGAGAGAGAGACGGCATGAGCAGGGGAGGGTCAGAGAGAGAGGGAGACACAGAATCCGAAACAGGCTCCAGGCTCTGAGCTGGCAGTCTGCACAGAGCCCGACGCGGGGCTCGAACCCACGAACCGCGAGATCATGACCTAAGCGAAAGCCGGACGCTCAACCGACTAAACCACCCAGGCGCCCCAATTTCTGGTTTATATTTTAATGCAACTGTCTTTATTTAGCTTGGGACACAAGTCAATCTTTGTATCTCTTAGCTGTAACCAAACTTCAGTTTATTCTTATTTTTTTCTTAATAGGAGATTTGCCTACATTTCAGTCTTTACTGTTTTTCAACAGTAGTGACAGATGTTAAATCATCTCAACACTTTACTATATTATACCCAGTTTAGTTTCAACACATACTGTTTTCATTGTTTAAAAATCTTGTAATTTTCATACGTGGGCTAAGGACCAGGTACATGCATTATAGGATTTTCTTTCTGTTAGACCATAAACCAAGAAAAGAGAAGCAGAATCATAGGCATTTAGAGCTGATCATGATAGTTAACACCTGGGTGCTTGCTTCTGATCTAAGAATTTCACATATATTAATTTAATCCTCACAACAACCTTATGGAATAGGTGCTTTCATTGCCCTTTTTTTTTTAAACAAATCAGTATTTTAGAAATAAACAATATTAGCATAGATTAAGTGTCTTGCCCCAAATAACAGAGCTAGTAAGTCACAGGTAAGTAATTGAAACCCAGCAGTCTAGGTTCAATATCAGTGTTCTTAACCTGTTCTACTAATATTCAAAGAAGTTATGGCTTTCTTGAGGTCACTAGCTAGTTAAAACAATGGAACTGGAAAACAAGTAATATGTACTATAATAAGGGCCACCCCTTCTTTAGAAAATTTTAATGATCTAAAGTAGGGTCTATAATCAGTAGTCTTTTAAAAACATATTTTAATATGACAGCAGAGCTTTTCTTTCTAACTAGATTGTCTTAAACATAAGAAATTCCCTTCACGCATACTTTAATTTTAAACTTGGGTTGTTTTATATATAATTCATAGAAGAACATGATTTAGAAGCAGAAAAAAGGTAATTGCTTTGGATCAGCTAAGGATAGGATGAAATTAGATAAATTGAGAAGTAAATATTTTCCTAATTTCAGGTTCAGAGGAAATTTAGAATAGTAAAAGATAATAAAAATAAGAATGTTCAAGATGGCAAAGACAAAAATGATCAAGATAATATAAGAGGTTCATGTTTTAAGAGACATAGTAAAAGAATAAAGTGTAAGAAAAATCAGTCTGAGAAAAATCATTTAGTAAAAAGATTATATTTAAGAGCAGCTGGGAGGCTCAGTTGAGCATTGACTCTTGATTTCAGCTCAGGTCACGATCTCACAGTTCGAGCCCCACATTGGGCTCTGCACTGACAGTGTGGAGTCTGCTTGTGATTCTCTCCCTCTTCCTCTGCCCCTCCCTCTCTCAAAATAAATAAATAAACTTTAAAAAAGGGTTATATTTAATGTATTATGATTATAATTTTATAATATCTTTTCTGAATAACATTAGAAGGCATCTTAAATAAAATGAGCTGATTATCTTTCGGTAGGAAATTTTTGAGATATAAAATTGATTCATTAGAAATGGCGATATTTTTAAAATAAAGATTATAATAAGTTTTACCCATTACACATATATAGTATATATAATTGGTTGTTTTTATAAAACTTTTGGGAAATCTTGTTTTTTGTTTTTTGTTTTTTTCAGTTTATTTATTTTGAGAGAGAAAATGTGTGCATGTGCACAAGTTGGGGAGGGGCAGAGAACGAAGAGAAAGAGAATTCCAAGTAGGCTTCACACTGTCAGTACAGTGTTCGAACTCACGCACTGTGAGATCATGACCTGAGTCGGTGTTTAACCCACTGAGCCACCCAGGCGCCCTTTTGGGAAGTCTTATTGCAAGTTTCTTTCAGATGTGATTATGAGATATAACATTCTCTAGTTTGAAGATGACTTTACCTATACTTATGTAATTTGGGGATTGTAAAAATGTTTTCAATTATGGTCTACTTTTTAAAAGTTGAGCTTCAGTTGAATGGTTTAGATATGGCTTAAATGGTAATTTGCTTAGACAAGGGAAGGATCCAGTCCATGTAGAAGATAATAACTTGCACAAAGCACACAAGCATGATGTATTTGGGGACCTTTTTGGAAAACAGATGGTAAGAATACTGGGTGATGCTAGAAGAGAAAGAGTAGAGATTAAAAGTGCACTGAGACCAAATCATAAAAAGGCTTTGTCTTCTACACTAAAGAACTTGAATTTTGTCTTACAGGGAGTTAACAATCATTGACAAATTTATGTAGAAAAATAAAATGATTGTCTTTTGATATGGAAAAACTGGGCTGACAGTGGTATGGGAAATGAATTGGAACTTAGTGAGATTAAATGGGTTACAGGCCAATAATAATAGTAGTCAAAGTGTGGGATATAGGACATGAACTAAGATGTCGATGAACTAAGGTATCAAGATGACACTCTAAGAGATGGCACCTCAAAGTCTGTGAACTAATTGGTGAAGTGGGAAAGTGCTGGCTAAGTAATGGTACCTAGTAGAGTAAATATAAGACAGGGAGCAAGCAGACTGACTAGGGAAATTGAGTTAAGATTTTAGTGTGAGGTTTCAGATACCTATGGACATATAATTTTATTATAATATTTGCCCATCTTGACTCTTCCATTCTCCAAGCACAGATAATCCAACTGACTACTTGATATCTCCAATTAGATGTCTGTTAGGGCATCTTAAACTTCACATTTCTCATAGTGAAAATTTAAATTTTCCAGTTGCTCCGGCAGAAAACCTTTGATTCATACATGACCTTTCTTTTTCTCCTACATCCAAACTAACAGCATATTCTGTTGGTATACCTTGAAGAATCCAGACTCTAACCTCTTTATTAACCTTCACTGCTGCCAGCCTGGTTTAAACTCTTAATCTCTTGACAGAATTATTGCAGTATCCTCCAGTTTGATACCTCAGTTTCTTCTCTTAACTTTTCAGCTTAAATGATTCTCTAAAATTAAGTCAGATTATATCACTCTGCTCATTGTTCTCACTACTGTGTAGACATCCTGGCCTTCTAAGCAGAACATTCCAAGCAGGCTTCTGCGTCAGAGCTTACTAGGACTTCCCTGTGTCTGGAATGTCTCCTAGATTACATAGTATAACTACCACTCTCTATTTTTTGCTGTAATGTCACCTTATCAAAGACACTGTTTTGGTTTTTTTTTAACCAAACCTTATAAAATAACAGCTTTTTCTCATTACCCTCTGTCCCTTTACTTTGCTGTATTTTTCTTCACATAGGTGTATCTTCTATGATCTAAGAAGTTTACTTCTATCCCCAGTGAATCTTCTAAAAGCACCTGACATCTAGTAGGCAATCAGTGCATATTGAATGGGTGGGTAAATGGATGAATGAAAGAAAAAAAATCCTGGCTAGATAGTTGGAAACATGGATATGAATTATAGGAGAGATCTTAGCCAAGGAGAGGTGTGTGTATGTGTCAGATTGTGATTTTTTACTCATTTATTCATTCATCATTTACTTAGTATACATTTACTGACCCCTTTTAATTTGTATTAGGTACTTATTTAACAGTGGGGATACAAAATAAAAAAGTAGTATTTCTACCTTTAATAAGTTTGTAGACTTCTGGAACAAAAAATACTATAAATGCATGGTGGTGTGTGCTGTTTATTAAATAGCCACCAGTTGAAGCCATGAGACAACATGAGATCATTTAGGCATTTCAAGATTATCTTTTCTATTTTAATTTTTTTCCTCAGGATTTTGAACTCTTTAAAAAAGAAGTAGCGAGGGGCACCTGGGTGGCTTAGTTGGTTAAGCGTCTGACTTTCGCTTGGGTCATGATCTTNTCAATTTTTTTGAAAAAAGGATTTATTGGTAAAAAGAAAGTCAAAGTAATATTTGTGGGCTAAAAAGTAAATATAATCAGTAGAAAAGGCTAATGAAATATCTACAGCATTCCCACATTTCTTTATTTAACCAGCTTGATATTAGCCTATTTTTGAAAAATATATTTTCACTTTTAATTTTTACTTAAAACTTGAAATGTTTTGGATAATTTTATTTACCACATAGGAAGAACATTTTCTATAAAGAAAAAAATAAAAGCAATTTTTATTTTATCAGGGGTTGATATAGAAGCAGCACGAAAGGAAGAAGAACGGATAATGCTTAGAGATGCAAGGCAGTGGCTAAATAGCGGTCAAATAAATGATGTCCGGCATGCAAAATCTGGAGGTACAGCACTTCACGTTGCAGCCGCGAAAGGCTATACAGAAGTTTTAAAGTAAGTATTGTTTTCACAGTCCTATTTCTACTTTTTTTTTCTTATTTCATTGTTCCTTTTCTTAAGATACCTGCAGACATTATTTTGAAACAGTTTAATAAAAGTCATTTAATGTCTGTTTACAGGAAAAGGAGAAAGCTACCTTGAATATTATTGCTTTGTTCCTAAAGCACTTTGTTTTCTCTTGAATTTTGATTATTTTTTTATCTGGTTGCAGTTTCCCAATAACATCAATCTAATGTTGATGCATTAGACAACCATTATGTGTTACTTTCTGGGCTGGTAAGTTACTACAGAGTCACTTTGAAGTTCCCAGGGTGGCTAACTCTGGTTACTGAGACTAAGAACAGTGCTTTGTTATAAGCATATCAAATTCAGAATGTTTGATTCCTGGTGAGTATTTACATGTAATTTATCTAAAACGCAGTTTTCTTTTTACTGCGTAACAGTGGGACTCAGAGTGCTTTTAGCATAATATTAAATATCAAGGCATAAGCAACTGAGACTTTACAGTTGATCAGCAAATTTCATTGAAACAAAACTCTTTTATGTGACAATAAATTTTAGTTTGTTTTACTTATGCAGTGCAAAAGTGTTGGCAGCCAAATGAAAAAAATAACACAGTGTGTAACTTTTATTATATGTATGTGAAAGGAAATAAGACTAGCCCTCAGCAAAATCTTCTGCACCCTTTATGTTGTTTCACAAGAGCTTCTAATATCAGTCTATTCTCCTTATTTATTCTCCCTGCTCAGTAAAAACAATGAAGTTTAAGTGGGTCAACTAGTCCCAAGTTTCCTCCTCTTTTCAATCCCTACTTACTTCAATAATTGAAACCTTCTAGAATAGTGAAGTTAACTTTTAATTACTTTTCGTATCCCCCTATGTGTTTTCTCTAATCCAAGACTTAGCAAAGTCTTGGATCCAAAGACTTAGCTAATTAGACCCCATTAGCAGGTGAGGAATGAACCTTACGACTTGACAACAGGATTTTTTTAAAGAAAAAAAAAGAAATTATTAAGAATATTGCAAATAGTAAAGGTAATGTTTTTTTAAGTAGTAGATTGCACTGTAAAATAGTTTTCTAGACAGCTTCTAAGGGGTCTTTGTAATTAAGTTATCTAGGCTCTTAAATTCTTTGTTGATATTCTCAGTGTGGATTGGGATATATTTTAAACTCCTCAAATTAGTACATAAGACCATTAGTCATCCTCTTGTAAGCTAGGCTGCTATCATTGCTCCTCAGGCATGCATTATCCAACTATATATATCTACTTGAAGTTCTGTCATGATGTCTTAATGCCTACTTTGTTTCTGTTTAGATACCTTCATTCACCATCTCTTCAACTCGGAGGCAAATTCCTTTCCATCCTTTGACTAAGTTCAAGGCTCTTAAGCCTCTGGGGAAAAAAAAACGCTCAACCTTATTCATAAGTGCAGTTAAAGCTACAATGAATCCCTACCACTTTTCATCTATCATATTGGCAAAGATTAAAATGTTTGGCACATTGTTGGCAAGGTTGGGGAAAAGGCACTCTTTTACTGGTGAAAGTATGACAATTGAGCAGATTTCTCAAAGTAGCAATTATTCTTTGGCTTAACAGTTCTACCTCTAGAATTTTTTTTTTTTTTAACACAGATATTCTCAGAGGAAATAAGGTGTGTGCTAACAGCACTGTTTATACTAGGAGTACGAGAATGTTGAGTAAATTCTGATATATCCCTTGACTGGTATACTCTTGTAACAATTAAAACACTACATATGGACAGGAAGAACACTAGGATGTATTAATTATATATAAAAAAAAAAACCAAGGACAGAAGATGCATCATTTGTGTTTATTGTTTTAAATTTTAGGGGCAACCGCTGACTCAGTCAGTGGAGTATAGGAGTATTGGTCTTGGAGTTGAGGCTTTGGACTCCCTGCTGGGTGTAGAGATTACTTAAAATCTTTTTTTTTTTTTTTAATGTTTATTTTGAGAGAGAGAGCACATGCGCGCACATGAGTGGGGAATGGGCAGAGAAACAGGGAGAGAGAGAATCCCAAGCAGATTCCATGCTGTCAGCATGGAGCCTGGTGTGGGGCTTGAGCCCATAAACAGTAAGATTATGACCTGAGCTGAAATTTTGGATGCTTAACTGACAAGTGCCCCTTAAAGACAAAATCTTCAAGAAAAATAATTTTTTTTGTTATTTGCTGATACATACTTAAAATTTCTCTGTAAGGATCCAATCAAAATTAGCAGTATGACTATTTAAGGGAGGAGAAACTGGTGAACTGGTGGGCTAAAGGTCAGCAGTGGGAGTGACTTCCCTATGTAGCCATTTATTCTTTTTTATTTTAGTTTAGTTTTTAATATTTCTGAGAGAGAGAGCGAGAGAGAGAGCGCGAGAGCGTGAGCAGGGATGGTCAGAGAGAGAGGGAGATACAGAATCTAAACAGGCTCCAGGCTCTGAGCTAGCTGTCAGCACAGAGCCCGATGCGGGGCTCTAACCAATGAACTGTGAGATCATGACCTGAGCCAAAGTCGGATGCTTAACCGACTGAGACATCCAGGTGCCCCATATTCTTTTTTATTTTTGAACTTTGTAAATATATTACTTAAAAAAATAAATAAGTAAAAATATATAAATATATAAATAGAGAAATAAATAGAAGATACTGGTTTCAAATGTAACCCTACCCATTATATCTTCCCACTCCCCCACAAACATAAAAGTACAGTCTTACTTTTTTTAATTTAATGTGGCCTGGCATATAGAGAGCCATATATTTAATGAAAAATAAATGTAACTACTTTTCTGTCTTTCCTCTCCACATAGACTTACAAATACTTATGATTTTATGTTTCTTAGAATATTTAACATTATTATAGTTCATATTTTCCAATGGGAGATTATTTTCATTATCTTCCAGTATTCTGTCTCTATCTATAATATATATGGTAATGGACATTTTTTTTTTAACTTAAATCTCTAGACTTACATCTGTTAGTTTGTTCTTTAGATTGGTGGCTCTTAAATGTTGGTCTGCAAGCAGATGACAGGGGACTTATTAAAAATATAGATTGACAGGGCCCATCTCCCAATTTGCTGCTTAATTGCATAGGATTGGGTGGAGCTGGAGAATCTTTTTTTTTTTTGAACAAGGTCTTCAGATGGTTTTGTTTTGGATCCAGAATTAGAAACAGCTGCTCTAGATGGTCTTAGGAATTAGATGGTCAGTTCTTGAAATATAAATAAATGAAGGATTATTAGCAATCACTACCACCTCCTGTAGGTAAAAAGAAGCCCTTCTCAAGCTCAACTTCTTGGAAAGTAAGTGATTTCATGAGTTATAAAGTATTTACTGTTCGCCTGTGTGTGAGAAACTGCCGTATGCAATTTATAGACCCATTCTTTGTTCTCTGAGCTTAATTTCTAGATAAAATGAACGTTGATGTCAATATATAGTTAAGAGGGCATACTAACAATTTATACAAATCTTTGCATTATATTAAAATGTATTCCTCTTTTCTAGCTTTGTTGACAGAATATCTGCTTTTTACTGCTGCAGAAAAGTAGACTCACCCCCTTGGAATATTTGTTTTTCTTTGTTTTGTTCCTTTTTCTTTTTAATGTGTATTTATTTATTTTGAGAGAAAGAGAGCACAAGTGGGGGGAGGGGTAGAGAAAAGGGGAGAGAGAATCCCAAAAAGGCTCCATGCTGTCAGCGCAGAGCCTGATATGGGGCTGGATCTCCTGAACCATGAGATCACAACTTGAACCAAAATCAAGAATTGGACCCTCAACTGACTGAGCTACTACCCAGCTGCTCCTGCTTTGTTTTGTTCCTAGCAGATTGTCATTTTCCTATGAAAATTGCCCATTGTTGGGGCGCCTGGGTGGCTTAGTCGGTTAAGTGTCCGACTTTCGCTTAGGTCATGATCTCGCGGTTCGTGGGTTCCAGCCCCGCGTCGGGCTCTGTGCTGACTGCCAGCCCAGAGCCTGGAGCCTGTTTCAGNTCAACTGCAAGACAACAGAAAAACTACAAAATAAATTTGTTTGATCCCATTATATTTTTAGAACACATTTAGCCTAAAGTGATATATTATATGGACACCTGAAGACATTTTGATGCAATAAATTAGTTTAACATANTTAGAAATATCAAATTTTAAATTTGATATATTTATTTTAAATATTTTAAATATTTTAAATATTGAACTTTTAGAAATAAGTGTTTTAGAAGTATCAAAAATATTGCAACGTAAATTATATAATTATTTTATGAACTGTACAAACCATTTTATCAGTCATTTATTGATTTTTATTATTATTAAGTATTTCTCAGCTATCTATAAAGTGGTTTTGACCTTGTTCCTCAAAGAAAGAAGTATTACTCTTTGAGTAATCATATTACCATATGCAATAGAGTAGATTTGGGTACTTCAGAATTCATAAATTAAGAAAATTTTGCTTTCCTGTGTGAATGTTTTCTCCCATCACTCTATGGGTTAGAACACATACAGAAGCACATTTCTATTTCTTTTTAGCTGATAGTCTTAACGGCTTTCTTATAGCTTCTTAAGTGACTTGGATAATGAGGTCTTACAGCAGGTGAGAGTATAGAAAACCTATAAAGTTTTATTCCAGATAAAATTATTGAGATGCAACATGTAGTCTCCTAGTTTTGCAGACAAGAAAACAGTTAATAAGGTAGAAGTTTTATCACCCAATTAGGTAGAGGGAAGTAAGGAGTGAATATCACATAAGTGTTTTTTACAAAATCATGAACAGATTCGGGTTGTCAGATTTTTTACTAGATTAGAATTTTTTTCTGTACTCCCTTCCAAGCACCATCAAGTTACCAGTGTCACCATTATTCTTACTAGTTCCCTTCTATTCGTATGCATGATTCTTCTCATATACCAACAGTTGAAGAACTCGACACATTTCCTCTAGTGAGCTTAATTACTTTTAACTTCCATAGGGTATCTTTTATATATTGCATTTTATAGGATAATGTGGTAGATTACTTAGCAGAGGTTCCTAAAATGATCTCATCTTCATTCAGATGGTGTCATCTGATTCTGTTGTGTCCATTAATATAAGTGCTGGTGCTGATTACACTCTGATAACAGCAGTTTCTAATCGGGGACCTGCAAAGGGAAGAGAGCAAAAATGATAACCATATGCCCAAGATTTTCCCGTGGCTAAGTGTTTGGAGGTTGAGGTAGTAGTAGAGATTTATGTTCTAGTTGCTGACATAAAGCGATAAAGAAACTCTCTCTTAACTCCTTTCATATGTATGTACTGAGACATGTATTTCATGTATGTATGTATATATGTATATATATACACACACATATATATATAACAGTTTTCTGTTTTATCATCAGTATTAGAAGACAAGTAAATGTTGATGGTATTTAATTTTAAGTAAAAGGTCAGATAATTTTAGCTTAACAATTCATATTTCCTCTCCTTCCATGTAGGAGTTCCCTCAGCAGTTGGGTTATTTCTGAAGAAATTAGTGAATACCTCTTACCTTCTAATCTCTTTTCTGCATTTCTGTCTCTCTCCCAAACAGTGTCTCTTAAAGGCCACTTGTCCAATGACATGCTGATAATTGGTTCATTCATTGATAGTAGCCTTATTAATGATAAGGCCAGAAGAAAGAAGCTTATTAATGGAAATGGTTTTCCAAGAAGATTGTTTCATTTGCTAGTTTAAATGTTATTTTTGGTAGTGATACATAGACAATATATAGTGTGTATAAAAATAACTATTTTTATCTTGCATCTGTTCTGTAAGTGTCTAATTCCTGTGCCCATCGGTTTATCATAATTATGCTCTAGGAGAATGACTGCATATAATAAATCATTTTGCTTTCTCTTTTTGTTTCTCTGTTACTATAATAGCAATTTCTTTTTTTCTTTAAGGTTTTTTTTTTTATAATTATGAGAGAAAGAAAGAGCACAAGTGGGAGAAGGGCACAGATAGAGGGGGACAGGATCTGAAGCAGGCTCCATGCAGACAGCAGAAATCCCGACATGGGGCTTGAACTCACGAACCATGAGATCATGACTGAGCAAAAGGCAGATGCTTAACTGACTGAGCCATCCAGGCGCCCCCCATATAATAGCAAGTTCATCCTGAATTTTAACTTATTATCCCCTCATTTCATCATTTCAGTGTATCTTTATATGATCTTAAAAGAATTATGCCTTATAATTTCTTAGAATTTTATAATTTTAAACTTATTTTCACATATATTATTATCTAATGCTAACCTTTTAAAAACCCTTATAAAGTTATCTGAGTTATGCAGATTTGCGAACATGATTAGAGAAGTTGAGTAATTTTCCTAAAGCGATAATAATTAAATATAATTAGGAATAATTTATTTGCTAAGTTTCTCTGCAGATTTTTCTTAGTTTTTGATTTCTCATGCTTTATTTTTCCAAATACTCATAAGTTGTAAAAATACGATTATACAATTTTTATCAAAATTGGATTTTTCTTTTAAAATATCAAGATTTTAAAGACTTTTTTTTTTATGTTTATTGAATTTTGAGAGACCAGAGTGTGAGCATGAAGGAACAGAGAGAGAGGGACATACAGAATCCAAAGCAGGCTCCAGGCTCTGAGCTGTCAGTACAGAGCCTGACATGGGGCCCAAACCCACGAACTGTGAGATCATGACTTGAGTCGAAGTCAGACGCTCAAGTCAGACTGTCTGAGCCACCCAGGCGCCCCTTGAAGACCCCTTTAAATAGCAAGGAGCTACATAATACATACAGCATTCTAAAGACCTGTATGGCTATTAAGTATACCCAAATGCAAGCTTTTTGTGGTGTGGGAAGGGAGATTGTATTCTACAGTAATGGAAGGTATTTTTATAAGAAAGAATTTTTTTAATTTTAATTTTTTTATGATTTTGCCTGTGTGAGTTAGGCTCTCTGTTATCATTGGGTACATTTTTAAAAAATATGTCATTTTATGTTCAGTCAGAATTAGTCTTTATTGTGTAAGCGGCTTTAAATGAATTTATCTTGTCATTTGATACCTTTTTCAGTACTTGCAGATTGAAGATTTTTAGTAGATTTCTTCTTAAAATGATATCAGAGAAATGTAAGCTAATTTTTACAACTCAACTTCAGAGTTTAGACTAATTCTTTACTAATAGAAAATAAATTTTTGGTAAATGTATAATATAGTAAGTGGAAAAATCAGGGCGCCTGGGTGGCTTAGTCGGTTAAGCATCCAACTTTGACTTAGATCATGATCTCGCGGTCTGTGAGTTCAAGCCCTACATTGGGCTCTATGCTGACAGCTCAGAGCTTGGAGCCCACTTCAGATTCTGTGTCTCCTTCACTTTCTCTGCTCCTCACCCACTCGCACGCACTCCTCTCTCTGTCTCTCTCTGTCTCTCTCTGTCTCTCTCAAAAATATTAAAAAAAAAAACCTTTTAAAAATGCAACAAATCCTATAGAAAATTTGAAAGTCTACATAAAAGTGGGAGAAATGTTCTTAAATACAGAGTTTCTCTAACTTACTTGCAAAGACATTTGCTGTCATTTTAACTCATAAGTTATGTGACATAGACTTTAAATATATTTTTCTTTAGCTTCCTTAATTTTTTAAAAAATTTTACTAGAAGGTACCCAAATATTGTCCCTTTTTAAATATTAACTAAGATATTTTTCTAATTGGAATTTTCTCTGTATGCAATCTTACAATGATTTGTAGACAACTTTTTAGTTTGATAGCTGTCATTATAAAGATTTAAATGAATAACAAAACTGCTTCTGCTGTTAATGGGCACAAGGATTTTTTTCCCTGAGTTTATCTGACCTTATTCTTATTTTCTATAAAGACAGTGGAGCAGTAGACACATAGATTCTATTCCCACTTTCCCTTCATTACCTGCATGACCTTTGAGCAAATACTACATATACTCAAGAGTCTAGGTTTCCTCATCTGTTCTGGGGGAGTCACAATGCTTGTTCTGACTACTTCACTGGTTGTCAAAATGAAGAGAGATCACACCTGCAAAAGCAATTCAGTTAGAATAAGTGAGGAAAGAATAAATAGTCCATAAAGTTAGGCTTAAACAGTGGTTCTAGTGTGATTCTGATAATTTACAGATGTATTGTAAACTAATTTATTAAGCCGTAATTTTTTTTTAAGATAGTTTTCTTGATTGAGTCCTTACTTTTTCATACCTCAGCATTGTGCTGTCCTCAATTGCTTCTTGGTTGCTTTGAGTGATTCTGCTTATATGCACTACTGTTAGCACCCGATTCATGAAGCATAGAACCAGGTCATGTTTATAACTTTATAATTGGCTAGCTTCATAACTGTCCTATATATTATTTACTGAACATGGTTAAGTTGAGGGATGTGCTGTTCTGAAATTAGAAACTTTTCTCTGTTTATAGCCTGCATTTTACTCCAGTTTTTATTCTCTGTCAGCTGCTGTTTGCAAAGTAGACTCATTTATCAAGGGAGAAAGTGAAAAGAAAGGTTAGTAAGGTGATCCAATTTCTTATTAAGGAAAATTCCTTGGTTACTAAAATAACCCCATTGCCTTTAACTGCTGCTAAAATTTAATTACAGTTCAAAAAATTTTTAAGGTGCAGTATTTCATTCATGAGAAGGGTTGATAAGTACTTAAAATAATACTTAAAAAGAAGTCACTGTGTTATTTTCACCCAACATGGTCTTGAAAACAATTTGGTTAACAAGCATAGCATGTGTAACATTGTAGAACTATGTAGAACAAAGAAAGTGTGATATAGCAAAATGGATTAACATGTCCCTATTTCAAATCTAAAGGGCACCTTCAAAATTTGAGCTAGTTATTTTGTTCCAGAGCCACTTATCCTTCAGGAATTTAATTCTTAGCATTTAATACTCAAGGCTGAAAAAGGGTGGGGGAAGATTTATTAAAAGCTAAAACTATCTCCTGGACTGAGTGGGAAAGGATAGATTGCTTCTTAATTTCCTACTGGGAAGACTTTCTAACACACACACACACACACACACACACACACACACACACACACAAAGGCAGATATACAAGTGGTTTTGAATCCTGTAAATTTTAAGTACATACATTGTTCTGTCTTGATAAAGTAGTATTTTTTTTTTTGTTACTGTGGCAAGACTTTAATTTTTACAGAGGTATCAAAAAGAAAAAAAGCCTCAGAGGGTTAAACATGGAGTTACCACATGACCCAATAACTTCAGTTATAGCTCTGTCTCCAAGAAAATGAAAACAAATGTTCACTCAAAAATGTGTACACAAATGTTCATAGAAGTATTATTTGCCAAAAAGCAGAAAACAAAAGCAGATGTCCATCAGCTGATGAATAGATTAGCAAACGTGGTATGTCATGCAGTGGAATATTATTCAGCAATAAAAAGAAACCTGGGCTGGAAGGTTGGGAAGAGGGAGGAGAAAAGTGAGGAGGTCATTTCTTTTTGGGATGATGAAAATACTCTAAAATTAATTATGGTGAAGGTTGTAATATTCTGTGAATATACTAAAAACAGTTGAATTGTACATTTTAAATAACTGTTTGTATGGTGAGTCATATCTCAGTAAAGCTGTTACCAAAAGTAAGGGGAGGTGTATCAGCTGCTTCTCTCTCATAGATTCCTCATACATCTCCTGTTAAATCAGACACTGTTGTGTTACTGCATACATAACAAACTACATACATAACTACAGACATAACAAAATGTTACCTAACTTCTTTCTGTATAATTATGTGGAATCACCAGAGGTGTTTTATAATTTGTTGGCTTTTTACCATTACCAACTCCCTTTGTTTCCTATCTAGGGCCAGACAGCATTTGATGTAGCAGATGAAGATATTTTAGGATATTTGGAAGAGTTGCAAAAGAAACAAAATCTGGTACGTTTGATGACTGTCTAAAAATTATATTAGTGAATTCTTCTAATAGCTTTAACTTTCAGACAGTTAAAAAAGTATTTTTGTGATGTTTTATACTTTTTGGTTTAAGCTATTCCTGGCAGTCAAACTAAATGACAGTGAAAAGAGAGTAAAGGAACAGTGGTAGTGTTCAACCTTTTGTATTGCTTACTCCCATTTCTCTTATCTCCCTTTCACAAAATGAGTGCTTCTATAATGTATCTACTCAAGAATAACATGTTTTTGTAATTTCATAACAAAATTTGCTTAGTAGGTGGAGGCTGAAATCTCAGATTTCTAAAATAGCAGGCCCTAAATATGAGAGAAGTTACATACGAAGGAAGCAGGTTTTTAAGTAAAATCTCATCAGACATCCTAAGTGGCTAATGGAGCCTGACTTTTTCAGTGATCTAAAAGTTGGAGAGATCTAAAAAAAATCCAACTTTGTCCTTCACTTAGCTTTTTTTAACTATCTAGTCCTTTTTATTCTTTATCCAAGCTCCCTTCCCCCTGCCCCTTTTTTTCAGTTAAAACTTAAATCTTTTGTTTGTTTTGTTTTGGGTTTGTTTCATGTTTGGAAAACTACTTGGTTATTATTTTAAATTCTGTATTTTACTCATTAGTACTATTTTAATACTATTCTTATTTTCCTTTGCATAACTTTTATAAAGCTCCATACTGAAAAACGGGAGAAGAAATCTCCGCTAATTGAATCAACAGCTAATATGGACAATAATCAGTCACAGAAGACCTTTAAAAAGTAAGTAAAATATTAAAGTTACTTTTGTTACTGTCATGAATGAATTGGCATCATAGCCATAGACATCCCATTATTAAGATTTTGTGGATCTGAGAAAAATTAATGTATTTTGGCCTTTTGTCTTTATAATTATTTGAAAGCTATTTTCCTTTTACAGCAAAGAGACATTGATTATTGAGCCAGAGAAAAATGCATCCCGTATTGAATCTTTGGAACAAGAAAAAGTTGATGATGAAGAAGAAGGAAAGAAAGATGAATCTAGCTGCTCTAGTGAAGAAGATGAGGAAGATGACTCAGAATCAGAAGCTGAAACAGGTAAAATTTGAAGCATAACTGGATTTTCACTGAATTTTGTTGCACTGTAAAGTAAGAAAAGATCGGGCTTTAATTTTGTAACTTCTTTGATTGACTTGCTACTTGTTTGGATACCTGACAAGTCAGTAAATTAATTACCTTTCAGGGAATATTAGAAACTTAAGTATACTTGTGAATTCATTGTCTAATGACCTGGAGGCTCTTACTCGCCTCTGCAGTTTTTTCTGCTGACCTGTATTTTTAGGTTTGAAGAAGGTGAAGATTTCCTTAGGATGGTGCAGATAGGATATAAATGGGTTCCCAGCAATTCACTTATGCTCCTGATACTTTCTAAGGCTCAAAATTCCAAAAAGCTGGTCCTAGTATCATCCCAAATAGTCCCTACACAACAGTAAAGTTTTAGAAAGTTGAGGCTGAATCAAGGCTGAGTCTTGTGGGGTATGGGGAAATTTGCTTTGTTTAGAGAAATTTTGAAGATACAGGAAAGTATATTACAACTACCAAGAATGAATAGCTGTTGACAGTTAGCTATATTTACTTCAATTTTTCTTTTAATAAAATTGAAAAAGTTAACAATTGTTTTTTTTAACCATGAGTCCTAATCTACTTCCCTTTCCTTTCTTCCCAAAGTCATTGTCTATCTTGAGTATTTTCTTTTTATCTGCCAGTCTGCTTTTACACTCTTATACATTCAGAAGTAATTACCAGGTGCTTTTATTAAATAATAGTTATTTTCTTATTGTGCATCAGCTAATCATTCAAACCTTCTGGCCACCAAGAAATTCTAGTATTGCCATGTTTGAGTTGTATAAACTGGTGTTTTAACCTGTAAATTTATCATTCACAAAATAGTCCATTTCCATTAACTTTTTTGATCAAAGAAAAAATTATTATCAGGACCTAATGGTGGTCATCAGTAAACACAAATTGAAGCCCTAAATTATCTTGGGCTCCCTGTATTTTCTCTAGACACAACAACAGTTTTAGATTATTTTATTTTAACTCCCTCAGCAAAATATTTCCTCTTAAGAAAATGGGAGAAGCTAAAGTTTACTAAATAAATCATGTCAAAGAAGATACTGATTACCTTTTTCCCATTAAAAACAAAATGTTGCAGGGTGCCTGGGTGGTTCAGTTGGTTAAGCAGCTGACTTTGGCTCAGGTCATAATCTTCTGGAACCCAGTCTGTGGGTTCCAGCCCTGCTTCAGGCTTTGTGCTGACAGTTCAGAGCCTGGAGCCTGCTTTGAATCCTGTGCCTCCCTCTCTCTCTCTGCCCTGCCTCTGCTCGTTCTCTGTCTCTGCCTCTCCCTCCCTCTCTCTTTCTCTCTCTCAGAAATAAACATTTTATTTTATTTTTTTTTTAGGTATTCAAATTTTTTTTTTTAATTTTTAATTTTTTTTTTTTTTTACAAATAGTTTATTGTCAAGTAGGTTTCCATATAACATCCAGTGCTCATCCCCACAAGTGTCCTCCTCCATGCCCATCCCCCCCTCCCCCCCACATCCATCAGTCCTCAGTTTCTGTCAGCATTCAAGACTCTCTCATGGTTTGCCTCTCCCCCTTTCTCCCACTATTTCCCCCCTTCTTCTCCCCCATTGTCCTCCGTTAAGTTCCTCCTCATCCTCCTGTACGTGCAAACATAGGATATTTGTCCTTCTCTGCCTGACTTATTTCACTCAGCATAACACCCTCAAGGTCCATCCATGTTGCTACACATGGCCAGATTTCATTTTTTCTCATTGCCATGTAGTATTCCATGATATAGATAAGCCATATCTTCTTGATCTATTCGTCCGTTGATGGACACTTAGACTCTTTGCATGTTTTGGCTATTGTTGAGAGTGCTGCTATGAACATTGGGGTACATGTGCTCCTNTATTTTTAATGCTTGTTTCTTTTTGAGAGACAGACAGAATGCAAACAGGGCGGAGGCAGAGAGGGAGAGATACAGAATCTGAAGAAGGCTCCAAGCTGTCAGCACAGAGACCGATGCAGGGCTCCAAATCATGAACCATGAAATCATGACCTGGGCTCAAGTTGGATGTTTAACCAACTGAGCCACCCAGGTGCTCCATTGTGTGTTAAATTCCTTTATTTTTTTTAAGCTTACTAATCCTACAAGTAAATTGTTTTTTGGTAATACACAAAGAATTTTTTAGTTCTATAAACGGCTAGATTCTAGTCATCAGGGATATAATTTTTAATTTATTGCTGTCATATTGCTGGTCAGGTGAGTCAGCATATCTTTCACCTTGATGAAAGTCTGAGTAAAATTGGAAACTAAAGCAACAACAGGTAGTCACTGAATATTATATTTCATTTTTATGAGCTGCTAATTAAAATGTTTCTAATTATAAAAGTAAATTATATGAGAATGGGCATGCACAGTGTTTAAGAACACGGCTGACTCATGAGTGTAATTGTATTTGTGGTTAATTTATTTAATTTTAGATTTCTCCATAAAAACAGGATAATAATACCTATTTTATATGGATACCATATAACAGTGCTTCATAATAAAAAGCTAACTGCATAATACTTTTATAAAATTCAACTCTACTAGTTTAAATACAATCAATATAAACGCTTACCTAATACCATTTCAGTTGAATTCGTGCTGTTTCCTTTGTTCATCTTATGAAAACTAGAAGATGAAATATCACGGATATTTAAATTGACTCAGATATTTCACAATTAAAAATTTTTTTTAATGTTTAGTTTTGAGAGACAGAGACAGAGCATGAGTAGGGAAGGGGCAGAGAAGGAGGCACAGAATCCGAAGCAGGCTCCAGGCTCTGAGCACAGAGCCCGATGCGGGACTTGAACCCAAGGATTCTGAGACCATGACCTGAGCTGAAGTCGGAGGCTTAACCAACTGAGCTACCCAAGCGCCCCAGATATTTCACAAGTTTTAAAGTTATTTTTATACAGTTCATCTACCCCCTTTGAGACATCCTTTGGCCCCCAGTGTAGTAAAATTCATCATTACAAAACTAACTATGTATACATATGCGCAAGAAAGCTAGAACTAGCATGTAGATCTTTTAAATAATGTGTGAGGTCTTTTACTACTTACATAATAGAATTCAAAGGTCCAAGCATCTCACGGAAATTTCTAAGATTTTGTTATCTAATATGTTTGTAATTGGCTCCTTCTGTACAATTTAATGTTCCACGTTGGGCCTTGGGGAACTATTTAAAACAAATAACTTTAGATTTAGGCCAGTCTTGCCATTAACAAGCAAGTCTGACCTCTTTTGGTTGAAGTTTTCTTTCTTATAAAGTAAGAATTGGACCAGATGATCGGGAGAGTTCTTTAAACCGTACTATTTTATAACTATAAATAGTACTAATTGCCATCAAATTGCATTGTATTCTTCGTTTGGAGGTTAAGCATACCAGTCACTCTCTGCTCAGTTTCTCACTGAACTAACTTTAAATGTTCTTCTGAAGTATTGTACTGATAATTTTGTTCTTCCTGTTGCTAGTGGTTGGTTGTGCCAGGAAAATTTGACTCTTTCTCAAGAAGTAATCCATGTAAATGCTGTATGGTTTGCTCTGTCTCACTCTCTTAATATCAACAAGGTTTTATCATACTTTATTTGGCAAGCTTCAAAAAACAGCTCTTTCCCTGTAGAGCTACAGCTTGATTTGACAATTTCTAAACCATTTCTTTTTCTACTTTTTTGTAAGGTTATTTCCTTGGACAACTATTTGATGTAAAATAACTATTTTGCTGAATTTTCTTTCATAAATTATTTACCACATTTGTTTTTTAGGAGTGATTTTTTTCCCCTCATAAATCAGCTGAAAATAGGAACTCAACCAAAAGTTTAATTTCCTTCCAAATGATTTATAAATTTGAGAGGTAGTTGAGGGAATGAGGAGGGAAGCATATTTTTGCTTTCAGTTTTTTTTCTCTAGAACTTGATGTTTTTATTCTTCAGTGAAATCAAATTATAGGACTTTAATAATATTAATAGTGTTAAGTTGGATGGTGGACAATTGAGGTTTATTTCATTATTATTCTTAAACCAAGCCTAACTGTTTACATACATGCATATACATTTTAACTTTCATGTGTAGATTTCACTAATCATAAAGCAAAATTTTTTTTTAATGTTTTCTTTATTTCTGAGAGAGAGAGAGAGAGGGAGGGAGAGAGAGAGGGAGGGAGGGAAACAGGGAGACAGCGTGAGCAGGGGAGGGTCAGAGAGAGAGGGAGATACAGAATCCAAAACAGACTCCAGGCTCTGAGCTAGCTCTCAGCACAGAGCCCAATGAGGGGCTCAAACCCGTGAACCATGAGATCATGATCTGAGCCGAAGTCGGACACTCAACCGACTGAGCCACCAAGGCACCCCTCATAAAGCAAAATTTTAAACCGAGAGAAAAAAGGAGAAAAAAAAAATCACTGAATTTTATCTTGTTTATTATTTATTCTTCCTAGTAGACTCTAAGTTCTATGTAGTTAAGGTATTTTGTTTTTTCATCAACTGATATATCTCCAGTACCAAGGACAGTAACTTAAGGACCCAGTATCTAGCACTTGAAATATGGAAACATTTAACAAATACTTTGTTGAGTTACTCTCCATTTAGGTGGAATGTTGGATGATGGTCTAATAGATGATGCATAATTTGTACTTAACTATGCTGAACAGGCTTAGTTTCTGTTGAATAAAGAGGTATTGTTTAGCAACGAGGATAAAGTTTATTAGACTGAGTTTAACTAATTCAGTTTATTCAAAAAGCTAAGATTATAATAATTTTTAAATATGTCACTTTGGCCTTGTCCTTTGATTTAGTTTGAGATATTATGCTTTTCACTCTATTAACCTCTCGTGGATATTTTCTAAGTCACAAATAGAATTGTATGAGTCAGTGCAAATCAGAACTATTTGGTGGAAGTTTATACTTGCCCTAAAGATAAGAATATTTTAATATTGTCTACTTATAAAGTATAACAGCATACAATAATGATAACAAGGTAGAAAATTATTTTGGAAAACTGACCTAAAGGAGGAAGAGAGGTATAATGAAAATGAGTATCTCTTAGGGTTTTAAAGTGTGTATTATACTTCTTCCCAAAAGTATAGAATACCACCAATTCTCCCCCATTTTGAAACTAACTGTAAAACTCAATAAATGATCTTTTGACAGTTTGAAAAGTAAACCTTTCTGGCCCATTTAGTAATTACTGCTAATTTACAGATTTAAAGTTATAGGTAAATTTTTCAAATACAGTCTGAATTTTTTCTAGCATCAGATTGATTTTCATTAAATTTTCAAAAATCTTTTTCTAAGTGATTCATTGTTAATTGGAGATTGTCTCAATACATTGTGAAAAGAGATTTAATCTTAATTCAACTGTATTCTCATTTAGGTTTAGACTTTTTAGGGGTGAGAAGGCATGCTCTTTGTGACATTTAAGTATAGTATTTGACAGGAATATAAGCTGATTATTGGCAAAAAGCAGTTTTTAAATTTCCTGAAATAAAGAGGAACTATGAGTTTTAAATAAGCAATGTAAATTGTAGATTTATTAGAAAAAATTGCATAGCTCTTGCAATCTTTTTACTTATACTATATTCATGCATTCAACTTTTAAATATCATTTCTTTTATATTTTCATAGTGGTAGAAGTACAAAAGTCAGATTCTGTTTTTGCTTTTTATTCTTAGAAGCTTTGTTGTATGTTATCATGTTCTATTATTTATATCAGCATACGTATTGAGTCATTTCTAGGAACTCCTTGAAAAAATTCACTTGCTTAAAGGAATAAAAATGGTAAGACACTTGAATTAACAAAACCTTAAGCAAAAGTGAATATAAAATACTGTTTATCTGGACATTGAAATAGTCCATACCAACTCTTGACTCCATGTTTTTTTTTGTGTTTTTGTAACAGATAAGACAAAACCAATGGCTTCTGTAAGTAATGCCAATACTTCTAGTACACAGGCAGCTCCTGTAGCTGTTACAACACCTGTGTCATCTGGTCAGGCCACGCCTACATCACCTATTAAAAAGGTAAGCCAAAATTGTGTTTGCTAAGATTACTTGTATTCTGTTTAAGTACTAAAGCATTAAGACTGTTCTTAAATTTGTTTAGTTTATTCCAAAAATAAATTTTAGAACAAGAATGTAGTTTTTTTTCTTGACTGAGATTTTCTTTGAACCGTATTATATTCTTTTTTTCATTTGTACTGAACTTTTGAGAAACATGGGTCTTATATCCTTTATCCCTGTTTATAAATAAAGGCACATTTTGATAATTCACATGTGTATGAGTTAAGCGCAAAAAGTACTACCACAGTCAGTGACAGAACTAGAATCTAGATTTTCCTTTTTGTTTAGTTTTGTTTTTATTTAAATTGCAGTTAGTTAACCTTCAGTGCAGTATCGGTTTCAGGTATAGAACCCAGTGATGCAGCACTTCATACAACACCAGTGCACATACCAACAAGTGTCCTCCTTAATGCCCATCACCCATTTAGCCAAACCCCCCCTACCTACCTCCCCTCCAGCAACCTGTAGTTGTTCTTTGTGAGAGTCTCTTATGGTTTGCTTCTCTGTTTTTATCTTATTTTTCCTTACCTCCTTCGCCTTGTTCATCTGTTGTGTTTCTTTTTTTTTTTTTTTTTTTTTATTTTTTTTTTTTTTTTT
>NW_027530984.1:2648733-2762650 GCF_008692635.1 Crocuta crocuta
TCCCCTTGTTTATTTTTTTTTTTTCTTTTTTTTTTTTTTTTTTTTTTTAATGTTTATTCATTCATTTTTGAGAGAGGTGGGGTGAGACAGAGCATAAGCAGGGGAGGGACAGAGAGGGACACAGAATCTGAAGCAGGCTCCAGGCTGTCAGCACAGAGCCCAATGTGGGACTCGAACTTATGAGCCTCCAGATCATGACCTGAGCCAAGTCAGACACTCAATCAACTGAGCCACCCAGGTGCCCCTCATCTGTTGTATTTCTTACATGGAATCTAGATTTTCTAACTGTACAAAGCCCTAGATATGCAAGTATGGTATGCCATTAAGAGCATGATCTCTGATGTCAAACAAAGCAGAGATCCAAGCCTGAACCCCCCCTCCCCTCCCTTACTAATCATAAGGACCTTAGGCAAGTTACTGTCTTCCTTATCTGTGAGGGAAAGAAAGACAAAACAAAAACAGTAAACAAAAAGAGTAAGTTAGCATTATAAGTGTTGGTTGAGAGAGAGCCTGGCTAGTGACTAAGTACTCCCATACTGTTACTTTCATTTCTTCCTCTTCTCCTTTATTCTGTTCTCCACTTGGTCTCTGACCTTTTGCTGCTTTTTCTCCACTAGTTTGTTGATACTTCCAACTAGTTTGTTGATATTTTTAAAGATTTTGCTTTTCACTACTACTCTAGAACCTGTATTTCATTTAACCCAAATTAAAGATTACAGGTTTGGTTTGGTTTTGTTTTTTTACTACTGCTCTCTTTTTAAAGGTTTCTCCCCACCAGCCCTTACTTACCTTTAATGAACACAGTCACTTCCCTTTCTGTTTACACACACACACACACACACACACACACACACACCTACACACACACCTTTGTGGAAACATTTAAGAATTGAGTGCAATCAATATAACACTTTACCCCTAAATACTTGAGTATGTATCTCCTAAATACAAAAGCATTATCTTTCATTCCCATACTAAAATGATATTATTTAAGATATTTGACTTTAATGTAATACTCTTATCTATGTTCATTTAGCTACAAACCATAGTGAAGATTTATTCACTTGTCTTCCTACTAATGTTTTCTGGGGTTTTTTTCCAAACAAGAGTCCAATGAAGGATTGCACATTGTGTTTAACTGTCATGTTAAACATGACATGCCTTTGGACTTCTTATTTTGTTGCTTATCTGACATTTGGTTTGGGTGGGTTTGAGGACTGATTTTAAATCCCCGTAGTGTTTCTGTTATGTTTTCAGTATTGCTAATCTTTGGATTTGGCTCCAGGTGGTTAAAATGTGAATCCTTTAGAATAATAAACTAGAGAAAATCCATACTGCTAGTAATAATCCTCTTCTAAAACTCTTCCTAAAGAAAGTAGCAATGTGGGTTCATAGTAGTAAAAACGTATGGATTTCACTGGTACAGTTTGAATATCAGGAAACTATATGAATGATTTATCTTACCTTCTGTATTCCAGAACTGAGGGCTTCTTGAATTTAGGTAGAACCCATGTTCATATGATCGTAATTATATATGCTTAAAAATGAAATTCTCCAGGGGAAATCTGTCTGCAGAATTTTTAAGATGATTATCATGGTATAACTGGAGCCACCATGGGCTGCTTTAACTAAATTTTATTTAATTCTAGAGCCCTTCTATACTTCTTCAGTGATTACCAAACTTTAGTTCTTTTGCTTTATTATCTGTTAAAACTATAGGATTATCAAAAGTTCGCAAGAAGCTCAATCCCCCTGAAATATCTGGCCAAGAAAAACTGGCTCTCATTCTTTTGCGTAATTAGCTAAGCAGTCTCTTTCCTGCTGTAGTTAAACAATTAGAATAGACTCCTTTTGATCAATTATATACTTCTCAAGCATAGCCCCAAATTTAATGACTTCATTGATCTTCATAACTGTTAGATTAGTGGGCCAGTAACTTCTTTGCTATAAAAATCCTTATTCAGAATTACTTATGATTCTGTAATTGATCTCATAACAACTGTTTTCTATGATTTCCATATTTAGAAACTCCACTTTATTCTCAGTTTCAAGCATCAAGAACTTTGAAGATTATATTGTTACAGTCTTAAAACTTTAGGGGTTTGTAGCCAAATTTTATTCAAATCAACAAAGTTGTGGTATACAAAAAGTTTGAAGTATTATTTTTTTAAATGTTTTATTTATTTCTGAGAGAGAGAGAGAGAGAGAGAGACAGTGTGAGCAGGGGAGGGTCAGAGAGAGAGAGAGATATAGAATCTGAAGCAGGTTCCAGGCTCTGAGCTGGCTGTCAGCACAAAGCCTGACATAGGGCTCGAACCCACGAACCAAACCGTGAGATCATGACCTGAGCTGAAGTCAGACGCTTAACCGACTGAGCCACCCAGGCGCCCCTGAAGTATTATTTTAATGGATAGAGCTATCTTATTTATTTTGTATGACTTTTTAAAGCCTGTTATTTTGTTCAGTGATACTTTGTAATGTTAATTTAGCATTTTAATGTTTTCTAAGTTAGTTTCAAGAATTTTCCTGTAACTTAGAGACCTAGCAGATGAATTTCCTTAGATGAATTGTTAATCTGTAAATGCATCTTAAAAGATTTTGCAGTTAAGAATTCTACCCACTCACTACTCTGCTTTTGATACTTAGACAAAGGTATGCTAAGTTTCTCCACTGTTGCATAAACTATGTATAAATACACACTTACACACTTATGGTAAGGAATAGATCACAAAACAGAAAACTCTAAAGCAATATTAAATATCACTTATATTCTCTAATAACTCAGGGTGGCAGCTATAGAGAAATATAGATACAGTCAACTTTAAATGATTTTCCCTTAAGTTCTTAACTTTTCAGCTAAAATTAAAGAACAGTTTCTTTAGCAGTATCTGTAGCAGTATGATCAGGTTTATGATTTGTGGAAATGTTTTCTATAATACCATAAGTTTGGTTTTTTGATTTAAAATTTTAACAGGGGTGCCTGGCTGGCTCACTTGGGAGAGCATGTGACTCTTGGTCTTGGGTTCATGAATTCAAACCCTACAATAGATGTAGAGATTATTTTTAAAAAAATAATCTTTAAAATAAATTTTAATATTTTTATTTAATTTTGAGAGAGTCTGAGTGCTGGAGAGACACATAGGGAAGAGGACAGGATCCAAAGCAGGCTTGGCACTGATAGCAGCAAGCCCAAGGTGGGCCCAAACCTATAAACTTGTGAGATCATGACCTGAGCCATAGTAGCTAAGCTGCTGAAGCGCTCCTAATCTTTAAAATTTTAACAGTAAGTTTATATACCTCTCTTTTGTCAAATATTTTTGGCTGGGGCTCCTGGGTGGTTCAGTCGGTTAAGCATCCAACTCGATTTCTGCTCAGGTTGTAATCTCATGGTTCATGAGTTTGAGCCCTGCTTTGGACTCCACGCTAAGTGTGGAGCCTATTTGAGATTCTCTCTCTCCCTCTCCCTCGCCTTCTCCCTCTCCCTCTCCCTCTCTTTTTCCCTCCCTCCCCCTCCCCTCTCTGTCTTCCCCTCCCCATCCCTCCCTCTCTCCCTCTCTCTCTGTCTTCCCCACCCCCTCCCCATCCCTCCCTCTCTCCCTCTCCATGCTTGTGTGTGCTCTTTCTGTCTTCCCCACCCCCTCCCCATCCCTCCCTGTCTCCCTCTCCATGCTTGCGCACGCATGTGCTCTCTCTCAAAATAAATAAAACAAAAAACTTAAAAAATATTGTTTGGGATCTCAGAAAAAGGTTACCTACTTTGCTGTATGCACATAAATTCTGATAGGTAAACTGCATTTACTTTACTGGATGGTAAAAATTCAGAATTTTCTTGGAATTAAATGCTTTGGTTAACTGAATCTAATTATTAAGTATAATTAATAAAAAACTACTGTGTACTGTGGTATATTGAACTATGCCAGTAAAAGTGTACAAATACAGAATCATGGTTTAAAAATGGAAGAGACAATATTTGATTTGAGGTAATAAAATTAGAATATTTGAGATAGATCTTGAATGAGTAAGTATTTCAACAGAGTTTGTACAATTTGTTGAGAGGAAAAGAAGAGAAACAATGTAGGGGCGCCTGGGTGGCTTAGTCGGTTAAGCGTCCGACTTNGGGGTAATGTAGAATCTTTTGCAGGAAAAATAAGTTGTGTAGTATGATTGATTTATAGATTATATATACAAAGTAAAACAGGAAATGTAAAGCCAAATTGTGGAATGTCTTCATTTCTGTGGTAACATTTCTATAGTTTGATGGATAGTAGAGAACCATAGAAGATGTTTAAACAAGGCCAAGAGAGAACTATTCTTTATAGAATATTATTTTGGTAGCAGTGTACAGGTGTATTTGAAGGTGAGAGGCTAATTGAGAGAAGATGTATTAGAAAGTCATTGAAGTTGCCCAAGATGATAAAAAAATAAACTAGAGAAGTGGCAGTGGTCTTATGAAGGAGAGGAGTTTCAGAGACTTGGCACCTAATTTATAAGTGGAGGCAGATGACAAAGAAGTCAAACGTGGCTATGAAGTTTCAAACATAGGGACTTGAAGAAATGTATTGGTGCTACTAACAGAAATAGGAAACTGAGGGAGAGACAGGTTGGAATAAAAGGTGTTTAATTTTAAACATGTTGAGTTTCAGGTTCCAGATATAGTTCTAGATGATCCATTCCCCAGGTCATTAGAAATTCAGGACTGGGAGTTTAGGAATCAGACTCAAGTAGAGGTAACAAATTTGAGAAGAAAGTAGAAAGGTAAGATGGGAGATCTGAGAACAGACTCTTGAAATGCTTATGTTGTGGGACTGTGCTAACAAAAACAACAAGGCCAAGAAGGAGGGGTGGTCAGAAGAGTAAGAAAGTCAGAACAGTGTCCTGTTAAAAAAGCCAAAAGAAGAGTTTTAGACAGTAGGTATAGTTGAATATTTCAGAGATAATTCATTTATAGACCAAGTAAAATTGCAAGGTACTTTTAAACACATAAACCAATAAATCCAAATTCACAGTAGGCAGAATGGAAGTAGATCAGTCATTGCAGTGCAAGAAATGTCCATTTTAAAATTGATAATACTGCTTCATTTTTCTTAACTGTAAAATAGCAATAATAATAGTATTTCACTTGGTGGTTGTTAAGGATTAAGTGAGATAACCCATGTGAAGCACTTAGCTTAGGGTTTGGCAAGAGTAAACATCTGTTATAAATGTTAGCTTCTCAAATAGCATTCAGTAAATGTTATGTTCTCTGACTACTTTATCATGGAGGAGTAACTTTGTTTCCAGTTTGGGAGAGGTTTCAGGGAAGGGATTAGCAAACCATGGTCGGTGGGCCAAAGCTGGCCTATTACCTGATTTTGTACAAGTTAGAATGGTTTTGATATTTTTAAAATTTATTTTGAAAGACAGCACAGGCAGAGGAGGGGCAGACAGAGAGGGGGGGAGGGAGAGAAAAAAATCCCAAGCAGGATCCATGCTGTCAGTGCAGAGTTGTATACGGGGCTCAAACTCAGGAACTGTGAGACCATGACATGAGCCGAAATCAAGACTTGGCTACTTAATCAACTGAACCCTCAGACACCCCTGGTTTTAATATTTTCAAATGGTTGGAGGGGAAAGTTGAGTGTTTTGTAACACAAATTCAAATTTCAAGTTTTGAATTTCAAAATTCAAGTTTTATTAGAAACACAGCCACATTTATTCTTTTATGTATTAGCTGTGGCTACTTTCGTACAACAGTGTGGATGAATAGTTACAACAGTGACTCTGGTCTGCAAAGCCTAAAATTCACAATCTGGTCTTTTACAGAAAAGTTTGCCAATACCTATTCTTGGATACTCCCTATGAGTTTAGATGCAGAAATCAATAACTGGTCATCTTAGTGTCTGTATTATTGTAGAAAATGTTACAGAGGTTCCTGGACTTTCTCAGTCAGTGGAATCCTTAATGTTTTATTAATTATTTTCACAGTGCCATTTGGCCAAAAGTAATACCTCTTTGTTTCATTTATTAAGTAGTTAAGTGCAAGTAAGTTAACAGTGGCAATTTGTGTAGTGTCCAACAGATGTCAGTGTACTTTCTCTCACAACTTTGAAATACACCACAGCACCCTTGTGATTTTATTCTGGCACCCCTGGAATGCTTTCACTGTACTGTATATCATGAGTCTATTTATGACTCTATTGATAGGAATTATACTGAAAGTACCAGAGATATCTTACCATTAATAGTTTTGTCTATAGTAGCCCTCTGACATCCTGGGTGCTTTAACAAGCAAGCTAATTATTTCAAAATTTGGCAATAAATATGGAAGAAAGTGGTTTTTTTAACTACCCATATCCTATGCTTATAGCAACTAGATAGTTGCTGTATTCACCCATCTGTTCTTAACTGTGGTTAAATATTTAAACAGTGAAGTTGATGAAATGAACTAGTTAAAAGATAACAAATGTCTCATTTTTAGAGCTGTTGGAAGCCTGAAAACAAGTATTTGTACAAAAGAATAGTTTTTAGTTGAAATGTTAAAATTAATATTTGGTGGTAAAATCAAAAAGTAAGTTTAAGGCTATGATATTAAAACTATACTGAATTAAATTAAGTGGAAGATATGTTATTTATTACTTTTTGTTGATTATTCTGGATTAATTTTTTTAACCCAAGTATATAAATGAGTAAAAATAAAATACAAATGAGTAGTCTGTTCATTCATATAGTATATTTGTCCCTTGTGCCTTTAATTGCTTTAGAAATTTTTTTTATTAGATTATTTCAGATTCTCTTATGCTAAAATTAGAATTTGTTCCCAGTTTCTTTTAAGATTGGATCATTACCCAGTTACTGGGTTTTGAGAAAAAAGTATGTTTTATTTATAACTTCCTTTTTTTATTTTATGCTTTCAATCTTTATCTCTTTACCTGTCTTATTTTAATTGGCTTTAGTATGATTTCATTGCTCCTATCATGCCTGTGGTGGAATCAGTAGATCCTGCATCATGGAGGCAGGGCTTGCGCAAAACTGGCATTGTTCTTGTGCCCAATAAGGGTGAAAAATCCATGGTGAGGCATTCCTATGTGCGAGGATTTACATGAGGTTACAATATAACAAGTTTAATATGAATATTGGTTCCAGAGATGCATGGTTTTAAAGTCCTTATGGTGTGCTTATTTCTGTTCTCTGTATTTGCATTATAATTTTTCTGTGTGATATAAAGTGTGGAGTGTGTTTTCTTAAATCTAACTTTTGGGAAGGTAGTTCTATTTTTTTTCCAGTTTTAGATGTTTCCATTTTTTACTAAGACATTAACCTACTTAGTAAAAGTGTTTCTCCTGAAACTATTAACTATAATTTTAGACATATTATCTGTAAATTTGTTATTTCCAGCTTAAGGATTGATCAGTCTTGATAATTATTTTTTCTTTTCCTTAAAAATAAAATAAAATAACAGTTTCCAACCTCAGCTACAAAAATTTCTCCCAAAGAAGAAGAGAGAAAAGACGAGTCTCCTGCATCTTGGAGGTTAGGACTTAGAAAGACTGGCAGTTATGGCGCACTTGCAGAAATCACAGCATCTAAAGAGGCTCAGAAAGAAAAAGACACTGCAGGTGTTATACGTTCAGCTTCAAGTCCCAGACTTTCCTCTTCTTTGGATAATAAAGAAAAGGTAACCAGTTTCATCATCTAGTTTCTGTTAAAACTTTAATCGTTTGTTTTCTGGGAACATGAAATCTGATAGATTTTCTACTCTGTGTCATTATTAAATCTGTGTATCAACTTAGTTCACCTGACTTAATGGATTTTACATGATAATACAAATATACTTGGCTTAAACAAATGTCAATATGGAATTACAGGCATACCTCAGAGATATTGTAGGTTTCACTCCACACCACTGCAATAAAGCGAATCAAATGAATTTTTTGTTTCCCACTGTCTATAAAAAATATATTTATGTAGGTCATCTGAGTAGCTCAGTCAGTTAAGCGTCCGACTCTTGATTTTGGCTTAGGTTATGATCTCATAGTTGTGAGTTGAGCCCCACATCAGGCTCCATGCTGTGTGTAGAGCCTGCATATGACTCTCTCTCTCTAGGCTCTCCCTGTCTCATATATTTTTTCTTTTATATTTTTATTTTGTTATTTATACTCTTAATTTTATCTATACTTTATACTCTAATTTTATATGTATTTTATACTGTAGTCTTGTAAGTATGCAGTAGCGTTGTATCTAAAGAAAATGTGGGGCGCCTGGGTGGCTTAGTCGGTTAAGTGTCCGACTTTCCNCACAGATCACCATAACATATGTAATAATAATGAAAAAGCTTGAAATATTGTGGGAATCACAAAAATGTGACATAGAGACACAGAGTGAGCAAATGCTGTTGTAGAATGGCTTAGATACACTTGCTTGATGCAGGGTTGCAACAAATTTCAAATTGTAAAAACCACAATGTCTGTTAAGTGCAATAAAATGAAATATGCTTCTGTAAGTTTTGGGAAAATCAGATTTGCTCAAAAAATAAATTATGAAGCTATACTCAATGAAACAAATGCTTTATCCTCCTAGACAGTTTATAGTAAAATGTATTGAAGGCTGTTTATCCTAGAATTTATTTATTCTATAATGTAATTATGTTCAGGTTGCATTTATCTAGCATCTGCAATTTTTTATCTGCCTTTTCATTTGATACATCAAGTGAAATTAGTAGTTTTAATTAGTTTAATTTTAATCACTGTATTTGAAGGATAGTATTAAATTACATCAAATAGAATGTACACAATTTATGCAGTGATATTTTATGTTGCTGGGTTATTTTCTATGTTTTCAGCATTTGTACTTTTTTTTTTAATATAGTTTCCTTCCTCTATTTAAAGTGTTTGTTTCTTTGTATCTGAAATTCAGAAATGGAATTTCTCATCAAGTACTTTTAAAGTTAAATTTTGTATAAATTGATTGCCTAATTATTTTCCAAGTACTTGATGCCAGTATAGTGGGAATGTATTAGATGCCCTTGCTACATGCCCTTTCAACTGGATTTGGATAAATATAGTTTTAAGTATTTTTTGTTCTGAATATTTTAGTTTTATATCAAAGTAGTGAATAACTTATATAGCATAAATAATTGAGACATCAGTTAACCATGTTCGAAACCTTATTTCTCTGGGCAAAAAAGAATATCTTACTATATTTTACTGCATTACCTTATTTAATCTGTTGTAGAAATTTAGAGAAAGTCATTAAAATTTGGAGGAATTGTTTTCCTTATTAAAATATTGTCTAATTCTAGATTAAAGGAGAAAGAAAAGAAAATCGGTTAGAACAGCTTGTTCTTTGGCACTTAAAGTATTTAACTATAAGTAGACATCAATTTTAGAGTATAGGTAGGAACTGTGGAAATACTATAACATAAACTGTGATGGCTGTATGATTGTAATTGTATAATTGTACATTGTTGAATACTCTTGTTTAGTACTTTTAGCAGTTCCTTTAATCATCACACAGATTTCTTTTTTACTCATTTCTTTTTCCTGTTGTGTAGGAGAAAGATAGTAAAGGAACTAGGCTTGCATATGTTGCACCTACAATACCAAGACGACTAGCCAGTACATCTGACATTGAAGAGAAAGAAAACAGGTGGATTTATTATTATTTGCTTTACGTTTTTCCTATGAAAATAAACGTATCTTTATTACGTAGCATGAGAGTTAAAACATGAGCATTGTTGTAACTGTATGGGATATATGGATTGTGGGAAGAACATCAAATAGAAGGTCCTGAAGAGATGCAGACTTGTGTGTTCATGAAATGGCAAAATCAAAACAAAACATTGTAGTTGGGACAGTGGTGGCAGATGAGGTCACAAACTACTACAGGCTATCCAAACAGTTGAAACCTACATAAAAGGAGAAAAAGCTCTTAGTTTTTCAGCATTAAAAAGCATTAGTCAGCATTTTAGTTTCTTTCTTCCTATTTTTCAGCACATAGGGTACGAGAACTTTTAAATATAGTTGTAGTCATGTTATAACATCCAGTTTTGTGTCTCGACTTTTTTTTTCAACTCACATCTCCTATGTAATCTTAAGTGTTCATACATTTTTTCAGTAAGCGTTGTTTTTCGTCACTGCATTGTGTTCTATAGAGTAAATCTGTTGACGTTTAAGTAACTATTTCCCCTCCCCAAATACAGACATTTAAATTGTCTAATACTATATGATCATAAGTAAAACTTTTGTAAACATCTTAATTTTCCCTTCTGTAATTAGGATTACACCTTAGGGATAGAATCTTAGAACTGGAATTACTTTCACTTTTTAATATTCCGAAGTATTTTCCCAAGGGATTTACTCGTTTCTTCTTCTACTAATGTTTATTAATATACAGCTTTCTAAATCCTATTTTAAAATTCTATACCAGAATTTGAAAGATACTCTTTTCACAGGGACTCTTCAAGTTTGCGAACAAGTAGCTCCTATACAAGAAGAAAATGGGAAGATGATCTCAAAAAGAATAGCTCAGTTAATGAAGGAACTGCTTACCATAAAAGGTAATACAATCCTAAGTAACTTCATGTATTCTTTTATAAAAATATGAGGCAGTTTGTTTGGAGCCCTCCATTTAATATCATTAAGAAAATATGTGCTTTTGTTGTTTAAGTAAAACATCATTTAAAAGTCCAGAATATATATTTAGAGATGGATGAAAATTTGCTTCTACTCATGTATATACATTCCATATAATTAGATTTGATATGTTAGGAAGCATCTTTTAGAAGGAACTCCTTATATAGTTGACTAGAGAAGTTGAAATAGATCAGTGTCTTAATTGATCTGGTCATTATTTAATGACCTGGAAGTTTCCACTTTTCTCAGAATCAGAGATACGGTAATTAGTCTTGAATTGAAATGTTGATAATGTTATATTGGAGAGGAGTCGAAAAATACCTATAAATATTTTCTCTGCTAAAAGCAGCCAAAAAGAAGAGTAAACAATGAGCAAGTATAATATAGGCATGGGTCATTCCTAAGGCTGTGACTCATTACTAAAATACTTTTCTTCAAAAAGGTCAATCTTAACTTACCTTGAGTAAAACCAGACCTAAGTGTTTTTCTCAGACCCAGCCTGGCACAACCATATGGTCTGTTAATAGTTCCAGAAATGTAAAATACCAGATCAGATCATGTTTAAGTCCTGTTCAGGGAGGTGGGAGGCAGTAAAGTGATACACTACCAAATCAGTGAAATCATCTAGACTCTAGCAAGTTGTAGATGCAACTCTTGGTGCTGGAGCCGGTGGTGTATTTAGGAACACAATTTTTTAGATTTTTCCTAGCCTTGTGAATCTGTGTAATGTATAGACATTAACTGTAGAACACACATACAAACACATCCTATATAGATATGACTCTTTCCTTCAGTTGCTCCTTTGGTAGAAGACAAGATGATTTGATTAGTTCTAGTGTTCCAAGCACCACATCAACACCAACAGTTACCTCTGCAGCTGGGCTTCAGAAAAGCCTGCTTTCCAGCACAAGCACTACTACAAAGATTACAACGGGTTCTTCCTCAACAGGCACACAAAGCAGGTGAGTCACAGATAAATTTTGTGTTCAGGCCTACTGTGTGCTTATGTATGTGCATGCATTTTTGTTTAGAAAATTGTGGGGCTCTGGATTTTTTCATTTATCTTTTAAATTATTTACAAGCAAAAAATTGGTTCCAAAAAGAGGCGATTATGCATGTCTGGGGGGGGAAAGTAAGTTCTTGAATTATTAACTTTCCTTGAATCAGGCTGCTTAAAATGTAAATTTCTCTCTTTGAGAGCTTTGGGTGAGACTTTTGGTTCATAGTTCAAAGATGTCTTGCGTCTTGTTTTAAAAAAAAAAAATCCATCCCTGTAGTCACATGTTTCAGCTGCTAGAAAGTGCTTTCATTGTTTAGCTGTTTTCCTTTTCTCTTTTTGTGTTGCTGCTTTTGATGCAATAGTACCTCAAATCGTTTGTGGGCTGAGGATAGTACTGAAAAAGAAAAGGACAGTGTTCCTACGGCAGTGACCATCCCCGTTGCTCCAACTGTTGTAAATGCTGCAGCCTCAACCACAACCCTGACTACAACTACTGCTGGCACTGTCTCCTCCACATCAGAGGTCAGGGAGAGACGCAGGTGTGTAAAGGTCCTAACAGGACTGCTGATGTATTTTGCCCAGTGCTGAAAGTTGTTTGTTTTGCTTTTTAATCTTTTTTTTTTTTTTTAATCTTTTTATTTATTTCTAGGAAGAGAGAGAGAGACAGCTTGAGCAGGGGAGGGTCAGAGAGAGAGGGAGATACAGACTCTGAAATAGGCTCCAGGCTCTGAGCTGGCAGTCAGCACAGAGCCCGACGCGGGGCTCGAACCCACGAACCGCGAGATCATGACCTAAGCGAAAGTCGGACACCTAACCGACTAAGCCACCCAGGCGCCCCTGCTTTTTAATCTTTTCAAGTTGGTGACCATCTCTTCAGTAGGTTAATAAGTGAAATAATCTGTATCAGCTCAGAACTATGTAAACTGATATAGTTGGCAGTTATTAGCATTTAGGCTTGGCAAGTCCTGCTAACAAAATTGATGTTTTCATTTTAAGAAAGTGAGCCAGACACTTGTCTTCTTAGCCATCTTCGTTTTTTTAATGGTTGTTTTAATTCAAGATGTTTTTGTGGTGAAGGTCTAAACACACCCAGTCACACTCATGGAAGTAACATGACAGAAACAGATGTTTCATTCTTCTCTCTGTTTCCTCCCATTATTAAAAAAATTGATAGATATTAAACTGTTTTTGTTACTTTTAAGACTTTCATGGGGCGCCTGGGTGGCTCAGTTGGTTAAGCATCCAACTTCAGCTCAGGTCATGATCTCATGGTTCATGGGTTTGAGCCCCGTGTCCGGCTCTGTGCTAACACCTGGCTCAGAGCCTAGAGCCTGGTTCAGATTCTGTATCTCCCTTTCTCTCTGACCCTCCCCTGCTCATGCTCGCTCGCTCGCTCTCGCTCTCTCTCTCTCAGAAGTAAATAAAACATTAAAAAATTTAAAAAAAAAAAAAAAAGGACTTTCATTTTAAAATTCTCTTGAAGAAAGGCTTCTTGGTCATATGTATAAGCCAGATCATTTTTAAGTACATTGAATACATTCACTTAGTTTTAATTCAATACGTAAAGGGAGTCATTAATTATTTTAATGAATTTATGTTGTGTGCTTAAGTGTTAGAAACGTTGCTCACTTCTTCCTGCTGCTGCTGATTTGTTTGGAATCTCAGATGTGGAAAGAATCTTAACCTCTTTTGTGGTATCTTTGCTTTACAGAAGAAACTAAGACCCAGAGATATTAAGTGACTTTTCTACTTTTATGTAGTTAATTAGTCTGAGAACTAAGGCAAGGCCCAAGATTACAAGAGAGTCAGTCACATATTTTTCCTGTTATATCATGCATAGTTACTAGCTTTCAATTTTGTTTTTCCTCTTGAGAAAAAAACCAAAATTTTAAAAAACTAAATGTGACCTTTTTAATATTTTATTTTGAGGTTAAATTAGCTACATAGATGGTTTTTTGGTTTTTTTTGTTTTGTTTACTAAAATGCCAACCAGATTAACTGTCATAATTCTGGCATGTAGTGTTCATATACAGGCTTTGTGTCTGGTGCCTATCAAAGCACATGGCCTGTAGTAAGTTATTAATATCCATACAGTAATATTTGTGGTTGAATATATGAAAAGTAACAAAACATTAAATTTTTAAATGTTAAAATTTTCTTTACTATCATTGCATCTTTATTTTTGTCAGCATGATTATGTTTTATTATTATTTCTATGGTGAGATTTGGTGATAGTTCTATGAAATCAATATAAGCAGTTAGCATTTTGTGATTTGAATACCAGTATAGGTCACACCATATTTTAATAAGTCTTCATTTTTCTATATGTTCAAGTTAGTTTTAGGCTTTTGAGGTGTTTTCAAGTAAGACCATAGAGCCAACAGAAATTAGAGGATCATAGGCATCCATCACTATTTTCTAGTGAAAATAAATTTGAGGATTTTGCTTTTATGGAGTAGAGAAGATAAAGGGGAAAAGGTTAGGAATCCTTGGTTTTTTACTCCTTTAATCCTAAGGTTAGCATGCTCTCCAAGGTCAGAATTTCTTCTTCTGTAAAGTAAGTACTTTATTTATGTGATTTTTAACTTCCAGAATACATTCTATTTCCAGAATTCCATGCTTTTAAAAAAGTTTGCAGTGACAGTTAAAGCCTAATGAGTATCTCCCTGGAATTATCAGTTTCAGAGCAAAAAATTATGATTCTTAACCTCAGATTTCTTTATTGTTTATGTTGTTGGGGAAAATTAAGTTTCATCTTTTTAGAATTAATCCTGGAAGACGTTAAAGATTGAGAATTAAGTATTTGGAGATTTTAATAGAACAGATATTAATAGGATAAGAAACAAAATGTGTCTGTTGACATTGTTCCTGGTGTATATTACAGAAATTTTGTTTGTCTTACTCATTTTCAGTGATGTTTGCAATAATAGTAATGTTTGTGTTTTGTTTCATGTCAAGTAATTGTTTGCAGTTTTGGATGCATTGTTGGCCTCTTCTGTTTGTCTTTCAGTTAAATTTTGCTAATGGTTTAAAATATGTATAGTTGAATATTTGTCCTCAAAATGTGTATATTATGATTTAAGTATATATTGTGGCTAAAAAGATAAGTTAGTACATCTATACTGTTTTAGGCATCCTTACATATATACTTTCAGATATTATGTAAAGTTACCAAACTTACTATTAAATTCCACAGTATTCTTGAATTTTGTTTTTATTGGTCAGGATTGATGAGGATTTTCTGTTTTTGTTAAGTTTTCCAGTGGATTAATAGTGGTGGGTGGGGAATAGAGAAGTTAGCTTTAAATGGAGTATGATAGCAAATTCTTTCCTTTTTTAAATATTTCTAATTCTCCAATCTTTTCAAAATAGAAAACAGTATCTTACTAATAAGTTCATATTTGTAACATGAATTCATATGGAACACTTGCTTTGTATACTTATTCTCCCCTATCTTTTTCCTTTGGCTGAGCCAGCTTGCATTTGCTCATTTATCTTCCCTCTGCAAGGAAAAAAACTAAATGAAAAAACAATGGTTGGTTTTCAGTTTTTTAAAAGATGTTATTTGTTGATTACCCAAAATATAAATACTATAAATAAATGTATCAGCCATTAAATGTCAGTGAAATAATAGAGTAATTGGAATTATTAGAAAATCCTTATTTTAAAAATAATAACCTTTCAGTAGCTCAGAAAATTATAAGCAATCTAAGACTACTAAAGAGCAAAATTATGCATCATATATAGTTTTAAGAAAGAGATTCAGTATGACATTTTGATATAGTAAGATTAAGGCAGCAGTAGAGTTTGAGGGGTGCCTGGGTAGCTCAGTTTATGGGATCGAGCCCCATGTCTCTCGAGGCTAGGGATTCTCTCCTCTCTCTGCTCCTCCCCTGCTTTTGCGCTTTCTCTCTCAAGATAAATAAACTTTTTATGTCTTTATTTTATTTTTTGAGAGAGAGAGACAGACAGAATGTGAGCGGGGGAGGAGCAGAGAGAGAGGGAGACACAGAATCCGAAGCAGGCTCCAGGCTCCGAGCTGTCGGCACAGAGCCTGACGTGGGGCTCGAACCCACAGACTGTGAGATCATGACCTGAGCCGAAGTCAGATGCTCAACCAGCTGAGCCACCCAGGCGCCCCAACTTTTTTTTTCTTTTTTTTTTTTTAAAGCAGCAATAGAGGGGTGCCTAAATGGCTCAGTCAGTTAAGCCTCCAACTTGTAGTTTTGGCTCAGGTCATGATCTCATAGTTTCATGAGTTCAAGCCCCATGTCAGGCTGCCAGTTCAAAGCCTGCTTGGGATTCTCTCTTCCTGTCTCTCTGCCCCTCTCCTACTCACACTATCTCTGTTTCCCTCAAAATAAATAAACTAAAAAAAAGCCAGTAGTAGAGTTTGATATATTCTGCTATCTTTTTGATAATCAGTTCTTTTTAATTAAAAACACTAAATATATGAATTAACTTACTTGCCTACATTTATTTCATAGAGGTCTGCTCTATACAGGAACCCCAAGAGAGGAGAAGGAACTGAATGCCAGATGAGGACTTTCAAAGTAATAGGAAACATAGTGTATATTACAAATTGATAGGCTAGATTTTTATGCTGATTTGGAGCAAATGTAAGGAAAATTTAAATGAACAGATATTATGTCTTTTGACTAGTAATTTTTATCCCCTTAACCTGCATATGTTAAGCCAGATATGATACAACTTTTATGGCACTTTGAAAGTGTTGAAAAAGAAGTGAGGCTCATTTCAAGAGAGTGTAATGGTTGATTAGCTTTGTTTGACATGGGGGTTAAAAGAGCAAATGACAATGCAGATTTCCCTGTTGTAAACTATATCTGAAAATTTTGACCATTGCATAGAGGAGACAGAGTCATTAGTCCATGTTCATGCTTATTTTCAGAGAAGCTCATGAAATACTGAAGTGAAACATGAGCCATCTGAGCTGCTATAAAGTTTTTCTGTGTAACCAGATTTGCAACCACATTAAGGTTTCATCTTCTTTTCTTTTTTTCCCCTCATCTGGGAGAAGTCCAGAAAGCAATAAATTATATAGGTGCAGTGGATGCATAAATAAGTACCAAATGAATGGCTAAAAAAATGGCCATTGGGCCATGTTTTCCAAGTTGATGTTTCACAGAACACCTTTCCAGATTAACAGGTGTACCATAAAAGTATGTTCTACTTAAATAATCTTAGGAAATGCATAGTTAACACAGGGTTAAACAGGTTTCTTCCTCGGTTCTTCTCAGAGCCTTTAACATGCTGTGATTTTCCTGGAGAAGGTTAGAATGTGTAGCATTTTCCAAATCTGTATATCCAACTTCCAGATTAAACAAGCCCCTCACTCTATTCTAGAATTAATTTTCTTAAACTAAAACTCTAATAACAAGCTTATTGTTACCCTTTATCACCTTGTAAATTACTTGTCCCAGAAAAATCACTGGAGTTGTTATAAAAGTAGGAAATAACTGTTATATCTAAATAAAAAGCTTAAAACTCATAAGAGTTGATATAGAGACAGAATGAAAATTAAAAACCAGTGGGAGAAACAGAAGTATCAGAGCTTAGTATAGCTTGAGTATGATGGACCATCAAGAGGGCACTTATCCTACCAGTTGTATTCATCTCTCTGGATCTGTGCATAGGTACAGATGAAGCCATATGTTGCAGAATCTCTCAAAGTCAACTAAAGAAATGCTGATAACTAAAATGTTTATGTACCCATGGCACCTGGGTGGCTCAGTCAGTTAAGCACCTGACTCTTGATTTCTGTTCAGGTCATAATCTCATGGTTCACATGGAATCAAGCCCTGTATTGAGCTCTGCACTGACAGCATGGCGCCTCCTTTTCTCTCTGCCTCTCCCCTCCTTGCTCTCTCTCTCTCTGAAAATAAAAATAAACTTTAAATAAATAAACAAAGTGTTTTATACAGTGAATTTTTTGCTTGCCCTACAGTTTTAGGGGACAAAAATATCAGACCAATAATTAAGAAATTTAATTTTTAAAAAAATTTTAGGCGCACCTAGCTGGCTTAGTGGGTTAAATGTCCAACTTCTGCTACGGTCACAGTTTGTGAGTTCAGGCCCCACATTGTGCTCCGTGCTGATTATGCAGAGCCTGCTTGGGATTCTCCCAATTGCTCTCTTTTTTCCCTTTCCCCATTCATCTTCTCTCTCTCAAAATAAATAATTAAACTTAAAAAAATTGAAATTTTAGGTTATAAATTTAAATCTATACCAGTACTTTAATAGAAACCAAATTTGGTAAAATAGAACTCATCAATACTTGAATTATGTGGAGTCCGCCTAATATATGAGACATATGTAGTGCTACTATAATAGCAAAAAGAGATAATCTTTCAGGATATTCTAGTGTTTGTTCATTTTTGAGAGGGAGTGGGGGAGAAGCAGAGAAAGGGAAACAGAATCTGAAGCAAACTCTGGGCTCCAAACTGTCAGCACAGAGCCCAGTGTGGGGCTCAAACTCATGAACCATGAGATCATCACCTGAGCCTAAGTTGGACACTTAACTGACTGAGCCTTCTAGCTGCCCCCAGGAAATTCTGTAAATAAAGTGTTAACAATTGAACTTCCCAAGTAATGTTGATTGTTGGAGGGAAGTTATTTTGTGTGTGTTGCAGGGCTTTATCTTTTCTTTGCTTATTCAACTCTTTATTTAATTATGAATCTCTTGACATAGACATATGTTTTTGAAATTGAACATATCCTTAGACAGGATGGGACTTAGGCTTAGATAGATAAGATCAAGTATAATGAAGATAAATGTCAAGTTCTCTTTATATCAGAAAATCAGTAACCAAGAGTAGGATGCTGATTTTAAAGCAGTTTATGTATAAAAATACTTGAATTTTTAGGTAACTCAAAGTGTAAACAAGAATATGATGTCCACTAAAAACTTCATTAATAAATGTATAGTGACAGGAATGCAGGGAGTGTTGCCTCCTCACTAGTCATCCCATATGTTAAATGTTGCCTTCAGTCCTAACCATTCTAACCATAAAAAGACCATGACAGTCTATAAAGTTTAGCTTTCCCATATCATCTAGCATGGTACTGCAGGGAATCAGAAGAAGGGCTGAAAGGAGTCATCACGTGGCTTTTAAAAAGAAAAAAGAAACCTGTGGTTAGGAAGAACTTGAAAAATATAATATTATTTTCAATCTAAAAATTTATCAGATTGCATTGTTGAATTTTCATGATGAATGTAACCATTTTTGAAGACTTTTTCTTAAAACCCATTAAAATACTTAACTTGTATTCATTCACACATTCATCTGTAATTCACAGATATTGTATATCCAACTAACAATTTTTATGTATTACTGTAGATCATACCTCACTCCTGTTAGAGATGAAGAGTCTGAATCCCAAAGAAAAGCGAGATCTAGACAAGCAAGACAGTCTAGAAGATCAACACAGGTATATTTAATGTGTATAATATATAAATCTTCAAATTACCTTTCTCTTTTTCACTTCTCTGAAAATATTAATTTCATGGAGCATCTCACTGGCTCAGTCAGAGGAGCATGTGACTATTGTTCTTGGAGTTGTGAGTTCAAGCCCCATGTTGGGTGTAGAGATTACTTAAAGAAATAAAAAAAAAGAAAGAAAAGAAAACATTGATGTTAGTATATAATGTGAGAAAATCACTAAAGATTGCTTTAGTGATTCTTTCCTAGCCTTTTGTATATTATATTTAATCTAATCAATGTTAATATTATTTTTAATCTAATTAGCATATACCTTTATATCTCTTTGAATATTTTTTGTTACTAAGATGGTGTCTGGTACAGAGTATTTAATAAAGTGTTAATTAGTATGATGTCTAATAATTATTAAAGAATTCTATGAATATTTTGAGTTGTGGGGAATAGGTCTGTTGTATTAGATATTTCAAACAGCTGATGTGCAAGTACAGGGAACCTGCCACTCAGTTTAGTTAGCATCTCCTTAACCTCCTTGCCATTCTAATTATATCTAATATATCACTTTGTGTGTATCCTTTCCCGTAGTCGAGACACTCCAGAGTCCAGATTCCATTCCTTGATTCTTACTCTTCTTCATATTTCATTTCAAGCTGAACTGTTTGTTAAGATCTTCCATATTCTTCCTGGCTTTGTACCCTTACTTTTTGAAATCTAACCTGTTCTTCAAGGCTTATCCTTTAAAAATTACTTCTTTACTGAAAATTTTTGCATATATATGTATATATATATATATATANTACTTCTTAGGAATATTTATATTCACATTCAGGTAATAGTTCTGTCATCTCCTCTCCTTTTTTGGTTAATTTCTTGAATATAGAGACTATTCCTTACATATATATCTTTTCCAGTACCTATTATTGTACTTGCTGATGGTGATTCTTCATAGAATGAATGAACTAGAAATTTTGTTTGCATTTGCAAACCAGTTCCAAACGTGTATCTGACTTTCAGTACATTCATATTAAATTTGTCCACTTATAAAATGTTTCTTTGAAACAAGCTATACTGCCTCTCATTCTTAAATTTATCTTTTTTATGTACAGGGAGTAACATTGACTGATCTTCAGGAAGCTGAAAAAACAATAGGAAGAAGTCGTTCTACCAGAACCAGAGAACAAGAAAATGAAGAAAAAGAAAAAGAGGAAAAAGAAAAACAGGATAAAGAGAAACAAGAAGAAAAGAAGGAGTCAGAATCATCTAGAGAAGATGAATATAAACAGAAGTACTCTAGAACATATGATGAGGTAATAGTGTACCACTAACACAGCTAGGTCAAATGGTATGAATGGTTCTTGTGACTATCAATATACAAGAAATTTGTATACCAACAAACCAAATACAAAATACTCAAAAGGATTTTAACCAGAAATCTGAATTGTCTTGAGATGATTAGAACATTATTTTTCTTTTAAAATGAACTTAAGTGTTTATATGTTTTTAATTGTTTAATACTTCATTGTGAATTAATTTTAATATTTCACAGACTTACCAGCGTTACAGACCAGTATCCACTTCGAGTTCAACGACTTCATCGTCTTCACTTTCTACCATGAGCAGTTCACTCTATGCTTCAAGTCAACTAAACAGGCCAAATAGTCTTGTAGGTATAACTTCCGCTTACTCCAGAGGATTGACAAAAGAAAATGAAAGAGGTAAGAAGACCAAATTGGGATAACACTTTGTTTTCTTCAAATAATCCCTTTAGGTTTTTTTTTTCTAATTTATAGTTCAACAGAAAAGAAACAGCCTTCTAAACTGGGAGTCATTATTCCATTTTTTTTCTTTCAGAAAGAGTATGGTGGTCAAAAATGAATAGAGTAGAAAATAAAAATGGAATTATGTAGTCTGGCATTGTTACATATCTTTATAATTCAAGACTTCACAAAAATCTTTAGATTTTTTTTAAAAGACTTTTTCTATCTAAATCTTTAGGTAGAAAAGTCAGCATAGAATAACTGGGGGGAGACTATTTCTAGGAGCAGTTTATTAGTGCCTAAAGTTATTTCTTGCCTATTGCATGGATCATATCTTTGAAATTTTTTGTACGTGAAGTTGTTGTAAACTAAATTCACTTAACACATGTAATGTCCTTGCTAAAACAAAATGGCTTTTGTGCTTATATCTTAAGAAATAGATTTCTTTTTCAGCGATATGTTGGCACATTGATGATCACTGTTAGCATTTCCTTTTATTTCAAGTAAACTTCCTATTTAAATTTTAGTAATTCCTACTTTAATTAAGAGACTGGTACTAAATAAAATTATTTCTAATTATAGGCATTTTATATTTTAAAAGAAAATCCTGTAATATCAGTAATCATGAAGGATAAACCAGAAAAATTAAGTTTTTCCCAATTTTTAGCTTTTTTTTTTTTTGGTCATTGAGATATTTCAGTTCTTTAAAATACTAAGTGTGAGGCCCACACAATGTTTGTAAAAAAATTGGGCCCACTTTGAAAATTAGGGATATTTGCAAAAAAGGCTAGATTTTCATCTTCTATTGAAAAGTGGGAAGATTCAGTAACACTGTGTCTAAATTATCACCTATCAACAAGTGGCTAGAGCCAAGGAGTAAGTTACAGCCCCCCACCCCTTGGAATAGTGCCCTCCTGGCCCCTTTTATCCATTTTTATTATCTGGATGGCCACTATATGCATTGGAGTTTGAGATCTTTGCTCTAAACCAATTCCAAAAACAACTCTAAAGAAACCTTTCTGGTACTATAATTTTGAAATTTCTTTTGCTGTGACTCTTTGCTAATGTCATAGGAAGGAGACTTTTAGAAATAAGTTTTAACATTACTTTGTTCCATATAGATGTCTACTTTTTAAAACCTATTTAGGGGTGCCTGGGTGGCTCAGTCAGTTAAGCATCCTACTTCGGCTCAGGTCATCATCTCACGGTTTGTGGGTTCGAGCCCCGCATCGGGCTCTGTGCTGACAGCTAGCTCAGAGCCTGGAGTCTGCTTCAGGTTCTGTGTCTCCCTCTCTCTCTCTCTGACCCTCCCCTGCTCACTGTCTGTCTGTCTGTCTCTCTCTCTCTCAGAAATAAATAAAACATTAAAAAAAAAAACACCTATTTAAAGGCCCTAATACCTTTATAGTATGTAAATCTAAAGCTATTTTAACTATCATAGAAAGGAAACAAATTTTGAGACTAAATTTAAAAAACTCTTTTTTTTAATGCTTCTTTATTTTTGAGAAAGAGAGAGAGGGAGACACAGAATCCAAAACAGACTTCAGGCTCTGCACTGTCAGTACAGAGCCTGACATGGGGCTCAGACCTGTGAATTGCAAGATCATAACCTGAGCCAAAGCTGGACCCTTAACCAACCAAGGCACCCATGCACCCCAAGACTAAATTTTTTTATGTTGATTTACTTTAAAAGAAAAATGTTTTTTCCAGAATAAAAAGCTTTGTTCTTAGACACTATCTAATAGAAATGAAATGAATACTGTATTCTACTGAATGAGGACTGGAAATAGCAGAAACAGAAACTGATGAACTAAGAATAAGAACTGTTTTCCTTGCAGTGTTAACTTTGGGTATAGTAACTGTCTCCCTATCAAACATTAATAACTCAAGCCCTATTTTTTTCATAGGATTCAATTATTTTCTGTTCAGCAAACATTAAGTATGTCTTTTGGCAAAAGTTTTGTTTTAGGCACTAGGAAAATGAAATAATTAAAATTAGTTCTTGTCTTGATCAAGAATCTGTCTAGTGGGAGATACAAATACATGTCTAAACCAAGTGTTTTAATAGGGGCACTGAAGGGAGCAAAAGTAATTCTAATTGGAAAAAAAAAATTTTTTTTTTTTTTACATTTATTTATTTTTGTGAGACAGAGCATGAGCAGGGGAGGGGCAGAGAGAGAAGGAGACACAGAATCCGAAGCAGTCTCCAGGCTCTGAGCAAGCGTTCAGCACAGAGCCTGATTCAGGGCTCGAACACACAAACTGAGATCATAACCTGAGCCAAAGGCAGACACTTAACCGACTGAGCCACCCAGGCGCCCCTCTAGTTGGAAAATTTTAGAAGGCTTTATGAAAGAGGTTGATTTTGAATTACTACATTTTTCTTGTAAAATACTGTCAAGATACATTGCTACCATGTGGTTCATTGTAATCCTTAACAGAGGGAGAAAAGAGAGAAGAGGAAAAAGAAGGAGAAGATAAATCACAACCTAAATCAATCCGAGAGCGACGACGACCGAGAGAGAAAAGGAGATCTACGGGAGTTTCATTTTGGACGCAAGATGTGAGAACCTATTAAAATATAACTACTTGATAGTATATTTAATCTTTCAAGAAGTACATTCTAATAATTTTTTATATGCCTTAGATTACATATACTTTTAGCTCATCACTGAGTTTGAGTCAGGTTATTAAATCAGGAAAGTTCTTTATTAGGATAGCTAATGAATACTTAGATTTTTGGTATTACTAAAAGCAGGAGTTCTGTCCCAATTTTGGAATGAAAGCAATAATGGCTATTATTAAAAATAATAAAAAACATATTAGTGTATAGTGGCTAAAGTGCTTTTTTATATTGGAGATTCTTGAAAGAAAGATGCTTATCATATTTTTGTTATTACATATTACTTTCAAGTATACAACATAGTGATTCAGCAATTATACAAAATGCCTACAGTAAGTGTAGTTACTATTTCGTTATATAAAGTTATTACACTATTATTGACTATATTCACTCGCTGTGCAGTACTTTCCATCACCTTGACTTATAACCAAAAGTTTGAACCTCTTAATTCCCTTCACCTATTTCACCTGTTGACCCATCCCTATCCCCTCTTGCAGTAATCCATCTGTATTTATGAGACTGTTTCAGTTTTTTTGTTCGTTAATTTTTTGGCTTTTAAATTCCACATAAAAGTAAAAACATGTGGTATTTGTTTTTCCCTGACTTTTAGCATAATACCTTCTAGGTCTATCCATTTTTGCGAATGGCAAGATTTTTTTTTTCTATTTATGGCTGCATAATATTCCATTGTATCTAATTTCATGTCTTTTTAATTTATCTGTAGATGGACACTTAGGTTGTTTCCTTCTCTTGGCTATTATAGATAATGCTACAATGAACATGGGGATAATCTTTAAGGATTAGTGATTTAGTTTTCTTCAGGTAAATTGCCCAGTAGGGGAATTACTGGATCTTATGGTATTTCTATTTTTAATTTTTTATGGAAGCCCATTGTGTTTTTCATAGTGACTGCACCAATTTGCATTCCCACCTGCAGTGCGCAGATTCTCTTTTCTTCATGTCCTTGCCAACACTTAATTATTTCTCATCTTTTTGATGCTAACCATTCTGACTGGTGCCAGATGATATCTCATTGTGATTTTTATTTGCATTTCCCTGATGATTAGTGATGCTGAATATCTTTCCACTGGTGTGCTGGCTCTTTATGTGTCTTCTTTGAATCTCTTTATTTACTTTGAAAGAGAGAGAGAGAGAGCAGGGGAGGGGCAGAGAGGAGGGAGAAAAAATCCCAGGCAGACTCTGCTCTGTCAGTACAGAGCCTGATGTGGGGCTCAAACTCACAAACCTGAGCCAAAACCAAGAGTCAGACACTTAACTGACTGAGCCGCCCAGGGGTGCCCCTTTATGTGTCTTCTTTGGGAAAATGTCTTTTCAAATCCTCTACCCATTTTTTAATTAGACTATTTTTTTGGTGTTGAGTTATATGAGGTTTTCATATGTTTTTAGTATTAACCCCTTACCAGATAATATCGTTTGCAGGTATCTTCTTGTGTTCAGTAGGTAGCCTTTTCATTTGGCTAATGGTTTCCTTCATTGTACAAAAGCTTTTTAGTTTGATAAACCGTAGTTGTTTATTTTTGCTTTGGTTTCCCTCGCCTGAGGGGACGTATCAAAAAAATATTGCTAAGGCTAATAACCAAGAGTTTACTGTTTATGTTTTCTTTTAGGAGTTCGATGGTTTCTGGTCTACATTTAGGTTTTTGATCCATTTTGAGTTTATTTTTGTGAATGGTATAAGAAAGTGATCCAGTTTCATTCTTTTGCATGTAGCTGTCCAGTTTTCCAGCACCATTTATTGAGGAGATTATCTTTTCCTTATTATTTATTCTCTTGCTTTGTTGAAGATTAATTAACTATCTACACATGGGTTTATTTCTGGCGTCTCTTTTCTGTTCTGTTGATCTGTATGTGTATATTTGTGACAAGTACCGTAATGTTTTGATTACTGTAACTTAGTATAGTTGGAAACCTGGGATTGTGGTTCCTCCAGTTTTGTTAAGGTTCTTCCTTAAGATTGCTTTGGCTCTTTCAGCGTCTTGTGGTTAATTTCAGAATTATTTGTTCCAATTCTGTGAAAAAATTATACTGCTTTTTGATAGGGATTGAGTGAATTTGTAGATTGCCTTGAATAGTGTGGACATTTTGACAGTATTTTTCTAGTCATTGAGCATAGTATATCTTTTCATTTCTTTGTGTTATTTTTCATCAGCATCTTATAGTTTATTTCTCTTGTGGCTAGTTCATTATTAATATATAGAAATGCAACTTTTTTGTATATTGATTTTGTATCTTGCAATGTACTGAATTCATTTATTCTATTAGTTTTTTGGTGGTATCTTCAGAGTTTTCTATATATGATATGTCATCTGCAAATGGTGATGGTTTTACTTCTTGCTAATTTGGATGCCTTTTATTTCTTTTTCTTGTCTGATTGCTGTGGGTGAGACTTCCAGTAGTACTGTGTTGAATAAAAGTAGTGAGAGTAGACATCCTTGTCCTGAATCTGATCTTAGAGGAAAAGCTTTCAGCTTTTCACTGTCAAATATGATGTTAACTATGAGTTTTTATCTATGACCTTCATTATGTTGAGTTATGTTTCCTCTAAGCCCACATTGTTGAGAATTTTCATCATGAAAAGATGTTGAATTCTGTCACTTTTTCTGTATCAAGACAATCATAATTTTTATACTTTGTTTTATTAATATGTTATACTGACTGATTTATGGATCAGTCCCATACAATCATGGTGAATGATCCTTTTGATGTATTTGGTTTGCTAATGTTTTGTTGAGGGATTATGCATGTATGTTCATCAGTAATATTCTGTAATTTTCTTTTTCTGTAATGTCTTTGTCTGGTTTTGGTATCAGGGTGATCCTGGCCTCATAGAATGAATTCGGACACATTCTTGACTCTTCTGTTTTTTGGAATAGTTTGAGAAAGATAGGTATCAACTCCTTAAATCTTTGGTAGAATTCACGCGTAAAGCCATCTGAACCTAGACTTCACTCTTTACTGGGCATTTTTTGATTACTGATTGAATTTCATTACTAGTAATCAGTCTGTTCAAATTTTCTATTTCTCCCTGATTTAGTCTTAGAAGATAATATGTTTCTAGGAATTTATCCATTTCTTCTAGAATGTCTAATTTGTTGGTATGTCATGGTTTTTAGTAGTCTCTTATTCTTTACTCCTATGGTGTCTATTGTAACTTCTCTTTCATTTTTTATTTTATTTCAGTTCTCTTTTTTTGATGAAGCTGGCCAAGGGTTTGTTGGTTTTATCTTTTCAAAGAACCAGCTTTTAGTTTCATTGAGCTTTTCTGTTGTTTTTAGTCTGTATTCATTCGTTTCTGCTCTGATCTTTATAAGTCCCTTTTTTTACTAACTTTGGGCTTCATTTGTTCTTTTCCTAATTAAAGTTTGATTGAGATTTTTCTTGAAGTAGATCTGTATCGCTATAAACTTCCATTTTAGAACTGTTTTTGTATCCCAAAGATTTTTGAATCATTATGCCCGTTTTCATTTATGTCTGGGTAATTTTTCATTTCCTCTTTGATTTCTTCATTGACCCATTGGTTGTTTAGTAGCATGTTGTTTACCACATGTTTGTGTTTTTTCCAGTTTTCTTGTAATTGATTTTCGTTTCATACTATTTTGGTCAGAAAAGAGCTTGATAAGATTTCAGTCGTAAATTTATTGAGACTTGTTTTGTGGTCTAACATGATCTGTCCTTGAGAATGTTCCATGTGTACTTAAAAAGGATGTATTTTGTTTTTGGAGAGAGTGTTCTATATGTATCTGTTAAGTCCATTTTGTCTAATGTGTCATTAAAAACCACTGACTCTTTGATTTTTCTGTCTGGATGCTTTATCCAGATGATATAAGTAGGGTGTTAATTCCTTACTATTATTGTATGATTTTAAGTTCTGTCCTTTATGTCTGTTAATATTTGCTTTATATTTCTAAGTGCTCCTATGTTGGGTTCATAGATATTTACAATTCTTATATTCTCTTCTTGGATTGATCTCTTTATCCTTATGTAATGCCCTCTTTGCCTCTTTCTACATTCTTTGTTTTATTTTTTTTATCTTTATTTTGTGAGTGCGAGTTNGGGAGGGGGGAGAAAGTGAATGAGAGAGAGAGAGAGAAACCCAAGAATCCCAATCCACACTGGTAGCACAGAGCCCCAATTGGGGCTCGATCTCATAAACCATGTGATCATGGCCTAAACTAATGTGGAACTAATGAGTTCCACATTTAACTGACCGAGCTATCTGGGTGCCCCTACAGTCTTTCTTTTTTTTCTTTTTTTTCTTAACATTTATTTATTTTTGAAAGAGATACAGAGCATTAGAACGGACGGGTAAAGAGAGAGGGGGAGACACAGAATCCAAAGCAGGCTCCAGGCTCTGAGCTGTCAGCACAGAACCCGAGGCAGGGCTCAAACTTATGAACCTCAAGATCATGACCTGAGCCATAGTTAAGACACTTGTGTGTGTGTGTGTGTGTGTGTGTGTGTGTGTGTGTCTCTCTCTCTCTCTCTCTTCCCCTCCCCTACTCATGCCCTCTCTCCCTCTCTCTCTCTCAAATTAAAAAAAAAAAAAAAAAACATTAAAAAAATTAAAGTCTCTTTTGTCTGATCTTGGTATTGCTTCCCTGGCTTGCTTTATTTTTTTTCTTCCCCCATTTGCTTGGAATATTTTTTTCCCCATCCCTTCGTTTTTAGTCTGTCTTGATTTCTGAAATGAGTCTTCTATGGAGAGCATATAGTTGGGTCTTGTTTATTTAACCATTTAGTCATCTTTTGTCTTTTGATTGGAGCATTTAGTCCATTTATATTTAAAGTAATTATTGATAGGTATGTGCTTACTGCAGTTTTGTTCATTGTTTTCTGGTTGTTTTTATAGTTCTCTGTTTCTTACTCTCTTCCCTTGTGATTTGATGACTTTCTTTAGTAGGATGCTTGGATTCCTTTCTTTTTAATTTTTGTGTCTCTATTTTTAGGTTTTGGTTTGTGGTTACCATGAGGTTTATGTGTAACATTCTGTGTCTCTTAGTTTGTATCTATGTGTCTTCTATGTGTCTGCAATTTATCTTGAGTTAATGATCATCGCTTAAGTTCAAACACATTTTTTTAAATGTTTGTTTAGTTTTGAGAGAGAGAGAGCGCGAACATCAACAGAGTGGGGGGCAGAGGGAAAGAAATAGAGGATCCCAAGTGGACTCCACACTGACAGAAGAGAGCCTGATGTGGGGCTCGAACTCAGGATCTGTGAAATCATGACCTGAACTGAAGTCGGATGCTTAACCAAATGAGCCACCCCGGTGCCCCAAGTTCAAACACATTCTAAAAGTACTACCTTTAGTAGTCCTTCCTCCACATTTACATATATGACATCATATTTCCTCTTTTTTTTTATTTTATGTATCCTTTAACTAATGACTCTAGGTATAGTTGATTTTACTACTTTTGTTTTTTTAATCTTCATATACTAGCAAGTGATTTTTTTTCTTTTATAATTTTCTTATTTCTCGTTATGGCTATTTCTTTTCCAGTTACAGAAGTCTCTTTAGCATTTCTTATAAGGTTAGTTTAGTGGTGATAAAGTACTTTAACTTGTTTGTCTGTGAAACACTTTATCTCTCCTTCAGTTGTTAATGATAACCTTTCTAGGTAGAGTAAGCTTTTGGCTGTACGTTTTTTCCTTTCTGTACTTTGAATATATTATGCCACTCTCTTCTGGTCTGCAAGGTTTCTGCTAAAAAATAATCTGAAAACCTTACAGGGTTTCCCTTGTACAAAACTAGTTGATTTTAAAGACTCTCTTCATTGGAGCACCTGGGTGGCTCAGTCAGTTAAACGTCTGCTTGATTTCTCATGACTGTGAAATCGTGGGGCCTTGTTTGGGATTCCACGTTGGGTGTGGAGCCTGCTTAGGAGTCTCTCTCTCCCTTTTTTCTGCACCTCCCCACCCCATCTATTTCTCTAAATAAGTAAGTAAGTAAATAAATAAATAAATAAATGATCCTCTTTACCATTAATTTTTGATGTTTTATTTATTACATATCTTGTTGTGGACCTCCTTGGATTCTTCTTGTTTAGGGCTCTGTGTGTTTCTAGGACCTGGATGTCTGTCTGTTCCTTTTCCCAGTTTAGGGAAGTTTTCAGTTATTATTTCTTAAAATAAGTTTTCTGCCTCTTTCTCTTCTCCTTCTGGGACCCCTGTAATGTGAATGTTAGTTTGCTTGATGTTGTCTCAGAGGTCACTTTAACCTATCCTCATTTTTTCTTTTTTTCTTTTTATTGTTTAGCTTGGGTGCTTTTTACTACCCTGTCTTCCAGATTGTTGATTCATTCTTTTGCATTCTCTAATCTGCTGTTGATGCTAGTGTCTTTTTCGTTTTGGTTATTGTATTCTTCAGCTCTGATTGGTTCTTTTTTTATTTTTTTCTTTGTTGAAGTTCACACTGAGTTCATCCATTATTCTCAAGCCTGGTGAACGTCTTTATGACCATTACTTTGAACTCTGTATCAGGTATATTTATTTCCATTTCATTTAGTTCTTTTACTGACGTTTTGTCTTATTCTTTCATTTGGAACATATTCCTCTTTCCTCATTTTGTTCGACTCTCTAGTGTTTGTTTCTCTGCATTAGGTAGGTCAGCCATGTCTTCTGGTCTTGAAAGTAGTGGCCTTGAAAGGGTAGAAGAGGTTTTGTGGTTCCCTGTAACACGACCCTCCTGACCACCCATCAACAGAACCAGACACTCCAGGGGTATCCCCTGTGTGAGCTGGGTGTACCCTTCTGTTGTAACTAGGCCATGAGTGCTCCGGGGTCATTGGTGGGTAGGCTGGCCCTCATCCCAGCTGGCTGCAATGACAAACTGCAACTCCTACAGATGCACTGGTGGGCACTGATGCCCCCCAGTGCAGCTGATTGACAAGTCTGGCTCTAGCTGCAGGGCTGGCTCTCCTCTTCCCCAGGAGAGGAGTCACTTTGAAAGTGCTGCCTGCTAGGTGTGACAGGGAAGTAATCATTTTCTGGGGACACCAGTCCTGACCAAGACTTTACTAGGTATTGCAGAGCAGAAGTTGCTTTGAAGGGTTGTCTGCCAGTGTGGGTGGAATGAACAGGGACCATCCACAGGGAAAGCTGGGGTGGGGTGAGCAGTGCTAGAAGGTAGATAGAGGGTGTCAGAACTGGCTTATTTGTCTGGCCAGCTAGGCAGAGGGGGTTAGAAATGGTGCTAACTAGTACCTTCTTTCCCAGAGAAGGTGCCTACACATCTCTGCCTCTGAAGCACCTGCCCAGAAATTAGCCCATAAATCTTCATGTATAACACAGGTACTTTTCAAACTGCTGCTTCTGTACTGAGTCTTGGACCAAATGACAGAGCACAATGGCCCTTTGAAAGTGGAGTGTCAGTTTCCTGTAGCCCTCTGGCTCTTCTGGAGTTAAGCCCTGCTGATTTTCAAAGCAGGATGTTATGGGGGCTCATCTACCCTGTACAGGTCGCCAGGGTAAGGGGTGCCCAATGCGAGGGTGATCCCCTTGTAGGAACTCTATACTTGCATTATCCCTCTCATTTGTGGGTTGTCCCTCCTACCCTTCTTAATGTGGTTTCTCTATGATTTTAGATGTGGATATAAAATTAGTTACATTATATGTAGCTGTTGCCTCAAGTGTGTCCATGGAAGGAAATGAGCTCAGGATCCATCCACTTCATCATCTTCCTAGAACCCCTTAAGATGCTTTACATTTAACCCTTTTTCATGAATATGATTATACAGTATATATAACAATTAGTTACATCTGAAAGAAGAACTGTGGGGTAGCACAGTTAATGTGAAATTTATGCTATTTGAATAGAACATACAACTACAGAGGGGCAAACATAATCTGTTTGGGTTGTTTTGTTTAGACTCCTGGGGTTTTTTCCCATTTTTTTCCTCTTAATTTTTTTTTTTTATTTTTTTAAGTAGTCTCCACGCCCAGCATGGAGTTCCAACACAGGGCTTGAACTCACCACCCTGAGATTAAGACCTGATCTAAGATCAAGAATCAGATGTTTAACCGACTGAGCTACCCAGGCACTAATCTTTTAATTTTTAATAGAGAAAATTCAAACCTACAAAAGTAACAGAAGTATAATGACTCCACAGCAGATATCCATTGTTTAAGCTAAATCCCTACCACCTCGCCAATTCCTGTATTATTGAAGAAAATCTACAGAAGTTCATTTCATCTAAAAATTTCAGTATATATTTTTAAGAGGAAGGATTCCTTTTTAAAATCTCTTAAAATTGTATATTTTATGTAATAAAAATAATCACAATATATGTTGTCATACAACAAATGATCACAAAACCATGCTCACATTTTTCTGTTAAATAAGTTAACAGTAAGTCCTTAATATTGAATATTCAGTTAGTTTTAATGTCCGTTTGACTCATATATACCATAAATGGTTTGTTGTTGTACTTTTATACTTTGCTGGTTTGATTGGAATACAATAGCACTATACAGTGGGATTAATTATATCTTTAAAGCCTCTTTTAATCAGTTTCTCCATCCCGTTTTTTCCTTAAAATTAATTTTTATTGTTGTTGGTTTATTTATTTTGAGAGAGAAAGCAAACGCAAGCGGGGTGGGGACAGAGAGAGAGAGAGAATTCCGAGCAGAGTCTGAGCTGTCAAGCACAGAGCCCGACGCCATGGCTCAAACCCACCAACCACAGGATCATGACCTGAGCCTATATCAAGAGCTGGACACTTAACCAGCTGAGCCACTCAGGCACCCCTCTTTATAGTTATTTTTTAATGAACTGGGTTGTCATATCTCTGAACTGTAGTTTAACACATTAATGTGTTTTTTTTATATTTCCTTTAAATTAATAACTACTGTTTTACTGTTTGGCAGCTACCAGGTAGAGAACTGATCTGATTGTTTCAAAATTCTGGCAAGGTATCTTTTTTCATCAGAAAGTATCTGATGTCTAGTTGATTTTTAATTGATTGCCCATTAACATTTTAGTAACCGTAAAATAAAACCTCACAGTCTTAGCACCCTAACATAGTAATTCTTGTTACTTAAAATTATCTTCTTAATAAGTCAAGTATTAGGAGATTCTGCCTATGTATTAGGAGATTCATAGGCAAAGCTGTGTTTATTATACAGTATTTATTTTTCCCCAGTTTTATTCAGCCAGCTCTCCCTTCAAAACTTCACTTTCTGGAATCTGACCCTTAACTAGCATTATAAGGATCCTTCCTGGGATTCATATTGGCAATACTCATCTATTTAACTTAAGCCTACATTGAATTGTATTCTGATCAACCATCAGAGCACAGGTCTTCTTTCCCCTTCATAGCTGCATTTGAATATATCAGATCGCAGACAAAAAGAACCAAGGACTCTGTCAAAGAAAGGGTGGTGTATAGTTAGGCAGCTCTTTAATATCTTGTATTATTAGGCTCCCTTCCCCCTTTTTTTATTATTACTTTTTTAGACCTCTAAACCTCCCCACTTTTTAAATTTCCAGTTTGTTTTCTCCCCATGAAACAGCAGTGCTTAAAAACAATCAGTTCATGATGTGGAATTCATATTTTTTATGTGAATATGTTTATATTAATAAATAATACTAGCAGCAGCATTGATTTTGCCTGGTCACATTATTATTTTTGCTAGATAATATGATAGCCTGTACAACCTCTAATACTTAGAAAAGTTTTTTTCTTTAATGTTTATTTTTGAAAGAGAGAACATGAGCACACGTGCAAGCAGGGAGGGGGCAGGGAAAGGGAGACAGGGCATCCAAAGCAGGCTCTGGGCTGACAGCAAACAGCCCAGTGCCAGGCTTGAACTCATGAACTGTGATACCATAACCTGAGCTAAAGTCAGAATCTTAACCAACTGAACCACCCAGGTCTTCCATAATTCTGTGAAGTTTTATCCCCACTTTATGGATAAGGTAAGTATGGCTCAAAAATTTTTGATAAATTTGCCTTCAGTCACACTGAAAACAGTTATACTAATATGAAACTAGGATGATCTTGGTTTTTTAATTTAATTTCATTTTTTACATTTATTTGTTATTGAGAGACAGAGAGAGACAGAGCACAAATGGGGTAGGGGCAGAGAGAAGACAAGAATCTGAAGCAGGCTCCAGGCTCTGAGCAAACTGTCAGCGCAGAGCCCGATGCGGGGCCCAAACCCACGAACCACGAGATCATGACCTGAGCTAAAGTCGGTCACTCAACCTGCTGAGCCACCTAGGCGCCCCAGGATGATCTTGTTTTAAAGCCTGTGGCATTTTTTTTTAAGCCTGCGGCATTTTTATAGTGAGACTGAGCTAGATATGTGTGAACGGAAATTTCCCTTTCCTTTTTTTTCAGCCGTGTAAGGTTGGTTGAGATCTTCAAGGCCTTTTACTAGAATATTCTTATAGTCTGGGATTCTAGGCTTTTAGCCAACTGAGACCTTGATTTTCTATTTGGTGTGCTGTAAACTTCTAAGAAATATCCAGATGGATGAACCACCTAAACGTGATAGGATTTCTGCATAAATCTTGCAAGCTTACAGAATCTAACTCTTCTTACTTAATATAACGGACTTCCTGTTTTTGCTGCCTCATTATAATTGAGTGTCTGAATAGTACATTAAATTTATAAAGCACATGTAGGATCATTAGAATATAAAATGGAATACCTTCTTTATTCTGCTAAGCCTCCAGTTTCTTCATCCCCACTGTGAATGTTTCCTAAATTTGGTTTTAGGTCAGTGGTCTTCTTTCACCATGTATGCTAACCTACTTAAATTGTGTCATACAGACAAAATAGGCTTCCTCTAAATAGGGTAGAAAAATTCCCACCTAAAAATTGGTTTTCCTTTTGATCTGTTGCCTGGTGGATTTTTCTCAAGGGTCATTTTAAATTAGAAGAGCCCTAAAATATTTATATATCAATTGTTTGAAAAATATTTTTACTTTTCTAAAAGTAAATTGATCATCTATTTTAGAGTGATGAAAATGAGCAAGAACAGCAATCAGATACAGAAGAAGGATCCAACAAGAAAGAAACTCAGGTAAAGAGCATTATTTTTTATCTTTACAAGTATTCATATTTTTCAAGGATTACTATTTGCTTGTGTTTATATTTATTCATGCAAGACTGTTACTGCATACTGTACCTGCATGCTGGGGACAGACTCAGCATTTCTCTGGGATCAGGGGTGGACAGACAGGAAAGGAGAATATTTTAGCGGCAATAGAAATATTCTGGATCCTGATTGTAGTGGTCTTCTGGATATATAGAACTGTCAAAACTTATCGGACCATGTACTCTAAGTGGATAGCTTATTATACGTAAATTAATATTCAAAGTTGAGGGGAAGATATCCAAAAGATACCCAGAAGGTGGATACATTACCAGACTCAGATTTTACTTTTGTAAATGGCAAGTTATATTCTAGAGAACACAGTAGGTCTTTTTAGCTTTCTTTATATTTGTTTAGAAATTTACTGTAACAGACTTTTATATTATCACTACTGATCGTGCCAACAGTCTTCTCAAAAAGACATTTTCTTTTCCTCAGTGATGAAGAAACTAAGGCAAGTTTGAATGATTTAAAAGGTTACATAGCTAGCAGATATTGAAGGTTTGTTCCCAGTAGCTATTTCCCCCCCTCTAGTCCCTATTGTTTGGCTGTGGAGAAAGCGGACATGCTTTAAAGAGCTCTATACATATAGAGTAAGAGCTGTATAATATGAGTTGGCTCTAACCTTCTAAGCCTAGCACTGTCTAACCTGAAATAGCATTCTGGTCATAGCATCTTTACTTTTGACTTGAAGTTCCTAAATAGAGCTATTAAAATTCTTTGCAGTCAGCAAGGATCTAGAGTAATATGAAGTGATCAGAAGTTAGTTACCTGTGCTACGTGACTGTGGGTGTTATTTTCAGGGCCAAGTTTCCTGTTTTGTCCTGAAAGGTACTTTTATTTTATAATTAGGTAGCCACACAGATATTGAGGCATTAATTACTTCCAAGGGTAAATTATTTGTAGGGTAAAACTATCACTTTTAAACCTTTTGCCTATCAATTGTCAGCACTCCCCCAGTTACCCTATGTCTTGTTTTTATTATATTCTGTAAATGACCATTATCTTCCTTTCCCAGTACTACCCTATGAATTCCTGTCTTTCAAGAAAATCATTAGACAGGTAAAAAAGAGGGAATGGGTTAGTAAACCATCCCCAGCTGGCACTTGTCACTGCCTTATCACATAGACCTCACATCCCACCAGGCTGGGATCGAAGGGAAAATATTTTCTGACTCCCAGAGTTGTGACTTGGAAGCATAGTGAGATTTATTGTGTTTTAAGTTTTACTGTTAATTAAGATTGAGTAGAAAATTGTTTCTAAGAAGAAACATTTTCTTAGTTCCAAATAATTTAAATAGATTTTTATCATTTTAAATAAAGGATTATTTAGCTCTTGTTTTTGTGCTAACATTCAGGTACAAGTAACAGAAAATCCAACTCAAACTGAATGAAACAAGGAGAATGTATTGTGCTCCAGTTACATTACACAACCCTCTATGTCAGCTTCAGCCTCAAGCTGGTTTACCTCACAGGGCTGAGATTATAATTGGCTTAAGCCAGACAAGGTCCACTGCTAAGATAGTATACCCATTTTGCTACTAACGTGGGCCATATACCATCTTAACTAAACCAAATGACTGGTACATCATGAGGAAAAGGAAGAATGGAGGTTGGTACACTAACAGTGTCTTCTACAATAGACTAGAAAAGTGCTTCCACCAGTATGCTACTCTCTTTTTTCTTTCTCTTAAGTTTTTAATGTTATTTTGAGAGAGAGAGAGAGAGAGAGAATGTGGCAGGGGCAGAGAAGAGGGAGACACAGAATCTGAAGCAGGCTCCAGGCTCTGAGCTGGCTGTCAGCACAGAGCCTGACATGGAGCTCAAACCCACGAACTGTGAGATCATGACCTGAGCCAAAGTCAGATGCTTAACTGACTGAGCCACCCAGGTGCCCCTGCTACTCTCTTTTTAAAACTTGTAGCATCAGCCCTTACTTTTCTGTGTAAAAGTATTAGCAGCAAAACTCCTCTGTGCATTTTCTGAAATAGTGTCATCATCACCTCAAAGTGTATTTGATGACAGAACTTCCATTTGGGTTATAGAATCCCAACCACATTACAAAATGGTGTATAGCATGTACTTTTTTGCTTCAAAGATAAGTAAATTGTATAAAAAGATAAGTAAATTGCCAAAAAGTTCTTGAAAATTCTCAATTGCATATGAAGCTCAAGCTGTCTACATTCAGGATATAAATTAAAAGAAATTAAGGTTCAATTGTATCATAGAAAACTGCATTACTTTATCATAATATCCATTGTTATTAGGATTATGTATTGGGGCGCCTGGGTGGCTTAGTCGGTTAAGCGTCCGACTTTCGCTTAGGTCATGATCTCACGGTTCGTGGGTTCGGGCCCCGCGTCGGGCTCTGTGCTGACTGCCAGCTCAGAGCCTGGAGCCTGTTTCAGTCTGTGACTCCCTCTCTCTCTCTCTCTCCTAGAAATAAATAAAACATTAAAAAAATTTAAAAAAAAAGGATTATGTGTTATAATTATTATAACATTATTTCTAAAAATGGGGCTTCTATTGCTTTGATTATTGTGATTTGCTATCATTACGTTATTAGATAATAAAATTTTTACCCTGCAGAGGACATTAGTAATAAATCAAGAATTTAAGTATAGGAGTATCTGGGTGGCTCAGTCAGTTAAGCCTTCGACTTTGACTCAGGTTATGCATGATCTTGGGCACGGATTCGAACCCAGCATTAGGCTTTGTGCTGAAGGCTCAGAGCCTGGAACCTGCTTCGGATTTGTGTCTCTCTTTCTCTCTCTGTCCCCCCTCTGTAGTGCTGTCTCTCAAACATTAACAAAAATTTTTTAATGATAAAGGAAAAGAATTTAAGTATAACACCAAGGCAAGAAAAAAAAAGGTTAACAGATTTGATTATTTGAACATGTAAAACTAGAATATGACAGAAAAGATACCCTTATTATAAAAGTTGAGGCACATTTACTTAGTTAAAAGTGAATAATCTTAACCCTCTTGTTAACTTTTAAAACATTAGTATTTGTACAATTAAAACACTCACATAAAAGGTAAGTAGAGACAAGATCCATGAAATTAATAAGTTTTATAAAAGAAGAAATATAAATGGCCAGTAAATTTGAAAATGCATTTAACCTTGGGGCACCTGGGTGGCTCAGTTGCTTAAGCGCCTGACTTTGGCTCAGGTAATGATCTTGTGCTTTGTGGGTTCGAGCCTTGCATCAGGCTCTGTCCTGACAGCTCAGAGCCTGGAGCCTGCCTCAGATGCTATGTCTCCGTCACTCTCTCTCTCCCCCTCCCCAGCTCATGCTCTCTCTGCCTCTCAAAAATGAGTAAACTTAAAAAAAAAAAAATGCATTTAACCTTAATAACCAAAGACATGACAGTTAAAAATGTAATTAGCAAAGGTTACTAATGCTCAGATTTGGTATGATTACTGCTAAAATAGGCTTTTTTATATAAGATTTTGGAACTGTAATAAATTCATCCTTTACAGGGATTAGTTAACAATACAAATCAGAAGTTCACATATATGTGTATCCAAAAAAGGTTAACAGTAGTTGTATAAGAAGGTTGGAGGCACAGGGAGTTAAAGTGAAACTTTTTTATGCTGTGGTACTTTTATGTGACCTTCTGGCACTGTAATAAGGATATTTTTACTTTGGAAAAATAATTTTGTAACACAGGAAGCAAGGACATTGCTATATGAAATAAGGACATATGCTCAATAAAATAAGCTAGTCACAGAGTAGACATACCATAGGATTCCATTTACATGGGGTATCTAAACTATTCAAACACTGACAAAGTACAGTTCAGATTTACAGGAGTTGGGGGTAGAAGAATATGGGGAGTTGTTCAATGCGTGTAATGTTTGTTTTGTGAGATAAAAAGTTCTAGAGATATATTGTACATTAAGGTGAATATAGTTAACACTATTAAGCTGTACTCCTAAAAGTAGTTTAGATGGTGAATTTTATATCATGGGGTTTTTATCCCAATTTCAAAAATGTAAACAATGACTGGTGATCACACAATGCTTTTTAGAGACAAAGAATTTAAGTTTGAGTGATTTCTGTGACTTCTTGTAGAGTTTTTTGTTCTTTGATTTTTTTCTTAAACTTACATCAGTGAACCAGAGTGCAAATTGGTGAGGTGAGAGGTGATGTTTTCATTTGATATGTACACATTTTATTTCACACATGGATATTTTTCTGAATTTGAATAATATCTCTTGGGTTTTTTTGGTTCTGTTCTTTTTTTTTTTTGAGATATAATTGACATATTAGATTGATTTAATTCAGGTCTTAAACATAGTGATTCATTATTTGTATATATTACAAAATGATCACCACAGTAAGTCTAACTAGTTAACACATTCCTACACATAATTATACATTCTTTTCCTTGTGATGAGAACTTTCAAAGTCTATTCTCTTAGCAGTGTATGAATTTTAATCTCTTGAAAATTGAAATTTCACTTCAGAATTGTTAATTGTATAAAACTAATGAACAAATCAATGAAGTAAAACATTGGGTTAAAAAAACAGGAAGCAGGTGAAAAATTAAAAATTGGGTGGTTTTTTTTTTTAATGTTTATTTTTGAGAGAGAGAGACAGAGCTTGAGCAGGGGAGGGGCAGAGAGAGGGAGAGACACAGCATCTGAAGCAGGCTCCAGGCTCTGAGCTGTCAGAGCCTGATGTGGGGCTTGAATTCATGGACTGCAAGATCATGACCTGAGCTGAAGTCGGACATTTAACCAACTGAGCCACCCAGGCGCCCCTAAATTGGTTTTCAATTTCAGTAGACTAGTAAGGCATTTTTAGCCCAAGTAAGACTTTAAACAATCCCAAAGGAACCCGATAATTTTACAGTGCATTCAGAGATAAACATAATGGAAAAATACAATTATCTAAATTCAGGAATTTCACAAACCATTCTTTTTTTCCCTTTTCTTTAGCAAACCATTTCTTAATAGTTATCTTATAGAAAAGTATAGATTCAGCTAGGGCTTTAGTGGAAAGAGAAAGAGCTAAGGATGACTACCAAAAAAACTTTGTCCCCTACTAAGACCCTATTAATCATTTCACTATTTAGATCAGAAGAGTTATGAAACATTGACATATAGCATACGTCTTACTTGAGAAAATTAAATCCTAATTTCCTACCCCCTAATTGCTAAACCTGAAGGAATTTATAGCTAGATTTCTAGAAAACAAATTTTAAACAAAATATGTATATTCTACATAAAATACCTTAGGTATTCATTTGTTTGCTTCTTATGTTATTGCTTCAAAAACATAAAATGAGAAAAATAGTTGCTTTGAAGTATCATGTAGTAAACTTGACATTTCTTAATATAAACATACTATTTTCTAGTGCAGAGTAGGTATAAGTAATAGATATATGTCTTAGTCTCTCTCTTTTTATCTTCTAATTAAAAATATTATGTGATGGCATATTCAGAAATTCATAAAAGATGACCATAAATTGCCAAGTATAATTAATTGTATTGGTTGTTGTGCATGAAAAAATATATAGTGACTCTCTTCTAGAACTTACAACATATAGAATAAGTATTTAGGTTAGTTCAGTAGTGTGAAAACAGCATAAATGTTATGTTAAATTTACTTGATCAATCAAGTTAATAAAAGTATAGAAATTTAGTATGCCTGTGTTTTTCTCTTTTTTTCTAGACGGATTCCATTTCAAGGTATGTTTTATATTTTTACTGACTCTTTTCTTATATTCTTCCATTTTTATTCTGGGTTGCTTTTAGATACTTACAAATTTTGTGAGTTGTTAGGATTATTTGAATAATAAAAATCTGTAGATGTTTAGACGACCTAATAACTGTTACCAGCTTTCTTTGTCAAAGCCTTTACTTCTATTCTAGTTCAATAGTCACAGTACCTCACTAAGAAAGAAAATTTTTTGTTAAATCCTTACAACAGTGGTAATTTCTAAGTATTCCTAAGCTTTCTAAGTTACTTCAGTGTTAACTATTTCATTATTAACAGCAAGGGCTTATGGAACCCACCAGAAATGTATTTGATGAGGTATTCTGAATCTTCTCTCCAATTCCTGCTTTAGGCAAAAGAAAAACAGTGGACACTAAAAACTGTCATCTAGCTCACAATTACTCACCTTTTAGAGAACCTCCACAATGTCCTTGAGTCTAACCTCCGTTCTGTTTCTCTCACCCATAATTGTTAACCAAAGCCTTATAAAACCAAGAACAAGTTTTGTATAGTAATGATTCCATTGAATTGAAATGTGGAGGCAGTAGCTTTTATCAAGAAAACGTAACCTGAATTCAGAACAAGATAATAAGAGAATTCTCATTTACAAATGAGATATGTTCTTTCTATTTAGGGCAGACCTATTATCTGTTAATTTGGATAGAGTAGTTTATCAAATCTAAGATTTTTAAACAATTATATGCTACTTAAAAGAAAAGTGCTACCAAAAACTATAATACACCATCAGTTATAAGCTATGTTCTATGTTCTGATTTCAGAGGCTTTAAAATGTAGAGAAAAATGTACCGTTTAAAATTGTTGAAATAATTTATTGTTATGTGAAACCAGTTCTGACTTTTGGATATAGATATATTGAATCTCTTCCTCAAATAATGGCAATTAATAGTATTATAAATAACTTCCTACTTATTAATGTTTATTAATGTTTAATGTATTAAACAAATGTATTTAGATAATAGATGAAGGAATATGTTATCTGCTCTTTTGGAATATCAAGTTAAAATGTAGGGTGCGTAATGTGAACTGTAAAAGCTTATATTAAAGATTTTGACTTTAATTCATCTTTTAAAGATATGAAACCAGTTCCACATCAGCTAGTGATCGGTTTGATTCCTTGCTGGGTCGCTCTGGATCATACAGTTACTTAGAAGAAAGAAAACCTTATAGTAGCAGGCTAGAAAAGGATGACTCAACTGACTTTAAAAAGGTACTTGGGTTACTTAGCTATATTTAATTTTAAAAAATTGTGTTGATATATTTGTATTTGGATGTTATTCCTGGAACTTATTATGAATCAATATCTTGAATAACTTAATTTTCAGTTTAATTGTTTTTTTTGTGGGTTTTTTTGTTTTTGTTTTAGTTTTTTTTTTTTTTGGTAAAGAAAGAGACTTAATTTCACACTTAAGTGTCTCTGGCCAGTATGGTGGTACTGTGATTGAGCTGCAAAGAGGAGAGGCATGGGGGCTGGGGGTGTTTGTGTGTGTATGCACACACATTTTTCTTTACCTATTTGTTAGTAAGCGGTAGCCAAAAAAAGAATAGAGCTTTCCTAAGAGAATAGAGTTTTTCCTAGGTAACTAAAAACCTTGTGGTAGCTTAAGTGCTATTACAGATTAAGGATGGAAATAAGTCTTGGAAACTTAACAATCTAGGATTCTATCATAATTCTTAATATTTTGAGCTTAGAGGGGCGCCTGGGTGGCTCAGTCGGTTAAGCGTCCGACTTCGGCTCAGGTCATGATCTCATAGTTCATGGGTTCAACCCCCACGTCAGCCTCTGTGCTGACAGCTAGCTCAGAGCCTGGAGCCTGCTTCAGATTCTGTGCCTCCCTCTCTCTCTGACCCTCCCCTGCGCTCGCTCTCTCTCTCTTTCTCAGAAATAAATTTTAAAAAAACTTTTTTTAATTAAAAAATATATATTTTCAGCTTAGAAAAAGCCTGATGAAATTTGTTGGGGGAAAAAGAAGCCTTGTGATATTTGTACATGTTCCCCAGGTATTGGGCAGCTATTGGTATCACTTTCTTAACAAACCAAGTCAGCAAGAGTAGGAAGGTGGGAGGGCGATTTACATTATGAATAAGATTGTTGTTCGTTCGGTAAAGAATTGAACACTGAACTGTGCTAAATGGTGAGCTTATACTCATGGGCAGTAGAGTTGGAGATACTGTCCTTGCTCTTATGGACATCTTCCATGTAGTGGAAGAGAGAGACATTATCATACAGTCATAGTAATAAATGTATAATTTAAAAATAGAAACATTTATCCTGAAGTAAAGGATCTGTTTTCTAAAAGTGTGTAACAAAGGAAAGTTACAGGGCCTAGAAACAGATGTTCTGAAGAAGTGAAGCTTCAGAAGCAAATCCCTTAAGGAGATTAGTTAAACTGGCAGAATGGGAGAAAACCGTTTTCTAGGTGGAATGAACTGCAAAGACATAGACCTGATGGTATAATGGCACAGGATGCATTGAAGTAATTAAATTTTCAGGATGGCTAGTAGAGCATGGAGGGCATGGCTAGGGATGGAGGTGTGAGATTGCAGGTAAGTGTGCAAGTCAAGACCAGACCAGACCTGTTTTAGAGGCTGTTTTAAGGATATCTTTATATTGAGAGCACTGGGAAGCTGTTCAAGGGTTTCTAATGTCTGAGGGTTAATTGGCATATGAAATTGAGATGGTAATTTGGAAAAGTTAACTCTTGCTGCTATGTATAGAACAAATTAGAAAGAGGTCAGGAAAACAGTTTTAATATTAGAATAGTGTAGATAGAGATGATTTTAGCCATCTATAGTGGTAGTAGTAGAGATGAAGGGTATGAAGTAGTAGCTTCAAGTGTTATGAAACTTCAAGAAATATTTCACTTTCCTTTAGATTTGAGTCAAAATAATACAATTATAATGATAAATACAGCTGATGCTCCATCTCAGTGTCAGGAATTCAAGAGAGAATCAAAGGCAGAAAAGCTTACAGACCCCAAATGAAGATCACCGGAAGCTATTCAACCCTTAGCTCTTAACTGTAGTTGATCTGTAGACATGTGGTCCCACTTTATCATATAACTGAATTTTTTTAGTGGAAATAGAACAGTTAGGTTTTTCAGTGAATTCTTAAATTTGTAACGCCAGAACTGATTTGTTAAAGAGTTCACATGTGACAAACACCTGCATAACCAAAAATTTCTGCCTTGCAACCACAAAGCATTAAAATATTTTTAACGTCTCCTTTAATGGCTCCTATGTTACATTAATCTCTCTATTTTAATATTGCAAAGTAGTATTAGGAGAACAGAAAAGTAATTTGTTGTTCTACCCTAATTTTTACAGCTTTATGAACAAATTCTAGCTGAAAATGAAAAGCTGAAAGCACAGCTACATGATACAAATATAGAACTGACAGATCTTAAATTACAGTTGGAAAAGGCCACCCAGGTTTGTATCTTTTTCTGTTCTACCCTGAAGGTAATGGTTGTGATTTATTCTGTCTAAAAAATGGATTGAAATATTCTCAGATGTTTCTTTGAAACACAGTTTGGTTATTGATAATAGCTTATCAATAAGAAGGAATTAAGATGTTACAGTTTACTGATGACTTCATTTACTTCTTTCTGGAATTAATTAAAAATATAGACGTATAGGGGTGCCTGGTTGGCTCAGTTGGTTAAATATCCGACTCTTAGTCTCCAGTCATGATCTCAGTCATGAGATAGAGCCCTGCATCATGAGCGCAGAGCCCACTTGGGATTCTCTCTCCCTCTCTTTCTCTGCCCCTACCCCTGCATGTGCAGAGTGTACTCTCTTTCTCAAAATAAATAAACTTGAAAAAAATACACATATAGAAGTATAGCCTTGTAGTGGAAAGTTGAAGTATTGTTAAATCTTTTAATGCTTATGTTGTGATACATACAGGGCTTAAATGCTTATTTCCAGAATAATACACATGTCGCGAGGCTTTAAAAGTATTTATACAGAACCTTCTTAAAGCCATAAAATAAGTTTATAATCACTTTTTTTAATTTAATGTTTTATTTATTTTTGAGAGAAACAGAGTGAGAGCAGGGGAGGGGCCAAGAGAGACAGAGACACAGAATCTGAAACAGGCTGCAGGTTCTGAGCTGTCAGCACAGAGCCTGATGTGGGGCTTGAACTCAAAAACTGCGATTGATGACCTGAGCCAAAGTCTGGTGCTTAACCAGCTGAGCCACCCAGGCACCCCTATAATCACTTTTATTCATTATAAATATTTTGTTTATTCCTTAAAAAGTAATTTGATATAATAATGCTGGAATAAGATCGTTTGTCATTAAATGTTTTTATCTCCCTTCTGTGGAACATCCTACAGGAGACCATTTTAGACAAGGAAGTTGGGGTAGCCTGAACAAAATTCACAGCCGTATATATGATCTAGGATACATTTTATCTAGGAATTGTTTCCTAAGCTTTTTTCTTGGAATACTATAGTTGTGGGAGATAGTAATAGGCACATTCCTTCCTCATTCTTCACCTGTCCCCATTCAAAGAGAAGCTTTTTGTAACCCAAGAATCTTAAGAAATATTATACTACATCTTGGAATCTATTCATGTTTAAATTTAAAAAAATAATAATTTTTTAAGTTAATTCTCTATGTTGAACTTAAACTTGTTACCAGGTCCCTTTTTGTTGTTGTTAACCACTATTACATTCTGAAGCAGTTGGCTATGCACAGTGGAGGCTTTGCTAAAATTCCAGGAATTAAGATAACCTTATGAGGTTATTTAGCTCTGCAGATTTCATCAGTTGATGAGGGTTTACTATATAAAGAGGAGTAAGTCAGAACAAGAACACGTTTCTTAGTGAGGTGTCATAAAAACTTGGAATGTCACAAGTTACAACTTGCTGGCTTACGCTTAGGCTTCATGGTAAACTGAAAGTCATCATTCTTTGGGTTGCATTAGTAGCTTTGTGAGCCTCTCATAAAAATATCATAACTAGTTTTCTGAAAATAGCTTTAGCTCTAGAGATTTGATCATCATGTTTTCTAAATAAAAATGTTCACTGCTTAAAAAAGAAAAAAGTTCACTGCTTTCTATTGCAGTGTCCTATAACTATGGTGAGTCAACTAATCTGTGTTTTTACTGCTTACTACCTTCTCTGTTTTTCTGCTCTTCTGCGTACCCTGTTGTCATTTCATTCTTCCTATATGTCTCTCACTCGAACTCTACAAGAGAGGAGAACTGATAGAATTAGCCAGTTATTATCAGCATGGAGCAGTCCTGTTACAGCTCACAGTCTTGTTAGTGACAAGTCCGATTTCATAGGACACTGGACAACCTATAACAAGTTGCCTTTGGGTCCTGTACCAATTTCTGATCCTGTGGACTGTGGCCAGAAAAGTCACTGGATTTAAAAGTATGACAGCTTCTGCCTAAGCAGACATTCTGAGTACCATGCCCAGTATACTGAATGAATAATGGGAAGGGTAATTCAGAGTTTAAGACATTGGTAAGTATTCAGTTATTATCTTAGTTGGAAAAACTATGTAAATGTTCTTTTTAAAATTTAAGGATATATGTAAAAGTAGAACTGATAAACATTAAACTTTTTGTTCAACTCTAGAGTGTTTATCTTGAGCATTTAAGTCTACTGTGATCATTTCATCTGGTTTTATTTTCTTTTTTGAGCATTACTTCCGTAACATAGTGGTGGCAGTTTGACGGTTGCATGGAGTTTTTCCAAGGGAACTATTGTCCTGTTAATAGTGTGTTTGAAAATACTTGGCCAAGGGAATCTAGAATCTTTAAATCCTGTCTTAGTTCAGCTACTCTCCTCCATATAGTCTCCAACAGGGGGAAGTAGGCTGACTTACCAAAAACTGGTTTGATGAATATTTTGTCAAATGTCATTTCACTAGATTTAGTAATTTTGATTTTAACAGCTTAACCAGAAGATTCACCAGAAATATTAACTAATTAATAAAATTGATTTTTAATGTAAGAAATTAGCAGATAAATCATAAAGTTGCTAAAATATTTCTATATGAAGAAAAATCTTCAATAAAATGCTAATTTTCATCTAAGCTTTTATCAACTTATATGTAATGGCATTGTTTCAGCTATTTCTGATTTCTTTTGGGTGCTTTTGAATGTCATTTTTAAATTTTTCAGTCTTTTTTTTTTTTTTTTTAAGTAATCTCTACACCCAGTGTGGATTTCAAACCCACATGAGCCGGCCAGATGCCCCTACATTTTTCAGTCATTTAAACATTTTTAGGATTCATTTGCAGATCCTCAAGGGGCAGATTAGCCTTTGTTTTGTATTTCTAGCAATTAAAATTAAAATTTAAATTTAAAACAACAAAAAGAATCAGAATTGAAAAGTTTGTATATTTGAAATTCTGAATTTGATTTCTAACAATAATTCAAATGTTGACTTTTCTTCTTCTAGAAAGAGTAAGCACAAAAGCATACAACCGTTTAAAACAACAGAGAAAATGAAGAATCTTTAAATTTTATATACTATAACCACAAAAAAGAAACTGTGATAAAAGGATCAAAAAGTAATGGTTACAGGTCTTGATAATACTGAAGCATGAATACTGAAATGACTGACGGAACAGAAAATTATATAAAGAAACCTTGAGAAGTGCCTGACTGGCTCAGTCAGTAGAACTTGCAACTCTTGATTTTGGAGTTGTAAATTCAAGCCCTGTGTTGAGTGTAGAGATTACTTAAAAATAAAATCCTTAAAAAGGAAAAAAGGAGAAATGTTTAATGATGAAATATATTTTTAAATAAATTTTATAGTTAATAGTCGTAAAAGAACATTATTGTTCAAGTTGCCAAAAACCTGGGTGCCTGGGTGGCTCAGTCTCTTGAGGGTCCAACTTCAGTTTCGGTCATGATCTCTCACCTTGTGGGTTTGAACTTTGTGTCAGGCTCTGTACTGATAGCTCAGAGCCTGAGACTGCTTCGGATTCTGTCTCTCCCTCTCTTTGCCCCTCCCCCACTTGTGCTGTCTCTCTCCCTCTCAAAAATAAGCATTTTTAAAAAATTGTTTTTTATTCTTTAAAAAATGTCAAAGGGGCAGCTGGGTGACTAATTTGGTTAGGCATCTGACTTCTGCCCAGGCCGTGATCTCACCATGTGTGGGTTCGAGCCCTGCCTCAGGCTCTCTGCTGTTAGCGAAGAGCCCACTTAGATCCTCTGTCTTATTTTCTCTCTGCCCCTCCCCAGCTTGCTGTTTTTCTTTCTCTCAAAAATAAAATAAATATTTTAAAAGAAAAAGGTGTCACAGCCATTTTGAGGGGGGCACCTGGGTGACTCCGTCGGTTACACAGGCAACTTCGGCTCAGGTCATGATGTCATGGCTCAATGGGTTTGAGCCCTGCATCGGGCTCTACTCTGACAGTTCAGAACCTGGAGTCAGCTTCAGATTCAGTGTCTCCCTCCCACTCTCTCTCTGCTCCTCCCCTGCTTGTGCTCTTGCGTTCTCTCTCTCTCTTTCTCGCTCAAAAATAAATGAATAAACATTAGAAAAAAACATTTTTGGTAAATTGATAAAATTGACTATTCACCAAATTCTCTTTTGAGAAGTGAGCCATTTGATGGGTTTTCTTTTCAACAAAGTGACCAGGAATCCCAAGGGAGATATGTGTACAGAAGTCAGTGTAAGAAAGAGCTAGGATAGAACTTGTTTTTTAACTGGGCCTTTTACTCAGTATCCATATACAGAGCTTTGTGGTGTTAGATGTACCATGTGGCTTAAAACCCCAAGGGTCCTTTCCAGCCCCCAAATCTCAGGACTTTATCAACTTTGAGTTAATAGTATAGTACAGGAAGCAGGAAAATGAGAGTCCTAAAGCTCACCAGGAGAAGAAAAGTTATATAGCTAGGATTTCTTATAAGTGACCAGGATTATGAACCTTACCAATTTTGGAATGTGGGTGATGGTTAGAGGGAGGGCAAGACTAACCTGGGAGAGAGAGCAAAATTTAGGCCAGTTCACTGGTTTGGCTATATGGATACTCACTCAATCTAGTCCTAACTGCATTTCAGTCAGGATCTTAGAATTTGACCATTCAGATTAGCCACTCCTCCTGGTGGTGTAGGAGAGGAGAGAGCTGGCTGAGCATCGGAGAGGAAACTAGTTTGTTTTGGTGGTGTTCCACAGTGCTTATCCATCCTTCCCCCCTACTGTACTATATAAAGACCTGAGGAAAGTGGCATGTAGTCCATGAGAGCTGTGGACACCATTTTAATTCTAAGCATTCCTTTAACTCTTTACTATTTCAATACAAAACTGATTTTTCTTTATTTATGCCTGTATATTACTCTACCTGAATAGTATGATTTATTTGAATACCACTAGAGGAGAGCTACTATTCCTCCTCCACTACCCCCTCCCACCTTTATTGTACTTACATCCCTTTTATATTTCTTACTTTGTTACAGAGACAAGAAAAGTTTGCTGATCGGTCACTATTGGAAATGGAAAAAAGGGTAAGTGTCCATTCTATTGAGTAAGTAATCTTTTTCCCCTTTTATTATTTTATATAAGCAGTAATCGTTTTTTTTTTCTTTTAGGTTTGGCTTTATATTTGATAGTTTTAATTAGTGTAGATTAATATTTAATTATGAATGTTTTCTGGCTTAGCTTCTTTATATAGTTCTGTGGGACCTTTGTAGGTATGAAATAATCTTATCTCTGTATATGTTAAGACTTAATTTACCATGTTACTCTTTTAATGGATTAAAAAAACTCTGCCTTCATTCTTAAATGTATACATTGTGATAATGAATCTAATGTTTTTGAAATGCCATTTATCTTTCTTTGGTTTTCTGTGGTGACATACTTAAAACATTTTGATCATGTATACATTTAGTTTAATTCTTTGCAAAATTTAAACAAAGTTTATAAAGATTCTAAGGATATCAAATTTTAAAATTCTTTTTAAATTAATGATGCTTTACTTAATTTTGAATCTAAATATTTAACTTAAATAGGATATTTTAAACAAAAGAAAATTGATTCCTAGAAAAGCCCTTTGCTCTTTTTTGTGTTTCTTTAATTTTGTATCTGGCTGTGATACCTTTACTTGTATTTCTCCATTTACTGTTGTTACTGCTCAGGGGTCTTACAGTGGCCATAGGTATAACTCTACAAGTTGAGTTTGAGTAGTTCAGAATGTTTAAATGTCAAAAGTTAAAGGAAAAGTGCCCAAAGAGAATCTGTTAGTTCAGATAAGCTCTGGCTATACTTAACAAGATTTCAGCCAGAGAAGAAATTACATCCTGGGTGTGATCTCTAAGTCAAAGAATAAATAATCAGGAGCAGTTGATAAAACATTTTCTTCCATTCCATTATAAAAATAGTCTGTTTACTTTTTTGACCAAAAAGAGAGACAGAGAGAAATGATATCTGTCCTTTTTTATCTAAGCTTGTGTAGACCTGATACATACATTCATACTCTTGACATTCTCACCTGACTCCTTTGCCTGCCTATCAAATGCAGATAACTTACAGAGTAGCTGATCTACTTTCATTTTAATAGACATTAGTAATCATAGTATTAATAATAGCTGCTAACATTTATTCAGTGTACCAGGCAGGCACTGGGCTAAGCAATTTACATATTTACTCGTAACCATATTTTTTTATGTTAATAAGTTTGCCAAACAGAAGAAATTGCCTACAACTTTATAATTGCCAATTTGGTGACAAGACAATTAGATATAGTGTTCTTGTCTTCCTTTACCAGAAAGTAGTTAAAAATCTTGAAGATACTTAATAAAATTAAAGATGATGGGGCAGAAAGAAATAGGCTATTTACGATATGTCACCAAGTTATGAGGATCAAATATGACACTATATATCCTAGTGTTTTGAGAAGTTCAGTGGTTTTTATGAATTAGTCATAGCGGTATCATTAACTAGGAGAAAGTTCAATTCATAGAAAATAACATTTTTGTCCATGTAATGGTGTTTAAACAAGTTAATAATAGAATAACATGGTACTTAAAAGACTATGACTAGGATCCCGTCTATTTTTTTTTACATCATATAACCTAAAACATTAACATTTACAGTAAATATTACTGCTTTACTAAATATCAACATTAATTATTAATCTGGGAAAGAATGTCTTGGAAATTCATAGTGATTAAACTAAATTTAAATGGTTTATATCTGAAAGGTGACCGGCAAGAGTCAGTATCTTCTGGGCGGTATGACCTAACCAAAGTTTTACAGCACATTAATTACTGCTGCTTGCTTTTTGCATAACACCCTAGAATGCTTATTATTTAAGGCAGAATAAAACAGTACACTGCAGTAACGTGTTGTATGTTGCCTTTGCCTGTCACTCTTTGAAAGGAGGAACTTGAAAATACATGCTGCAGCGGCTGCTTCATTAGAGTCACGGCATCAGTGCTGCACACAGTATCAACTTCAGTTCAAACCTGTAAAGCTAACTGGATAAATCATGGCTAGTAGACATTGCAGGTGGAGGAGATGAACTTCTCTTAGATCCTTTTGAAAGTCTAAAGTACACGTATTTTAGGCATGCTTGCTTCTTGCGTTTCTGCTTCTGTCACTAGAATAATTGCATCTATGTGTGGTTTTTTTTTTTTTTCTATGTAATCCTCAGTCTTGAGTATTGGTTTATTCTATTCCTAAGTTTAAATGAACTAAAAAAAAGAGTTTAAATATGTTATGTAGCATCTTACCAGAAAGTCAAAGCTTTAAAGAAAGAGCTTATAGAAATTAATAAAAATAATATCCTTATATTTGTTTCAAAATTTAGAAAGCTCTTTACACATCACTGGCATCACACCTTTTCCCACACTGCTCCTGATTTGATTTTTGACTCTAAAGTGTCACTATTTCACAATGTAGAAGAGAATTAAGAATATAATAATTATGTGATTAATATTGTTATCTTAAATTGATCTAGGAACGAAGAGCTCTAGAAAGAAGAATATCTGAAATGGAAGAAGAGCTTAAAGTAAGTAAACCATGTTACTACTTATGAGAGACAGTGCTGTTTATGAACTTACTTTTTACAGAACTGTTGTACATATTATGTTTACATTAATTGTTCTCAACACTGATTATGTAATTTATGAATTATCTATATACCATGCTTCTCTTTATTCCTAAATCCAGATTTTAGGTGAGCTAGGAGAACATTTATAATTCAAATCTTTTTTAATCAATTTTCATGGCAGTTTTGATGGTCAGGTATAGAAGAAATTAGACAATAATGACTGTAAGGTTTGGGATTTATTATTTATTCTTCACAATTCACATACTCTGATTCTTGGAGAGTAAATGGTAGGGGTGGGTGGATACAAAAATGCTTTCCTTTGAAAATAAAGGACTTTGCAGTAGTGGGCCAGCGGAGCTGTATTTTATGGAACTCTGAATTACCTGTAGAAGTAATGATTTGTTTTGAGTGTTAGGAGGAACACTTCTTGCAGGGGGAACAAAAATAGCAGAGTTAATTGATACCTTTTATTATGTTGTCTTGCATAAGACACCTTTATCACATTATGAATTAATGAACTGATACATAGGAAAATGTGCCTGTAGAATTAGATTGTCAAGATTTAATTATTGTATTGTTGAATTTGGTTCTTTATTAGAATATTATTACTGAATGGCTTTAGAGACAAATTTTTTGGATTTTGTTTATGTATTTTGTTTGATATGGAATTTTAGGACTGCACTATTTACCTTTGTGAATCTCAGGGAATATCCTTCTAAGACTCTTAATTTTTTTCTTCTTATATTCATTTATCTGTGATTCCTTGTATTTTTATTGTCCTCTTTTTCATTTTCTTATTTTTTTATTTTCTATTTCTTTATGTTCTAATTCTGCAGAACCTGCATCAAATAAAGCAAATTCAGACTCTGAGAGAGTTAAATGAGCGACTGCTGACTGAGAATAGGGCCTTGACAAGAGTGGTAGCCAAGCGCTCAGGGTTCTGTAGGCAACTGCAGGCTGTGAACCTATAACTTGTAGTTTCATCATTTCTTCTTGGTAGAGCCAGGCAGGTGTTTTTGTGTTAGTAAGCGTGTCTTGAGCTCACTTTTACAAATTAATGCCATTGTGTCTGTAGCTTATCATATAACTGTTAATTATGCATGGCTTCTCAGAATGTTAGAAAGTGTCACTAATTGTATATTCTGACTGATAAACTCCAGTAAATTTAGATGATTTAAAGATTTAAAGATTTGTCTGCACTTTTGCAAAGCTTGTGCACATTTTGGCTCTACAGGTCTTTTATGGATTAAAAACATGACCATTAAAAATTCTTCACTAGAAAGAAAATGGTAAACAGTATAACATGCATTTTACATATAATTACTATGTTGAAGGTGAAATTTAAACATGTTTTACCCACTTTTCAAAATAATATCATTTTCACTCAGAACCATTTCAGGGTTCACTTAGTCCTTTATTACAGTGGTATCCTGATACATAAACTTAAGATTACTGTGTTTTATAACCATACATTCTGCAAACAATTCATTCCACATAAATTTAAACTCTTCATAAAGATTTTGCTTAAGGTAATTTGGCCAAGTAGAAGTTTTACTTTTATCTAATTTTACAATCTAGTACATTTTGAAAGTTGAGGAAAGGTAGTGGAACACTATTTTCGGTGTCTTAGAAAGTATGTGTTATTGTCCAAAATAGAAGCTGTTCTCCTTCCTAGCAAATCTGGCAGAGCACATGGAATTTATATCATTCTTAGTAGAAAGTCCAGTTTACTGATAACATTTCCACCCCCTCCTTCAGCTTGTCTATAAAACAGAAAATAGATTTCCTTTGAGGACCTGAGCGTGTGTTTTTCTGTTTGCTCCAAACACTGGTTATTTTTTCAATGCTTAGATATTTTCATAAATATAGACTGACTATTTTGGCTTATAAATTATTTTATACTGTTCTAATAGGAATAACTTATTGTTTAATGAGCATCTATCTTGGATCAGACATTTTAGTACGTACTTAAGCTTAGTACTACAGGTGAATCCTTCAAGGAATTCTAATAATTTAGAACAAGTCTAACTACCTCAAAACATTCCTAAATAGGCTGGTTTTCTTGTGGAATAATAGTAAGCACTATGGTTTAAGGTCCAATGTAAATAAAGTAAAAGGCTTTGGTTTAGGTGCTGATATGAAGTCTTAGAGGAACTCCCTTTGAGAGCCTATCCTAACAAAAACAGGCTTCATTTTCTTGGCTGCTCTAATACGGTGTGCTTGTGAGTCATAATATCAAGTGATTTAGTACATTCCAAATGATAACTTTGGGAGAATCAACTTTTCATTCCATCATTTATTAAACTAATTAGCTTCACAAACCAAATTTTTTCTTTCTTATACACTGTAGCCACTAGAAATTTATATAACTGACAAAGCTTGTTCATGTGTCTTGTTGTGAAAATATAAAAATATTAAGGGTAACATTTTATCTTCCTGTTGAAGTAAAACTTTTTCTTTTCTTGTTCCCCTTATAGATGTTACCAGACTTAAAAGCAGACAACCAGAGGCTAAAGGATGAAAATGGGGCCTTGATCAGAGTTATAAGCAAACTTTCCAAATAAAAAAAAAAAGGAAACAAAAAAAAGCAGCAAGTAATGGAATTGCACATATGAGCAACCCAGTGGACCATAATCGACAGTCACTGGAGGCCTGGGAAGAATCCAGGGAGACTGTCATTTTCGGATATCCTGCCAAATGCCCTCTTATCTAGGAATTGTGTTTTGTTTAATTTTCTGGGTTTTTTGTTTTTGTTTTTTTTTTGTTTTTTTTTTTCTTGTATCAAGACCATTGTTTCATGTTAATGCAGCTGCTGAGAAGATTTTTTTTTAATGACTGAGAAAACTTGTTTACAGCTCCAGCATATAAGGAAAGTGTTCAAGGCCAGATATGCCTCAGAGATATTTAACCAGTAAGCCTTAGTTGTACATAAATACTTTTGTGTCAACAAAAACTTTCAGCTCTCACAGAAGACAGTTATTCAACATTTTTTGATGTGCCACAGTTTCCAGTTTTTCAATATTTTTTTGCTTTACATCTAAGTTTGGGTTTGTATTTTTTCCTCCTAACTCTTCATGTGGCAGACTCATCTGTGTTTTCACAGCTTTCTTATTTACAGAAAAGAACACCTGTCCTTCTGAGATCATTGTCCTGTATTAGGCTAATGCTGTGTTGTCTTCCACCCAGAACTGAGTTGCTTGGTGGAACATTTGCTTTCACTGTTTGTGCAATATGCATTTATTTCTTATATGAATGCTTTAAAGTCGGTTGAGATTAGATTCTTTTAAGTCCTATTTTCTGCCTTCATTGGTCACTTTTTGTTTTTGTTTGTTTTTTATTATTGTAGTATAAGATGTTAGATTCTGTAATCTTCACATTCATTTTAGCAGGTACTGAGTGATGCTGTGTATATAAATAAGTGTATTGTTTTGATTTTTAGACCACCACATGGCATGCTTGACTATTTTCTTACTTCAAATGTCTGTTAATGCAAAGTAGGCTACTCCATAATAGTGTTAAAAACAAAATTTGCTAACAATGTGATATAAAGACTTTAAAAGTGACACATAATGTGGGGCCCTATCTTTACAAAAGTTTTCTACTGTAAAGTGCTTTTACTTTTATTTTCAGTTTTCATTTGATAGTATTCAACCACAATTAAAGTTGCATAAGATAATTGCTTCACATTTCACATACCTATATTTATCTGAGTGCTGTCTAAAACTGTTGTGCTAGCCAAAGTAATGCTATGAAATCATTTGCAGACTTAACCGTGAATTAATGTTAAATGCACTGTTATTGCCATGTGAAGAGGCATTGACTTTGATACCACCATCATGTTCAGACCATTTTATACATTTCAGTGGCCTTTTTAAAAAAAGAAAAGAAAAAAAGAAAAACCAAGTACATAGTGAAGATGGCTTTTATTTGGACAAATAGCTTTTATATTTTCATCAAACCATGCAAAAAAATACCACATCTTTCTGGCACATAACTGTCTCCTTAACCACTGAACAGTTCAGCCATTTGAATAAATTGTACATTGTAAAGCTTATAGTAGCTAATTGTATTATTGATTGTATTGTATACTATATTAAATGTGAATTTGTACCCCTTCATTTTAAAAGGTCATTGTGTTCTACTGCCTATTTTAGATTACTTTGGGGCTGGGAAAGGGTGTTTTGGTAAGCAGGATTTTAAGTCCTCTCTCTCTTGATTGGTTTTATGAAGATATAAGGTTATGCTCTTACTACCAAGCTCAGGATTCTTGATTTTTAAAGGTACAAGGATAGTTATGGGAATTTTATTTTTGGTTATATTTGAACTGTATGAATGGTGGGTCTGAATATAGAGAATTTCCATGGTCTTATGTGGACATAAAATATACAGATAATTGATCAGTTTGAGTGACTGCAACATGTTCTGGTTGCACAACAGTTAGGCATGCTAAGGATTATATTTGTGAAGTTTGGATGCCTGTGAAGAATGATTAAATACATGTTTCTAATATTTTAGTGTTTTGTATTTAGGTTATTTATTCTTTGTATCTAAAACTGAACAGCTACTGTGCGATATTGATTTTATTGGTAGTATTGAGCAGACCTTGTTTCTGCATGAAACTAGTTGCAAAACCCACTATTTTGGAAATAAAAATGTATTTTGACATATACAAATAAAATGAATAAAACTATTTTAAATGTGTGACCTTTTACTGAAGACACTTAAATTTTGTTCTGAGATATTTAAATTCTGCATGGGTATTTTTTCACTAATTGCTTTATTTGGATTCCAATTTGAATAATTTTCAAAATTGTAATATTGTGATAATTTGCACAACATTGTACATGCACATCTGTAAATGCAATCTTAATTGCCATATTTATGCAATCTGTGTACCAATTTGGACAAATGTTTATATATTTTACATAAAGCTGTCTGTATGCAGATTCTGAGAACTAGTTTTTTATGATAACTGGGTAAAAAAAACAGTCTCAAGATAGTAGCTTTGTAGCAGATTTCATTTACATAAACATTTTGTGGTTTCTAAATTAAACCTGTGCTTTTTCTTAGCTGCAAACATAAGGTTGGGAATACATATAAAGATAATATTCCATTGAAATGTAAAATAATAGATCATTCTTCAGCCTAGGTTTGTCCCCAAGTTCAGCCCCTCATCTACTTGCACATCTATCACTACATTAAAAAGGCACTTTTAGGGGCGCCTGGGTTCAGCCCCTCATCTACTTGCACATCTATCACTACATTAAAAAGGCACTTTTAGGGGCGCCTAGGTGGCTCAGTAGGTTGGGCAGCCGACTTCAGCTCAGGTCATGATCTCGTGGTTCGTGGGTTCGAGCCCCACATCGGGCTCTGTGCTGACAGCCAGCTCAGAGCCTGGAGCCTGCTTCGGATTCTGTGTCTCCCTCTCTCTCTGACCCTCCCTTGCTCGCTCTCATGCTCTGTCTCTCTCTCTCTCTCATAAATAAAACATTATAAAATTAAAAGGCACTTTTAGTTTGGGGAACTTTGGTAGAGGACTTTGTTTACATTAATACAACCAGAATTGAATTCTATTTTTTCTGTTTCCAGTGCTTTTTTTTCCTATGCATGCTCACAGAACTAAGAACATTCCTGTTGTTTGTCCTGCATAAAAGAATTTCACATGCAAATACTTCAAAGCCAAATGAAAAGCAGTTATAGAACTGTCAGAGAGGATTCATACAAAAAGTAGGTATTTACCAATCCATTAAACTACTCTTTTGCCTAGAAGTTTATTATCATTTAGTCTTTTTTGGCCCATCTAAAACAGTCTGTACTCTCCATGTCATGAGCTGTTTTAGCAAGAAAATCATCCAGAGCCCAGTTCTCTTCAGACTAAGACCGTATGTTTCCCATAGGACAGAATAGCCTTGTAGTTTGTCCTTCGTTTCATCATTAGAAGCAGAATACAGAGCAGACTCTACTGACCACTATTAACCACCCATTGATGAAAACCTTTGGCTGCAAGCATGAAGTCTGACTGAGCAGTCTTTTCTGTGATGTCCATGTGTTACACTGTATGCATGTGATCTCTGTGTGTGAGTCTCCGTTCACATATGAACTGATGAGCTGCTGTCCCAAAAGGATTGAGTATAGAATGAAAATGTTTTTCCTACGAAGTATGTCTCTAGATACTTAAATGTATTGCTTGACTCTCTTTTTGGAAAGGTTCTCCAAGGTTAAGTGCTTTGTAAACAACAGATTGCTCTTTCTCTGAGGTAAGTGACACAGAGTGTCATATTTCTGTTCTTTGCCTACAAAATGACCAGATTACAAAGTAATAAATTTAGGGCTCCTGGGTGGCTCAGGTAGTTAAGCATCTGACTTCTCCTCAGGTCATGATCTCACAGTTGAGGAGTTCGAGTCCCGGGTCGGGTAAGCTCAAGCCCCGCTTATCTCTTCCTTGTTCCTTGTTCACTTGCACCCTCTCTTTCTTTCAAAAAAAAATAAAAAGTAAAATAAAAATGGAAACATTGAGGAATCAGAAGTTTAAGATGCTATAATGTAACAATTCTCTTATTACTATAACTTGAAATGTTACTACAAGATTATTTTGTTTTTGATTTTTAAAAGAGACTGAGGGGGACAGGGAGAGAGAATCCCAAGCAGGCTCTGCATTGTAGCACAGACCCAACGTGGGACTGGAACTTGAGATGACCTGAGCCAAAAAGATACTTAACCAACTGAGCCACCCAGGCACCCTTATTACAAGTTGTTTAAAGTTTATTATCAGTGAGTTTTTCTGAGCAAGGCACAACTTGCCACTGCTTGAATTCCAATAAATATATAGGTCACAAAAATTAACTGCGTTTTCATTTTAAAAGGTAATTGAAAGGGATGCCTGGGTGGCTGTCAGTCAAGCATCCAACTCTTGGTTTCAGCTCAGGTCTTGATCTCCCAGTTATGAGTTCTGGCCCCTACTCAGGCTCTGTGCTGACAGTACAGAGCTTACCTGGGATTCTCTCTGCCCCTCCTCCACTCATGTTCTCATTCTCTGTCAGTCTGTCTGTCTGTCTCAATCAATAATAATAAAAGGCTAATGAAAAGGAGGGAGAGTTTAAGAAATTATCACTATTAGTAGATTTTGTCCTGAATTAGGGCCTGTCCTTTGTGCATCTGGGAGACTGATAGTAGAAAAGAAGAAATTTGCCACCTTTCTCCTTCCTCACACTTCGTATTTATTACAGCTCTGATTCAATACAAATTCATACTAATAGGATACCTCGTTTAATCCACACAATAGGCTGACTGGGTAAATAAAATCCATCTCCCATCTTATTGGTGAGAAACCTGAAATCTACAGTTAACTGATTTAGCATTCCAAGCCTAATACTAGCAGAGCTTTTAACCAAATTTTGTTGTAGTTGTCATTGTTTTTCCCAATTCTTAATCCAGGACTTTATCTACTATTGTAATCAGTCGGATGGTTTATTTGCATGAAATTGCCTTAAGTTGCCTGTGAGTCTATTTTACATGTCTAGGCTTAAAATACTTCAGGGATAGTGTTTCTTGAATTTTTTTTTCACATTCTTACTCTAATTCCACATCCTCACCCCCACATTCACTAAATTTCTGTGTCTTTCCTTAGAATTTGTTATTACTAAACCATTTTGTCCTATAATGGGATTTTTTTTTTTAGATAAATGCTTTCATGCTTAAGCAGCTAGTTGATTTCCTGATGCAAATTATGTGTCCAGTAGCCCATCATAAAGGTTTTAAAATATTTTCACATACCCACATGCAAAAGAACTTATGCATTCTTTAAATACAGACATTTTTAGGGGCACCTGGGTGGCCCTGTTAGTTATGCATCTGATTTCGGCTCAGGTCATGATCTTGCGGTTTATGGGTTCAAACCCTGCGTCGAGCTCTGTGCTGACAGCTCAGAGCCTGGAGCCTGCTTCAGATTCTGTGTCTCCCCCTCTTTCTGCGCCTCCTCTGCTCATGCTAGGTCTCTCTCTGTCTTTCAAAAATAAATAAAAAGAGTTTTTTTAATAGACAATTTTAATTGATGATCAAAACTTAATTTCCAAAAACCTTTATTTCCAAGTAAGATAAGTGACATTGATAGTGCTATGGTTTTAGCAGGAAATTTTTCTCTCCCAATGAAAATGTGGACTGTTGATATATAACAGGTAACAACTGTATTTATGTTAACTCAGTAGATCGTACATTACCTCAAAAGAAGGTACTCAAAACTTAATATAAGCCTTAACAGTAGCATGACAGCAGCATGATTCTCTCACTTGTTAATTATTAATTCTAGGGGCGCCTGGGTGGCTTAGTCAGTTAAGCGTCCGACTTTNTATTATTATTAATTCTATATTTTTAAACACTTGATGAGGAAAGAACTTTGGATGAGGAAAGAACTTTGGATTCAGTCATATCTAAATGTAAATCTCAGCTTCACCACTTTATGATTGTGTGACATTAGTTCAACTACTTAACCATTTGAGCTCAATATTTTCAGGTAAGTGACATATTTGTATAAAGTGCCTCGAATGCTTAGAGTTCAGTGGATGCTCAAAATTGCAATTATATTATCACTTTGAAGAAATTACATTAATTTGTGATTTTTTAAGTAGTAATTTACTTTGGAATGTAATTTATATTTGCTAAGATCGTTTGAAAATGTCAATCTATTTCCAAAAAAGCTTACAGTGTTTACTTAAACAGTTTCTTTTTAAAATACATTAAAACAAAGTTTTGGAATAATTGACCCAGTTCCCATAAACACCTCATTTTTTACTCTAGGATCAGGAAGGGAGAAAGCTAAATAAGTAAGAGGTGGATTTCAGAGGACTTCCCTTCAACCACTGCAAAGAAGGAAAAGGTACACCTGTGTAACCATGCCATTATCTGTGCCAAGAGATTCCAGGGACACTGACTGGTGGTGTGACTCTAATCCATTTATGAAACCCAGTTGCTGTTACCAAAGAGAAATGGGAAATTGGCAGAGAATTTATGTGACATAAAGTTTGTTTGCCATATAGAAGAGGCAGGTGGTAAGTATGGTCTAGAAAATATTTTAATACTTACTGGTGGTAATTGCTACCTGGTATATTGTTTTTGCTAAAATTTGTAGCTATTGGAATGTCAGGATTATCACTAGTTTTGGATGCTTCTAAAGGTTACATGATACTTCTTATAAAATACCCTCAAGGTCATCTTGAGGATCATCTTATTCACCAGCCTTCAGATCAAACTAACCTTGTTACATAATGGTATTCTGCATAAGAGCTTTATTATCTTCCCTGTTCTTGTGTCTGAAATTTACACTCCTGCCTCTCCTCCTTGCTCCATGTCTAGACTGCACCTCTTGTGTCATGTCCCTGCTTTACTGCAGCCAGCAGTAGAAAAACCAGAGGGAAGGCAGCTAAATTTCACTATTTTCTGTGTACCACATCCTGTACATATCTTGGTTTTCTGGTTAAAAAAAAAGTTTTTTAAGCTGGTTCTTTTATTTTACTCTGCTGAGCTCCTGGAAAGAACAGGGTCTTTTTCATTTTTGTTCTCAGCACTAAGCATAGTGCCTTGCACATATAGGTGTTTGCTGAATATTTTTAAAAGGAAATATAGGGGCGCCTGGGTGGCTCAATCGGTTGAGCATCTGACTTCGGCTCAGGCCATGATCTCGCAATTCTTGGGTTCAAGCCCCACGTTGGGCTCCGTGCTGACAGCTGGCTCTGAACCTGGAGCCTGCTTCGGATTCTGTATCTCCGTCTCTCTCTGACCCTCCTCTGCTCACGCTGCCTCTCTCTCTCTTAGAAATAAATAAAACGTTAAAGAAAATTTTCTTAATAAAAAAGAAATATAAATGCAAGTAATTAAATTGTGATATATTCATTTTGTGGAAGAAGAAATTTCAGCTGGCTTCTAGTTTTAAGTTTCTTAAGCTATTAAATATAAACATTCTGATTCCTGCAGACTTGGTCACTCAACATGTTCTTGTTAGCACTTCCATACCAGACGCTGCCCTGCGTGGTAGGTATACACTGAGAAGCAAAGCAGGCAGCGATGAAACACCCTGCATGTGGGGGCATGGGGGGCTCAGTCAGTTAAACGTCCAACTAGGTTGAGGTCACCATCTCAGCTCATGGATTCTCGTCCAACTTTGCTCAGGTCATGATCTCACGGTTCATGGGTTCAAGCCCTGCATCGGGCTCTGTGCTGACAGCTCAGAGCCTGGAGCCTGCTTCAGATTCTGGGTCTCCCTCTCTCTCTGCCACTCCCCCCTTGCACTCTGACTCTGTTTCCCAAAAACAAATAAAACATTAAAACAAAATTTAAAAATAAAAGCTGTATATTAAAAAAAAAACACCTGCCTTATGGAGGTTACATTCAAATAGTGAGACAATTGAAAATAGGCAAATACAGTACCGTAGAAGAGAATTTCTCTGGGAAAAAAATATAGCAGGGCAAAAGATGTCAGGGATGAGGTGGAGTTAGAGACAGCCTCACTGAGAAGGTAAGTGAGGAGTGTGTAGCTGACTCTGTAGAATATGTGACTTTTGATCTCTGCGTTGTAAGTTCAAGCGCCATATTGGATGTAGAGACTACTTAAAACATAATATCTTTAAAAAACAGCATTTGAGCCAAAACTAGAAGAAGGGAAAAATACTGCAGGTATCTGTAAGAAGAGCATTTTCAGAGGGAGTTGGGAAAGCAAAGGACTTGAGATGCAGGCATTCTCGAGTGTCTGACAAACCAGAAGGTTAATGTTAAAGCCATATGATGTGAACCAGAAGATGAGGAGAGATGAGAGAAGCAACAGAGAACTAGAGACTTCATTTAGACATGTAATGACTAGGTACTGTGCACCAGCCTTGCTCCTGAGTGACGGATTTGCTTCTTCAACAACCTTACTATGTTTTTAAGTATGTATGTATGTGTTTGTTTGTTTAGAGAGAGAGAAAAAGTGAAAGCAGGGAAGGGGCAGAGAGAGGGAGAGAGAGAATCCCAAGCAGGCTCCGCACTGTCAGTGAGGAGCCCAATGTGGGGCTCGATCTCAAATGGTGAGATCATGACCTGAGCCAAAATCAAGAGTCTGATGCTTAACCCACTAAGCCACCCAAGCACCCCAGCAACCTTACTCTTTCTATCTATGCCCTTTTCCCAGTAATAATTTTTAGCGCTTTATAATAAAAGCTACAAATACTACTTATTTAAAAATAAGAATTCGATTTTTGAATTGGGAAGAGTAGAAAACTTAAGTCTCCTTCAGAAAATTAACTAAATGTAAAACATTTGCTAAGACTCCTGACAGCCAAGTTAGAAATGGAAAAATGGGTTATTATACACATCAATACTATATAAAAGAAGCACATTGGTTCTTTGGGCAAAGTTAATATTTTAGATCAGTTTTCAAAAGGATTTTTCTCATTAGTTTTACAGTTGGTCTGTACACCTTATGCATGTCCTCATTTATCTCTTTTTGTAGCATATTCTGTAGCATATTCTGATAGTCATTTCTTACTTCTGCTTTCGAAAACAAAATCTAGAATGTAAGATGTGCTTCTAGAATTGCTAAGATGTAATTCCAAGAAAGATCAGATTACTTTAATCCCATTGTCCAGTATCCACCATCTTTCTTGCCCTAGGAATGTCCCAGGAGTAGTGAGCTTAATCGTTCCTCTACAGCAGCGGTTCTCAAATAGGAGTTACTTGCAGGTCTTGTTCAGAGACAGTTTGAGCCCCGCTCCTATTTCTAATTCAGTATTTAGGGTCTGGAGTGGGACCAGTGAATTTGAATTTCTATCAAGTTAACAGGTGATACTCATACTGCTGGTTGAGGGATATCTGTATTTTGAGACATACAGCATTACGATACCAGTTGTTCATCTCTTGAATGGAAGTAGAGAGTTTGAAAGTAAAATCTCTTCTGAGAACTCCAGATGTGAGTATTCTGTATTAACAGTAAAAAGGAGATCATATAGGGGTGCCTGGGTGGCTCAGTCGGTTGGGTGTCTGCTCTTGATTTCAACTCGGGTCATGATGTCATGGTTCATGAGTTCGAGCCCCGCATTGGGTTCTCTGCTCCCAGCACAGAGCTTGCTTCAGATCCTCTATCTCCCTCTCTCTCTCTCTGCCCCTCCACCCCTCTCTTGCCCTCTCAAAAATAAGCAAATATTAAAAACAAAAAAAGAAAAAAACAACCATGACCATGGGACATGGAAAGTAAACATAGCAGCAGCAAAAGACAAACCTCAATTCCAGCAATACTGACTCAACCCTCTACAGGCCTAGAAAAAAAAGGAGTGTTATTTCCAGTAATAAATACTATTTACTATTTGTCTCAGTATCTGCTGTTCAATACATTATGTGCAGCAAGCAACAGGATACAAAACAAAACTAGCAAAAGCTTCTTGAAGTCCATCATCAAGAGACAAAGCAATTAGCAGAGCCAGACTTAGATATGGCATGGATATTGGAACTATCAGATAGGAAATCTAAAATAGTTATAAATAATATGTTAGCCTACAGTGGAAAAGGTAGAGAATTTGAATAAATAGACAAGGAAATTCAGCAGATATAGAAGCTATCAAAAGAGTCAAATGGGAGAGGGCAGTCCAAGATGATGATGTAGGAAGGTCTTGAACTCACTTCCTCCCACAGACATAGCAGATCTATAGCAGACATGAAACAGTAGCCCCTGGAGAAGGCCTGAAAAGCAGCTGAACAGCTTCTCCACAACAAAAGAGACTGGTAGGAGAGGCAAAGACTTGGTCTCACCAAAAAGCCTACACCCAGTGCAGTGACCCAAAATCTGGATATCAAAAAGCCTGAGCTTCTCCCTGAGGAGTGAGGGTTCATGCCCCACAGCAGGCACCCCAACCGTTGGAACTTTTCACTAGGCAAATGAGCCCCCCAAACGGGGCTAATTGGGGTCTTTTGTGGTTCCATTAGCTAAAGCAATGTTGAGAAAGAAAAAGCTGAAGGCATCACACTCTTTGATTTCAAACTATATTACAAAGCTCTAGTAATCAAAACAGTATGGTACTGGCTTAAAACCAAACATCTAGATCAATAGAACAGAATAGCAGTCCCAGAAATAGGGGCACTTGGGTGGCTGAGTCAATTAAGTGTTTGACTCTTGGTTTTTGGCTCAGGTCCTGAGATCTGACCCCATGCTTGGGATTCTCTCTCTCTTTCTCTCTCTCTCTCTCTATCTCTCTTCCTCCCCATCCACACTGTCTCTGCATTTCTCAAAATAAGTAAATAAACTTTAAAAAAAAGAGAGAAAAAAGGAACCCCAGAAGTAAGCCCACACACATATGGTCAATTTATTAAAAAGATAAGAATATCCAGGAGAGAGCTGGACGTCCGGCTTGGGAGCGGGCACCTTCGCTTCGCGCGCGACCANAAAAAAAAAAAAAAGATAAGAATATCCAATACAGAACAGTCTCTTCAACAATTTATGTGGGAAAACTGAGCATCCACATGCAAAAGAATGAAGTTGGAACACGATCTTACACCAACTATAAATAATAACTCAAAATGTATTAAAGAGTTTTTTAAAATGGGGGCACCTGGATAGCTCAGTCGGTTAAGCATCCGACTTCGGCTCAGGTCATGATCTCACGGTTTGTGGGTTCGAGCCCCCCATCAGACTCTGCATACAGCTCAGAGCCTGGAGCCTGCTTCAGATTCTGTATTTCTCTCTCTCTTGGCCCCTCCCCAACTTTCACTCTGTCCCTCTCTCTCTCTAAAAATAAATAAACACTAAATTACGTTTTAATTAAAAAAAAAAGTTTTAAAAAATGTGCTAAAGAGTTGAATGCAAGAACTGAAACCGTAAAACTCTGAGAACATAGGCAGGGTGCCTGAGTGTCTCAGTCAGTTAGGCGGCAAGTGGAGACTCTTAGTTTTGGCATAGGTCATGACCTCACAGTCTGTGAGCTCTTGGCCCTCATCAGGCTCTGTGCTGACAGTGCAGAGCCTCCGTGAGATTCTCTCTTTCTGCCCCTCCCCATTTCATTCCCCTTCCCTTCCTACCTCTCTCTCTCTCTCGCAGTACATAAATAAACCTTTTTAAAATTTTTTTTAAAAAAACATAGGCAATAAGCTCCTTCACATCAGTCTCAGCAATGATTTTTTTTTGGATCTGACCTCCAAAAGCAAAAGCAACAAAAGCCAAAATAAAATAATGGGATTATATCAAACTAACAAGCTTCTGCACAGCAAAGGAAACCAGCAAGATTAAAAGACAATGTACTGAATGGGAGAAAATATTTGCAAATGATTTATCCAAAATATGTAACACTTATCTATAACTCAACACCAAAAATATCCCCAAACTCCAGTTAAAAAATGAGATGAAGAACTGAATAAGAATTTTTCTTTCTTATTTTGTTTCAAGCAAACTCTATGCCCATTGTGGGGCTTGGACTCACAACCCTGAGGTCAAGAGTTACATGCTCTACTGATTGAGTTAGCCTGGCACCCTGAAATAGACATTTTTCTGCAGAAAACATACAGATGGCCAACAGATGCATGAAAAGATGCTCCACATCACTAATCATCAAGGAAATACAAATCAAAATCACAATGAGATGCCACCTCACACCTGTTAGAATGGCTAGTACAAAAAAAGAAGTATTAGCAAGCTTGTGGAGAAAAGGAGACCATGCACTGTTGGTGGGAATGGAAAAGAGTATGAAGTTTTCTCAAAAACTTAAACATAACTACCATATGATCCAGAAATTCCAGATATTTATCCAAAGAAAACAAAAACACTAATTCAAAAAGATATCTGCAACCCTGTGTTTATATCAGCATCATTTATAACAGTTAAGATATGGAAATAACCCAAGTTTTCACTGATGAATAAGTAGCTAAAGAACATGTGGTGTATATATATATACATACACATGCATATACTCATGTGGAATACTGCTCAGCCATGAAAAAGACCAAAATCTTGCCATTTGCAACAACGCTGATGGACCTTGAGGGAATTCTGCTCCGTGAAGGAAGTCAAACAGAAAAATACAAATACCACTTACATGTGGAATCTAAAAAACAGTAAATTAACAGACAAAACTTAAAGATACAGAGAATAGAACTGTGCTAGAAGGGATGTTGGTTTGGAGATGGGCAAAATGGGTGAATAGGGTCAAGACAACAAACGTTCAATTATAAATTAAGTCAGGAGGGTGCAATGCACAGCATGGTGATTATAGTCAATAATATCATAGTGCATACTTGCAAGTTGCTCAGCAATGAGAAAAGAAATTATGATTCTGCATGATGATGAATGGTAAGTAAACTTACTGTGGTGATCATTTCAAAAGAGCATACAAATGTTGATCATTATACTGTATGCTTGGAAATATTGTTATATATCAACTATACTTCAATACAAAAAAAAAAAAAAAAGAACACTGGGACACCTGGCTGGCTCAGTCAGCAGAGCATGCACTTCTCAGTCTTGGGGTCATGAGTTCAAGCCTTACATTGGGCATAGAGCTTATTTAAAAAACAAACATAGGGTGCCTGGGTGGCTCAGTTGGTTAAATGTCCAATTCTTGGTTTCAGCTCAGGTCATGATCTCATGATTCATGAGTTTGAGCCCCACATCAGGCTCCACACTGAGCACAGAGCCTGCTTGGGATTTTCTCTCTCCCTCTCTCTCTGCCCCTCCCTTGTGCTCATTCTCTTTCTCTCTCTCTCTCTCTCCCTCTCTCAAAATAACTAAATAAACATAAAAATTTTAAAACACAAACACATTAACCTGAAAAAATAAAAGTTTAAATGGAAATGATGGAATGAAAAATTATGGTAACATAAGAAGAATGCCTTCTAAAAGCACAGTAGTAAATTTGACATGGTCAAAGAAAGAAAGAAAGAAAGAATTGAAGACAGGTCAATAATTATCCACCATGAAGCTCAAAAAGAAAAAAATAAGAAAAAAAAACACACAAGAGCTATGGGACAATATCATATAGTCTACTATTTGTGTAATTTTAATCCCAGGAGGAAAAGAGAGAGAAATGGAACAAAAGCGTTTGAAGAGATAATGGTCAAGAATTTTTCAAAATTAATGAAACACATCAAACCACAGTTGCAAAATGTCAAGGATTTTTTTTTTAATTTTTAAACCTAGATATACAATATTCAAACTGCTAAAGACCAAAGATAGAAAATCTTGTAGGCAATCGGCGGGAGGAAATAAGATACCTGTATACAGAACCAAAGATGAGATTAATGTAAGTTTCTTCTGTTTTACATAAAGTGCTATAATACTAGCTTGTCGTGGACTATGACAAATTAAGGATGCATGTTACAATTCCTAGAGCAGAGTTTCTCCACTGGGGCTCCACGGAGCCTAGGTTTCTGCAAGATGTGGCTTAGAGTTTTGTTGGAGATAATGGTTTGATGAACTGCGTGAAGCAAGGCCAAGGTGTGTGCAATGTTTGTCTCAGCAGTTGTGCAAGTCCACTTGCACAGTCACTGGCGTGACGTCTTTAAAGTACCAAAATGAGAAAGAACGGTTAACTCTAAATTCTGTGTGCAACAAAGCTGTGTTTGAAAAATAAAGAAAAAATGCTTTTCAGAAAAAAAAATTGGAGAAATTGAATAGATTCACTACAAAAAATTGTTGAAGTTCTTGAGCAGAAGGAATGAGATATAAGACTAATTTGGATCCCCACAAAGAAATGATTTGAGGAAGCACTTAAAATGTACATAAATATAAAGAACATTTTGCTTATATTTAATAGCTCTTGAAAATAATTGATGGCCTACTCAAAAAATAAGTACAATATATTGAGGGTTTATAATGTATGTAAAAATAAAATGTAAATAATAATACAAAAGATGGAAGATTCTTAGTCAATGAGCGTTAGTTATGATGTGTTTTAATATGTTCTCAATTCTGGGCTGAACTTGAGTGCAGACTTCATTTTCACCTAAAATAAATAAGGCTGGTAACGTATATAAGGAATTGAAATCTGTAGTAAGTTGTCCTTTATTTTCCTCTTCTTTTTTATAGAAATCCAAAACTTGTCTAAAGGCCAATGAGTAAATCACATCTTCAGTATGCAGTCAGCCTGCAGCTCACATATTGTCAAGCTGAACAGATTTAGAGAAAGGGAACTTCCTTGAATCCTAAATGAGCTGGAAGGGAGGAAGAATACTGTACAGTTTTATTCTGCGGTTCTGCTAGGCGCTTTCATAAAACTGGACACTTGCTGATATTCTTCCTCACTCTCAAACCCAAGCAACAGTGGAAACTCTTCCAAATTTCCTTTTGCAATATTTTCCCAAAACTTCATTTCCCTTTAAAATCCAAGAATCTCGTCATTTGAAATCAAAAGCTGTTCTACAGGGTCTTGCAGAGATTATTCAACAAATAGGTTCATCAGATTTTTAAATATGTCTGCTAAGGAGGCTTATTTCTGTAGACCTTTTCATTTCAAAGTCCTGAACAAACTCGAGTCCTCTATTTTCTTGAAAGTACTTTGCAGGTCTCTTTGAGCCCAAACACCTTACTGAGAACACTTCCTTTGCTAAGCCCCCAGGTTTCTGTATGTAGCAAGGGATTTATGCACCCCTTTTTTCCAGGTTTTGAAAGAGTTTTTTAAGACATTCTCAAGTTGGGGCACCTGTGATTGAGCATCTGACTTAGGCTCAGGTCATGATCTCATGGTTTGTCAGTGCAGAGGCTACTTCAGATCCTCTGTGCCCTTCTCTCTGTCCCTTCCCCACTTGCACTCTTTCTGTCTCTCAAAAATAAGTAAACATTTTTTTAAATGACATTCTCTCTTTTTTTTAATGTTTGTTTACTTATTTTTGAGAGAGAGAGCATGAGCAGGGGAGAGGAAGAGAGAGCGGGAGACAGGTTCCAGGCTCTGAGCTGTCAATGCAGAATCTGAAGCAAGTTCCAGGCTCTTAGTTGTCAGCACGGAACCTGACACATGGCTTGAACTCACAAATTGTGAGATCATGACCTGAGTGGGAGCTGAAGGCTTAACTGACTGAGCCATCAAGGTCCTCCCCCACCAAAAAAACATTCTCAAGTAAATTAGTCTTTGTTTAATAAAGGTAACCATTTTTCGTTAGCACCTTTCCAAATTTCAACTTCAGGAGTTTTTGACACCAGCATCTCTGTAAAGACAACAGTATGTTGTGTCATTAATACCTGGATTTATTTTTCTTTAACAGGAGGCTGCAGCCACCAGTTGATAGGGCATCATCAGTTCAGATGCCAACACAAGTTCCTTTAAGATAGACCTTTTGTTTCCAGACATAAAGACATACATTAACACATCTTGGTCTTTGCTTGTTTCAAGCAGTTCATCAAACCATTATCTCCAACAAAACTCTAAGCTACATCTTGCAGAAACCTAGGCTCCGTGAGCCCCAGTGGAGAAACTCTGCATGCATCTAGTAACATGCATCCTTAATTTGTCATAGTCGAAGACAAGTTAGTATTATAGCACTTTATGTAAAACAGAAGAAACTTGCAACAGTTTATCTCGCTTATCACCCTCTATTCCTTGTGCTATTGCTATCATATGTTTTATATCTACTTATTTATAAATACTACAGGACTACGTTATAACTTTTGCAATAATAATCAGTTGACCTTTAAATATATTAAGAGGAGAAAGAGTCTATGTGGTCAGCAGAATGATGGTCCCCAAAATATGTCCATGTCCCAATCCCCAGAATTTGTGACTATGTTAGGTTACATGTCAAAGGGGAATTATGGTAGTAGATGGGATTAGTGATGCTAATCAATTGACTTTAAGAAAGGGCTATTATCTTAGATTATCCATCTAGGCTCAGAAAAATTACAAGGATCCCTAAAATGGAGAAAGAGAGGCAGGAAAGAAATAGAAATGGCAGCATGAGGACTCAGCTTGACATCGCTGGCTTTGACAAGCCAAGGAATGGAGTTGGCCTCCAGAAAGTAGAAAAGCAAGGAAACAGATTGCACTCTAAAGCCTCCAGAAGGAAAACTGTTAACCCCTTCATGTTAGCTCGGTGAAGCCCATTTCAGACCTCTGACCTTCCAGATTAAGTCAATCAATTAGTCTTATTTTAACTCACCTTGTGGTAATTTGTTATAGTAGCAATAGGACACCAATATAGACAGTATTTTGTATTTACTTTTTCAGGTGCTCTTTATTTCTTCCTGTAGATTGAAATTGTCATATTATGTCACTTACTTTTAAAGAACATCTTTTTTTATTCCTTGTAATAGAGGCTGGCTAGTTAGGAATTCTCCCAACTTTCTTTTATCTTTATCTCTTTATTTACCTTTCATTTATGGAGATTATTTTCTCTAGATATACAATTTTTGTTCAACTTATATTTTCTTCCATTCAGCTCTTTAAAGTAGTCATATAGTTGTCTTCTGGTCCTGATTGTTTCTCATGAGAGAAATATTTGCTTCATTTTCCCCCATACATAATTCTTTTTCCTTTGGTTATTTTAAGATTTTCTCTCTTTTTTTGGTTTTCAGCAGTTTGATAGGACACAAGTCTGGTTTTCTTTGTGCTTTTGCTACAAGGAGTTCACTGAAAGTTTTGGAACTATAAGTTGATGTTTTCACCAAATTTGGGAAATTTCAGCTATTATTGTTTTAAACAGTTCATCTTCCCCCTTACATAATTTCTCTCTTTTCCATCTGGTTTACAACTGCATGCATATTAGGCTGCTTGATATTGTCTAACTACTTACTAAGGCTTTGTTTTTATTCATCTTTTTTTTCTTTTTCTTCAGATTGGATAATTCTGTTGATTATTTCTTCAAATTCACTGATGCTTTTTACCATCTCCAATCTGATGTTAGACCCATCCAAAGAATTTTTCATTTCAAATATTATACTTTTCAGTGCTAGAATTTCATTTTAGTTTTTTTTTAATAGTTTTCATTTTTCTCCTGAAATTCCTCCATCTGCTCACTCACTATGGCTAACTTTTTCTTGTGAGTCTTTGAAAATATTTATAATAACTGCTTTAAAGTCCTTTAAAGTCATATAGGTCATCTGAGGGTTTGTTTCTATTGATAACTTTTTCTCTAATCTTGGGTCATGTTTTCCTGTGTCGTTACAGGTTTAATTTCTTTTTTAATTTTTTAAATGTTTATTTTTGAGGACAAAGTGTGAAAGGGAAAAGTGCAGAGAGAGAGGGAGACACAGAATCCAAAGCAGGCTCCAGGCTCTGAGCTGTCATCCCAGAGTCCGATGCAGGGCTCAAAACCATAGTCTGTAAGATTATGACCTGAACCAAAGGTGGACATTTAGCCAGATGAGCCACTCAGGTACCCCTAATTTTTAAAAATTTTTTAGATTTTTTAATTTTTTAGTGAGCTCACACCCAAAGTGGGGATTGAACTCATTATCCTGAGATCAAGAGTCACGTGCTATACTGAATGAGCCAGCCAGGTGTCCCACATGTTTAATTCTTTGTTTTCTCTTTAGAAATTTGTTTGTTTATTTATTTATTTATTAGTTTTTGAGAGATAGTGTATGCAGGCACAAGTCAGGGAGAGCCAGAGATAGAATTCCAAGTGGGGCTCAATCTCATGAACCCATGAGATCATGACCTGAGCCAAAATCAAGAGTCGAACAATTAAGCAACTGAAACACCAGCCACCCCTAATTAATTTTTTTAAGATTTTACTTTTAAGTAATCTTTACACCCAACATGGGGCTTGAATTCACAACCCTGATATTAAGAGTCACATGCCCACAAACTGAGCCAGTCAGGCACTCCATATGTTTAATATTTTTTATCCTAGACATTGTAGATAATACATTAATCCATCTTCCTCTTAAGGGTTCTAATTCCTATTCTATCAAGTTAGAACATTAACTTGTTAGTTACTGATGCTAAGTTACTGATGACTTTAGCGGCAGATAACTTTGAACTTGTGTAAGCTTAGTTTTTATATTTTTAGAATGGCTTTATTTCAATTTTACTCCTAGTCTTAGAGCAAATCTTTAGTCCCAGGAAATAGTCTTTACTCCAAAGGTGTAGCCCCTTTTGAATTTTGATTAAAAGCTTAAAATGTTTACCAAGCCCCACTGACTTGGTAGGACTATGGTCTGAATGTCTGTTTCCTCCTAAATTCACATGTTGTAATCCTAACACCAAGTGTAATGGTGTTAGAAGGTGAGCCCTTTCGGAGGTGATTAGATCATGAAGATAGAGCCCTTATGAATGGGATTAGTACTTTTATAAAAGAGGTCCCACAGAGCTCCTTAGCTCCTTTCCATCAGATGTGGATACAAGAAGCCTGGAGGAGGACCCTCGCTCCACCATGCTGGCACCTCAGTCTTGGACTTCCAGCTTCATAACTGAGTAATAGGGGTGCCTGGATGGCTTGGTCAGTTAAGCATCCGACTCTTAATTTCGGCTCAGGTCATGATCTCAGGGTTCATGAAGTTGAGTCCAGCGACGGGCTCCATACAGACAGCCTGCTTGAGATTCTGTCCCTCCCTCTCTATCTGCCTCCCCCTGCTCCTTTCCCTCTCTCTCTCTCAACATAAATAACATTTTTAAAAAACCTGTGAGAAATAAATTTATTTTGTGTATAAGCTCCTCGACCTGTGATATTTTTGTTATTTGATATTTGTGATATTTTGAACTAATACAGTAGGATTCAAAATCCAAACTCTTCTTCTTCTATGTTGACAACAATTGAAATCTCTTCTCCATTTTTTCTGGCTGTACCTTTTCTCATTTTTTTTGAGATCAGATATATGCAATTCATCCAAATACTTGAAGGACATTTGTACATAGATTTTGGGACTACCATCTCTATGACTCTCATTTCCAGAATGTTCTCCCCCTTAATTTCTAGCTGTTTTAGTAGCCCCACACTCTGTTCTCTGTTGCCTTAATCCAGTAAGGCTTCAGTTTAAGTTCTAGCTACTCTCTATCGCACTTACTGGGCATTGTCCTCAGAGGGGTGAAACTGTTTAAACATGGTTCTCAGCAAGTGTTTCCTTTTCCATGGTTGAATCCTCTTTAGTTTAGGCCTGCTTTTGGTTGCTCTCCAGCTATTTTTTACATTTTGTCCAGAGCCCAGAATTTGTTATCTGTGGGAGGCTTAGTCCAATATAAGCCACTGTCCCTTTACTGGAAGGAAAACCTCCATATTACTTTTTTAATTTAAAAACTAACTTTTAGGGGCACCTGGGTGGCTCAGTCGGTTAAGCGTCCGACTTCGGCTCAGGTCATGATCTCATGGTTCATGGGGCTCTGTGCTGACAGCTAGCTCAGAGCTTGGAACCTGTTTCAGATTCTGTGTCTCCCTCTCTCTCTGACCCTCCCCTACTCACGCTCACTCTCTCTCTCTCAGAAAAAAAAAACAAAAACAAAAAGACTAGACCCAGGGCACCTGGCTGGCTCAGTCGGTAGAACATGTGACTCTTAATATCAGGATTGTGAGTCCAGGCCTCATGTTGGGTATAGAGATTACTAAAAAAAAAATAATAAATGGACTTTAAAAATAAAATCTTAAATGGATTTTAAAAATAAATAAAATCTTAAGAAAAGTAGGTTTTGCCTCATTCTCTTTGAACCAAGCAGGTGTACCCACTGGTGCACCCACAGGTGCATACCTGGTGGGTGCACAGTCTTGTGCGCACACTCACACACGCGGGAGCACACTCACAGGTAGTCACACAAGGGCAGAGGCAGAGGCAGCAGGCACCTGCCCAGATGCCATTGCAACACTCCAACTTGGCAATTCATTTGCAGGCCGACCCCCAAACCTATACCTCCCAGACACCCCCCTCAGAAAACAGTGCCTTCCCCCAAAGCACACACACAAAGTAAAAGTTAACTAATTGATGAGTAGTATGGAAAATGATAAAAAATTAAGATGACACTGATGTTGTTCTAAATAATAATACATTAGTTTTAGGCTCAAAGATAATAAGACCTGGTCTGGATTAGGTAACATTTGTGTTTGTCTTGTCGTCAGACCTTGTTCATAACTTTGAAACAGTTGTTGGCTCTTCTTTATACCAGTTCACTTGGAAATCAAGTCAGACAGTAACATATGGGAAATATCTCTGATATTAAGTACACTTTGCCCAATTAGAAGTCAGAAATATGTGTTCTCATGTCAAGTGTTATAGTGTCTGTAATATCGCTCTGTACGTAGGAAGTCATAGGAAGAGAATGAAGAAATGTCATCCATCACTATTGAATTTTGCCAGCTCACTTATTCACAACAGGAACTGTGAAGGTGTGGGACCCAAGACAAAAAGATCATCCTGTTGCTAATATGAAACCTGTACAAGGAGAAAACAAGAGAGACTGTTGGGCTGTGGCATTTGGTAAATTATGGAAGAACTCTCCCATTTGATGTATCAGATGGTAAAAAGCACAGTGCTTCAAGGAGTCCCTAATAGTCTCATTAATAATCTGTGGATTAATTTGATACTTTCTTGAGGCAAATAGAGATGGTGGTTAATATCAGCCTCTGGCTCATAGGTTTGAATCTTCATTTTGTTACTTCTTGGCTGAGTGAGGTGGGCATTTTACCAAGCTTCTCTGTTCCTTAGTTTCTTCATTTATAAAGTGCAACTAATAATAAAATTTACCTAATAGTATTATGAGGTTTCAATGAATTAGTATATGTAAAGCATTAAATTATTAAGTGCTCAAAAATATTTACTTGGGTTCAATGAGAATGTAGACCTAGTTAGAGTCAAGTGCCATTGATGGAGCTAAGCAGGGTCTCAAACACAAATAACGACCTAACAAATCTTACATTACACTTTACACAGAGAATGTTTATTTTCCAGAACATCATTATGCCATTACAGAATTATTTGTTGTACTTTAATAACTATATTCCTCTGTCACAATACTTAAAATGAATATTGATTTTGTAGGACTAATTGACATGTGCCCTAATATCTCTTACTGAGAGCCAAAACTAAAAGAATTTTTGCTACTAAAAAAATTAATTAATTAAAAATAAAAAGACTAGAACAAGTAGACCAAACTATAGTATTTTGGGTTTTTTTTTACGTTTTTTAAAAATATTTTATTTATTTCTGAGAGAGAGAGAGAGACAGCGTGAGCACGGGAGGGTCAGAGAGAGAGACAGACACAGAATCTGAAGCAGGCTCCAGGCTCTGAGCTGGCAGTCAGCACAAAGCCCGAAGGGGGGCTCCAACCCACAAACCTGAGATCATGACCTGAGCCAAAGTCGGACACGTAACCGACTGAGCCACCCAGGTGCCCCCAAACTATAGTATTTTGTACTAGAGATCAGTTTTATAGATAATATTATCTTCTATTTTCTAAATTTTCTGTAACTTGATTTTTTTAATTAAAAAAAATTTTAATGGATACAACTTGCATGGAGAGGAAGAGGCATTCCAATAGTAGGAAGTACATGAAGTAAAAGGTGTGTTTATGTGAAGAACATGAGTCATCTTTGGGTCAGCTGTTGAGTGGGAGCAGGATGGTTTTGCAAGGGCGGAGAAGTGTAATGAAACAAGGAATCTCTGCCTTATCAAAGGCAATTCGCCTCAACTCATTGCCAAAGAGCTTGAGTTATAAACCTGCTGGATTACCTCAGGTAGTAGAAGAGTAACTGAATCTGCCATAGAGAGGCTTAAATATTTTATTGAAAATTTCCAGAGGTGCCTGGGTGGCTCAGTTGATTAAGCATTTATCTGGTGATTTCGGCTCAGGTCACTATCTCATGGTCATGAGATCAAGCCCTGAGTTGGGCTCTGTGCTGAGCATGGAGCCTTCTTAAGATTATCTGTCTCCTTCTCCTTCTATCCCTCCCCTGTTCCTACTCATTCTCTCTCAAAAATGAAATGAAAATTAAAATTAAAAAATAAATAAAATGTCCACCTTAATATTACATAAGATAATTAACAGACATGTACAACTAATATGTATGCATCTTTATGTAAATCATAAAGGGATATTGAAAAAGGAAAATAATTTGTAGAGTGATGAAATTTGGAGATGATCTTTTAATACAGCAGATCTCAATCTTTTCCCCGCAGGACATACAAACCGGGTGACTTTCACATTCCCATGGAATTCCTAGAAGGTGGCCTCTGGCACAAATAAGAACACACTGGAGATTGTGGGAAATTGTTTTTTGGCTTCCAGTAACACACTCCCCCTCCGCCACTTTTCCTCCTCCATTCAGGAGTGTACGTACATTAGAATTCAAGTAAGTAAGAATGTTATTATCCAAAAAACCTTGATTCTGTTCTAAGTTACCTAATTAGAAAACATTCATCCATTTAACAGGTATTTACTAAATGCCTACCATGTGCAATGTCCTCGTTCTATTTCAACTATTGCAACTTACTGATTACACAGTTCATGACTGGTTTGGGTAAGACACCCATGTAAGGCAACAGAAAAAGATTGAGAGAATCTTTGTTTTAAATAATTTAAATTGTCATAAAGTTGTTTATAAAATAAATGAAGATCTTTAATAAACTGACACCTATCAGGCTCACTCAATACTCAATTTCTTCAAAGTCTTAACTTCAGACCAACTTCTCAGTAGCGCGTAAGCAGACTGGAAGGTAGAAGAAGAAATAAAGCAAAGATCCAAAACTCTTGTCTTGCCTTTGTTCACCATATTTAATCACCACTAAAAGTTTTTTTATTTTGTTTAGTTTTTTCCCACTACTTTGAAATAGTATTTCATATGTATTCCTTTCTCTTGGCTCTGAGTACTAACTTTTCTACCCAGTTTATCCTGCATGCTTTTATTACCTCATATTTTCTTCCTATAATGTGATCTCCATGAGAACAGGAACTTTGTTTTATTCACCACTGACCTGGCATATCCTAGTACCTGGCACATAATATGTACTCAATAAATATTTGTTATTGAATTACGTGTCCCCTTACATTTTACTCTCTTTCTCTCCCAATCATCCTCAAGATGAAGTCCCGATTCCTCAGGCTTGTTTTCAAGGACCTCCTTTGGGGAGCTGGCTACCACACTGTATGTGTCACCACCTCCTTTCCAGCTTCAACACCCCTAGCAGTCCTGTCGGATCCTAGGGGTCTCTAGATTAGGAGGCCCATTGCCTCTCTGTCCATCCAGTCACATCCCAGTCACCTCTCCGTGTTCTGCTCATGTGCCTCCTCTCCCTGAAGATGGCGGTTATGTTCATCCCCCCTGCTCTCCCCTCATTTCTCTCCTCTTCCATCGTAATGAAGATCCACTTCACTCAGTACTGCAACCACTGGCCCTATTCCTATAGGTTTATGTATTCTTTTTAACTGTCTCAAATGCCCATCGTCTGTCCACCTGGCACATAAGTACTGAAAAACTGAGAGCTCAAGGCCTCAGGCATTAACATCTTTGATTTCTTCACATGCCGTTTTGCACATTCTGAGATAGCTTCATCTTTCCCCTTTTACTTAGCGGACTCACCTGTTGGGTCTCAGCTTGAACACTCATTTTATTTTTAATTTTTTAAATGTTTATTTTGAAGAGAGAAGGGGAGAGAGAGAGAGAGCAAGCCGGGGAGGGGCAGAGAGAGAGGGAGACACAGAATCCAAAACAGGCTCTAGGCTCTGAGCTGTCAGCCCAGAGTCCAATGTGGGGGGCTCAAACTCACAGACCATGAGATACTGAGCTAGGCTGAAATCAGACTTACCTGAGCCACCCAGTCACCTGTCAGCTTGAACATTGTTTATAAGTTTTCATCCACTAGACAAGAATATCTATGCTTTTCCCTCTTATAAAACACTCAACACACTTCACTATATCTCTTCCTACTTGCCTCTAAGATCAATGAGAATACACCTGCTTGTTCATTGCTTTATTCCCAGCACCTAGCCAAGCACTGGCAATAAAAAGTGCCCAAGAAGGGGCGCCCGGGTGGCTTAGTCGGTTAAGCGTCCGACTTTCGCTCAGGTCATGATCTCGCGATTCATGGGTTCGAGCCCCGCGTCGGGCTCTGTGCTGACTGCCAGCTCAGAGCCTGGAGCCTGTTTCAGAGTCTGTGACTCCCTCTCTCTCTGACCCTCCCCTGTTCACGCTGTCTCTCTCTCTCTCTCTCCTAGAAATAAATAAAACATTAAAAAAAATATTTAAAAAAAAAAAGTGCCCAACAAATACTTGTTTAAGTCAACAAATATTTCTTTTTTTTTCTTTCTCATGCATAATAATATATTAAATACCTTCTCGGTTTTTTAAAAATATACTCCTATTTAATAAAGGAAAGGATGAGAATTTAATCATCAGAGATAAATAAGTATGGCCCGTGGGAGTGTGTCTGCAGAAAAATTGGACATATTATTCAAAGCCTTCCACCGATTGGCCCCTTGTTCTCTCCTTTCCTTCCTCAAATAATTTTGAGACCTACCCTATAGAGGCACTAGAGATATGGTGGTCAACAAAATGAAGTCCCAATCCTCAGCGACTAAGTTTATACCCTAATAGGGAAGATAGAATATTAACCAGTAAGCAAAGGATGTACTACCAGGCAGCAGTAAGCACATGGAAGGAACCAAAATAGAGGAAGTAGATAGTAACTGAGCATGGGGTGACTATTCCAGATAAGGTGGCCGAGGAAGGCATCTCTGAGGAAGGACCCGAGGAAAGTGACAGATGAGCTGTGTGCATGTGTGGACGGAGAGTGGTATTTGCAGAGGCAACTGCAAATGTGAATCCTGAGGCAGGAAAAGATCTAGCGTGCTTGAGGAAGAGAAAGGAGAGTGAGCGAGAGCGGAAGGAGCCAGGTTAAAGAGTGGGAACAAACAGGTGGGGGAGTTAAGGAGGGCCTCATGCACCGCAGTAAGGTCCCGGGGCTGTATTATAAGTAAGACTGGAAGATATGGAGCATGAGAGTGGCGTAACCCATTTTCATTTCTTTCATCGTTGACTGAGCACCTGCCGTATGCCACGCACAGTGCCCAGCTCTCTTCTTGGACCGCACACCGACTTGCCCCTCGCCATGCTCCACCCGCACTAGCATATTTGCACTCTTGGGACAAGCCACAGACTTTCCATGCCTTCGCCCACGCCCTACACTGTTTCCTATGCAGCTGTCAAGACTCAGCTAAAACGGTTTCCTTCTGGTGAAGCCCGATTTTCTTGGGCTCCCACGGAGCTACTTTCTGCCTCTGCCACAGTAGTTATAATTGGCTGTGAGCACATCAATTCCTCCCACCAGACCAGAAGTCAGCAGCACGTCTTATTTTTGTCTAAGGCCCTTGATATGAGTCATTTATTCCCTTTACACTTGTATAAATTGAATCCCTTTTGGAGGCTATTTTAAGCATAAAAGAACAATATGTATGATATGCTAGGAGATAAAACCAGCTCAGTGGCATGGAAAAAAAAAAGATGCTCCTTGAATCTAATGAAAAAATAGCACTGCAATATATATATTTAATGAAGCATTTTATCATTCATAAAACTTAATAAAAAGATTTCGTGAACATCACAGGATCGCAGACATAGAATTGACCTTGTAGCCTTGTAATCGGCTTCTTCTTGTCAGGCCAGAGAATCCTCAAGCAAAGAGGCTAGGGTGTCACAGAGCAGAATGAAGGATGAGCAGAGCGGAGGAGCATCAGTGCTAGCTGCAGTCACAGATGGGACAAGGCTCTCTCCATCCGCACACGGTAGGAGCCTCCTTGCCCCCGCTAGTGGCTGTACGTGTGGAGCTCACACGTACACGTTCCCCTCTCTTTCCTTATCTAGATCCAGGAATTGGAACATTTTGGAAACTCCTATACCCACTTCTGTACTTCTTCCCCTGAGACAGGAAGAGAGAGAGAAGTACAAGACTATGCTACAGGCAAATTCTGGTGACTGCTCAGAATACACTTAAAAGAAAGGAACTTCTGTGGCCCCTGGGTGACTCAGTTGGTTAAGTGTCCAACTCTTAATTTTGGTTCATGTCATGATCTCATGGCTGCTGAGATGGAGTCCCTCATAGGGCTCTATGCTGATGGTGTGGAGCCTGCTTGGGATTCTCTCTCTCCTCTCTCTCTGCCCCTCTGCAACTTACACTCAAGCACTTGCTCACTCTTTCTCTCTCTCAAAATAAATAACTAAACTTAAAAAAAAAATGACTTCTAAGTGTTTCTCCTGCTGCCTTGGCTTGAATATATGCATTAGGAGCACAGCCAAAGCCAAACACACCTGGAATTGAATGAACAAATGAATTATTAAAGAGCTAAGTAGAATAATAGTAGATATAACTGAAGAGACAACAACATAAATTTGAAAAAGCAAAGAAAAATAGGTGCTTTAAGTTTTTAAATTATCTAGTTGGATAAAATAAGACAAATACATTGAGTGGTTTAATAAGGGAGATGTTAAGGAATATTTCAAATGGCAAGCCTGTATAAGTAGGTGTACTTAAGGATTATTTCTTACATATAATCAGTCATCAAAGTTTTAAAAGCTTATTTTAAATTTTCATTATAATTTCACTTCAAATATTGCTAGATTTTCTTAAAATGGTTGAATTTGCCCTTTACCAATATGCCAACCTTTTCTTTTGCTAAGTTCATCAAGAAACCACTGAGTTAATAATGTATTTATCTATAAGCACAAGTGATTAATGTGAGAGCATGTTAATATTAAACAGTTGTTAAGGTCCCTACATCTCAATCGTGACATTTTATCAATTACAGCATGTTTATGTTCTGGATATTGGGTAGTAATAATACCAGAAGGGGTAGTGATCTTGAGCAGCATCCTTCAAATTATAGTCTGTGTTCATTTATACAACTTTGCGAATGTTAATAGAAACAAGAGTATTTTCGCAAATCTTGGTGCAAAAATCTCTTTTGACATTTCACGTTTGATACTGATCCTAAAAATAGAAGTGCCCTTGTTGTAGCCTGCGTACCAATTATTCCGTTATTCTTTAAAAAGCTACATGTTGGCTCTAAACTAAGAAATTTGTAACCTCGAGTTAAAATGGAACAAGTGAGTTTCACTATCTTGTAATTGTTAGAAGATTTAAAAATTTGTATCCCCAGGCACAGAATCTACTTGTTATAATTGTGTGTAATAATAGATTCTTAGGGCATTAAGAATTTTATGTGAAACCTATTAAAAACAGCTCATTACTTTGTTGCCAATGCAAGTCTGTGCAGCCAGTGAAACCAAAGACCATGGGAAAAAACCTTGAATTCTTTGCTGATTGCTTTCCTAAATATTGTCTAGTTTATTTAATCTCAAACAAAAAGGAATTAACATTTCTTGATCACCTACTGTGTGCTAAGTGTTCATAAGTACCATATGCACAATATATATATACGATTACGGTAGTATGGTTCCCAGTTTATAAGAAACTGAAGTCATTAACTTAATAAAAGGCCTTAGGGGCACCTGGCTGGCCCAGTCAGAAGACCCTATGAATCTTGATCTCAGGGTTTTGAGTTTGAGCCCCACACTGGGTGCACAGATTACTTTAAAATAAAATCTTTAAAAATTAAAAAAAAAAAAAAACTTTTTAAAGGCCTCATGGATTTTTTTTCAAAACCTATTTTGTTCCCACCTGGTCTTCAACAATCAATCTAAACAGTTTTAACTGCAAAGATCTGAAGGTATCCCAAAATTGTTCAGATTTTATTTTTTTTAAGGAGGAAATAGCTGCAGGGTGCCTCAGTGACTCAGTAGGTTAAGCTTCTGACTTTTGATTGTGGCTCAGGTCATAATCTCATGGCTCATGGTTTCGAGCTCCATGTCAGGCTCTGCACTGAGCTTGGAGCCTGCTTGGGATTCTCTCTCTTCCTCTCTTGCCCCTCCATCTGCTCTCTCTCTCTCTCTCTCATTCAGAAATAAATAAAATTAAAAAAAAAGTCACCCAATTTGTCAGTGGGTGACTTACATGAAGATCTTAATATTGCCTGACAAAGCTAATGAGAGCTACCCATGAAGTTCATCTGTGATCCTAGCCCTTGAAAATGGGCTACATTTACACCATGTTTTCTTAATCTTTTTTGTATTGGAGTGTGAAAATACACTGTCAATGGCTAAAAAATATTCAGTTATTAAAATAAATCTGGAGGGGCCCCTGGGTGGCTCAGTTGGTTAAGCATCCAACTTCAGCTCAGGTCATGATCCCACGGTGTTTGGATTCGAGCCCCGCATCAGGCTCTGGAGCCTGCTTTGGATTCTGGGTCTCCCTCTCTCTCTCTGCCCCACCCCCACTTGCACTCTGTCTCTATCTCTGTCTCTCTCTCTCAAAAATAAATAAAACATTTTTAAAGGCTTTTTAAAAGTTAAAATAAATAAATCTGGAACAATGGAAAGCATCATTGGCACAGGTTGAAACTTTTAAACTTAAATTTGTTTTTTTAAATTTATCCCATTAACTTTTCAGTCCCCTCAAGCATTATCAGAGACCTTCTTCGCTTTTGCCATTATGGAACCTCACCTCTGTCCCTAACACTTTCTTCTCTTTCTGTCACTGGTCCCATTCCTCCCAATGGCTAACAGCTTCCCTTATCCTCATCTACCAAATATCTTTCGTGTACTTGAGTTTAGTCATTATTGGTCTAAAAACAACTTTGATAAGTGGACCAACCCAGAAGACCAGCAATTTCTAAAGTTAGTAACACCTTGAGCAAGCAAATTATTTTATGAGTCATTCCTTTCACGACCCCTTATACATATAAAGAGAATGGTTTTATGGTGAGACTAGAAGCAAGTAAGCATTTTAAGCATCCAGTAGTTGTTGATATGGGTTTGGTCTGCTCAAATAATTCCTTTGGTGTTAGGAGAAAGATTATTTCTAAGTTTTCACTGGAAGAAATGTATATTCATTAGAAAACTTCAAAGAGTTAAATCCCTTCTAATGGTAAAATAGTACACTTCCTTCTAACTCTCGCCTTTATGATATTAATCTTTAACATGGTCACAGATTCTTTTAACATGGAGTAATACTTGATTTCATATCAAGTCTGAACTGTAGATTTTTTAAAAAGATATTGGTACTTTTCAGCCCCTATTATAAACTATTAATTTTACAGGAATCCTAAGGATCTGTACTAAGAACTCACTGTTCTGATTTGAAAACTAGTTGCAATTAACAATTTGTAATTTGGGTTCAAAAATAATTAATCATCATCAAAAATAATTCATCAATAATTCATCAAAAATAACTGACTGGGTGGCTCAGTCAGTTAAGCATCCGACTTTGGCTCAGGTCATGATCTCAAGGTTCATGGGTTCGAGCCCAGCATTGGGCTCTGTGCTGACAGCTCAGAGCCTGGAGTCTGCTTCAGATTGTGTGTCTCCCTCTCTCTCTGCCCCTCCCCCACTCACATTCGGTCTCTGTCTCTCAATAAATAACGGTAAAAAAATATTTTTTAATAAAAAAAATAATTCATTTTGGAGCACTTGGCTGGCTGGGTTGGTGGAGCATGTGACTCTTGATCTTGGGGTCATGAGTTCAAGCCCCACACTGAGTGTAGAGATTACATAAGAATAAAATCTTTTTTAAAAAAGGAAAAGAATTCATCTAATTTTCTCCATGAAGGAGGAAGTTTGTAATTGGTAGAGATAAACTGGATAACTAAACCAAAAATGAGCTTTTTCCTTTGTATTCTGAAAAGCATTTTCACCCAAAACATCAAAGAAATAAAGTGGCTGAGGAAGTTGGCAATGAGTACTAGTATATTCATTGAAACAGCATTAACAAAAAGGGGGATCTAAATGCCTTCTGAATCACTACCACAGTATAGTATCTTTCCCTCGAACCACCAGGTGGCACCAACAAGCTTTTTCCAAATATGTTCACTAATGTATGTGTGCTGAAGACACTTCTTGAATTCCATCCACCCATGAACGATACTTGATACGATCACTACCAACATATCTACAAATTCAACCCATCTGTTTAAGAAAGACCGGATAAAGTTATAGCTCTAGACAACCTTAAATGTTACTACTTTAGCAAATTACTTGCTGCTAAGAGACGGCTCTTTTGACAAAAATGTTGAGCAATCAATCAAAATACAAAGCACCATGATTTAGTAACACAATGGGGGGCTGAGGGTCAAAAGCCCTGGTTCTGGTCTCATCCCCGCCACCAAGTAACTTAGAGTCTTCTGTAAGTCACTAAACCTCTCTGGTTACCAGCTTCCAGTTAGTAAAATGAAAGATTAGGACCAGAGTTGATATCAAAACGGCTTAAGTAAAAAATACTTCTACAAAATCCCTCAGAATCGTTGGGAAACAAACAAATGAAAACAAGGCTGGGCGGGGGAATGGGTAGAGTGTGAGAAGGAGAAAGATGTTTGGGAAGCACTTCCTGGTCTGCTTCTCACCACTCTGCAGAGTCCACCCCATGGTTCCTATGTCCAGAAAATAATTGCTTGGAAACCAATGAAGGAGGAAATTTACTAAGATCCCTTCTCTTCCAGAAGTCTGATCCAAGTGTATAGCTATGTGCAATTTCTTAAATATATTTTAAATTCTATTTGTCTAATTCCAGGGTGTAGTGGAGATATGAACTCCATTTTACAAATGAGTAAACTGAGACTGAGTAATGTGTTTCCAAAAATCACCTGGACTATATAGGATCAGAATCCAGGACTTATGTTTTGTGGGGGTTTTTTTTAAGTGTGTGTGTGTGTGTGTGTGTGTGTGTGTGTGTGTGTGTGTGTGTGTCTGTTATTTAAGTAATCTCTATACCCCATGTGGGATTCGAACTCATGACCCTTAGATCAAGAGCCACACCATCCTGTGACTAAGCCAGCCAGGTGCCCCTGTTTCTTTTTTTTTAATTAAACTTTTTTGTTTTGATGAAAGTAAGGATTCACATGCAGTTATAAAAAGTAACACAGAGGAATCCCATGTACTGTTTACCTAGTTTTTCCTAACGGTAACATTTTATAAAATTAAAGTACCATATCACAACCAGGATATTGACACTAACACAGTCAAGATACAGAACAATTACACCACCACAGAAATTCCTGTCTTGTGCCCTTCCCTCCATAGTCCCCTGGGAATCACTCATTTAATCTCCATTTCTGTAATTTTGTCGTTTCAAGAATGTTACAGGGGTGGCTGGATGGCTTACTTAGTTAAGTGTCTGACTCTTGACTTTAGCTCAGGTCAAGATCTCGTGGTTGTGAGATACAGCCCTTTGTTGGGCTCTGCACTGAACATGGAGTCTGCTTAGGATTCTCTCTCTCACTCTTCATCTGCCCCTCCCCAACCTCAAAGTACACAAACATTAAAAAAAAGAAGAAGAATGTTATACAAATGAAATTGTATAGTAGGTAACCTTTTAGGATTTAGATTTTCACTCCTAATAATTCTCTGTAGATTTATCCATACTGTTGCATATATCAAGTGTTCATTCCTTTTTATTGCTCAAGAATATTCTATGATAAGGATGTACCACAGATTTTTAACTCTTCACTTATTGAAGAATATCTGGGTTGTTTTCAGTTTTTGGCTCTTAGGAGTAAAAGCCAAAGTTCTATAGCAAAGCTGCTATAAGCATTTGTGTACAGATTTTTGTATGAACATAAGTTTTTTTAAAAAAAAATTTTACTGTCTATTTATAAGAGAGAGAAAGAGAGAGACAGAGCATGAACAGGGGAGGAGCAGAGGGAGACACAGAATCCGAAGCAGGCTCCAGGCTCTGAGCTGTCAGCACAGAGCCGAATGCAGGGCTTGAACTCACAAACTGCGAGATCATGACCTGAGCTGAAGTTAGACCCTTAACCAACTGAGCCACACAGGCGCCCCTAAACATAAGTTTTTGTTTCTATGGGATAAATGCCCAGGAGTCCAATTGTTGAGTCACTGTGTAGCTGCATGTTTAATTTTTTTTTTAATGTTTTATTTATTTCTGAGAGAGAGAAAGAGACAGCGTGAGCAGGGGAGAGTCAGAGAGAGAGGGAGACACAGAATCTGAAACAGGCTCCAGGCTCTGAGCTGTCAGCACAGAGCCTGACGTGGGGCTCAAACCCACGGACCTTGAGATCATGACCTGAGCCGAAGTCGGATGCTTAACCGACTGAGCCACCCAGGCGCCCCGCATGTTTAAATTTTTTAAGAAACTGCTAAACTATTTTCCAGAACAGATATACCATGGTCCTTTCCCATCAGCAATGTAGGAGGGATCCAGTTTGCCCATCTTCACCAGAATTTAGTGTTTTCATTACTTTTTTAAAAAAATGTAGCCATTCTGGTCGGTGTGTAATGATATGTCATAGTGGTTTTAATTTTCATTTTCCTAATGGTTAATAATGTTAAACATCTTTCCATGTGCTTATTTGCCATCTGTATATTCTTTTTGGTGAAATGTCTCTTCATGACTTTTGTTCATTTTCTAATAGAATTGTTGTTTATGTGTTGAGTTTTAGGACATCTTTATATATTCCCAAAATTAGTCTTTGTCTTTTCATCCTTTTAGCAGCATCATTCACAGAGCAAAAGTTTCTAATTTTAACAAAATCCAGTTTATCCATTTTTGCTTTTACGGATCATGTTTTTGGTGTAAGGTCTAAGAACTCTTTTATCTCTAGATTTCAAAGATTTCTCACCTATTTTTTTCTAAAAGTTTTGTAATTTTTTATTTTACATTTATGTCCACAATCCATTTTGAGTTAACTTTTGGATAAGGTCTGAGGGTTAGTTAGGTTGCTTCAGCACTGATTTTTATTTTTAAAAAAAGTTTATTTTATTATTTAAAAAATTTTTTTAATGTTTTTTATTTATTTCTGAGAGAGAGAGAGACAGGGTGAGCAGGGGAGGGTCAGAGAGAGAGGGAGGTACAGAATCTAAAGCAGGCTCCAGGCTCTGAGCTAGCTGTCAGCACAGAGCCCGACGTGGGGCTTGAACCCCCGAACCGTGAGATCATGACCTGAGCCAAAGTTGGATGCTTAACCGACTGAGCCACCCAAGCACCCCTATTTTATTATTTTTGAGAAACAGGAGAGAATGCAAGTGGGGGAAGGGCAGAGAGAGAGGAGACAGAGGATCAGAGGCCGGCTCTATGCTGGTAGGGCTCCGTGCTGGTGGCAGAGAGCCTGATATGGGGCTAGAACTCACGAACCATGAGATCATGACCTGAGCCAAAGTCGGACGCTTAACCCACTGAGCCATCCAAATGCCCCAGCACTGTTTAAAAAACAAAACAAAAAACTTTCTTCCACTGCATTGCATTGGTAGCTTTGTCAAAAATCAATTGGGCGAATTTATGTGGGTCTATTTCTGGACTCTATTCCATCCCACTGATTTATGTGTCTATCTCTTCACCCATACCACACTGTCTTGATTGATAAAGTATGCAAAAAAAAATATTGAAATGGAAGAGGTTGATTCCTCCTCTAGAAGTCCAATGCGCCATCCATTGCGCCACGGAGCCACCTGAGGCTGATTCCTCCTACTTCATTCTTTCTCATAAAATTTTTAAATTCTTCTTTTTTTGCCTTTCCGTATACATTTTTAGAATGGTCTTGTTTATATCTACAAAAATCTTGCTTGGATTTTGATAAGAATGGCATTAAACTTTCATATAAAATTCAGGGAAATTGCCACCTTTACTATGTTGAGTCTTCTAATCCATGAACACAATTTGTCCATTTATTTAGATCTTATATTTATTTCACCAGTGTTTTCTAGTTTTTAGCATATAAGTCCTATACCTGTTTTTGTGATGTTTACACCTAAATATTTCATTTTTTAGTGATTATAAATGTATTTTTTATATTTATTTGGGGGGGGGGGGAAGAGAGCACATGCATGAGCAGAGAGAGAGGGAGAAAGAGAATCCCAATCAAGCTCCCCCAACAAGGGGCTCAACCTCATAACCGTGAGATCATGACCTAAGCTTAAGTCAAGAGTCAGACACTTAACCCAGGCATCCCAATGGTATTTTATTTTATTTTACTACTATTATTTTTTAATGTTTACTTATTTTTGAGAGAGAGTGCAAATGAGGGAAGGGCAGAAAGAGAGGGAGACAGAGGATACAAAGCAGACTGTTTGTGGGGCTTGAACTCACAAACCTCAAGATCATGCCCTGAGCCGAAGTTGGATGCTTAACTGACTGAGCCACCAGAGCCCCATTATTTTTAATTTTGGAATCTACATATTAATTGCTAGTAGATACAAACATAATTGATTTTAATATGCTGATTTTTATTCTGTGACCTAAAGGAACTCACTTTTTTTGTACATTCCTTAGGATTTTCTACGTAGACAATTATGTCATCTGAAAATAGGGGCGGTTTTATTTTTTCTTTCTTGATCTGTATGCTTTTACTTTTCTTGTCTTGCTTTATTGCCCTGGTTAGAAACTCTAGCACTATGTTTCTGATCTTAGGTGAAAAGCATTATCAGTCACCATTAAGTATGTTATCTAAGGGCACCTGGGTGACTCAGTCAGTTAGGCATCCGACTCTTATTTTGGCTCAGGTCATGATCTCACAGTTTGTGAGACCAAGGCTAGCATCACGCTCTGTGCTAACAGAGCTTGGAATTCTCTCTCCCTCTGTCTCTCCATCCAAATAAATAAATAAACTGCAAAAGTTAAAAAAAAAAAAAAGACTGACTCTTAACTAAACCTTCTGTTTTAGCTGGCTTCTTCTGTTAGCACTTCAGCAGGGAAGACATGCATATGGGAATGTTCCCTTATTATTTTCAGGTGGAGTAGAAGTTCTCTATTTACAGCTCATGTGGGGCTCCTTGTTATTGCTGGGAGGGTGGGGGGGTGTTCTGGTTTCCTGCTAGACCTCCACTGATATCTCCATGGCTGGGGTGAGAAGGAGTGCCCTATTACTGTTCTCCATGTGACTTCCGTTGACACCAAGGTGGGGTGAGAAAGTGGCCTTGTAGCCGTTATCCCTGTGCAATGGTGAAGGTCCTGTATTTCCACTAGGTCTCCCATGACACCACCACAACGGAACTGGGAAAAACATCGCATTACCACCTTGCGGGGTCGGAAGTCCAGGCTTCCCACATGACTTACACTGTCATTGTGGAGCACATCATTTTCTAATGTGGGTAAAGTTCCAGGTACCTCCTGAACTTTCTTTTTTATCACACTGTTGGAGCGACTGGGGTGTTTCATTACTGCCTAAAGGGGATGGAAATCTAGACTCCCCATGTTGCTTTTCCTGGTGTATGTAGGGGTGGAGAGAGATTTTTCTGTGGTGTTTGGCTGGGATAGAGTAGTTGTCTCAAAGTTTTCTTTTTTTTTTTAATTTTTTTTGGAGGTGGGTTAGGGGCACGAGAAGACAGGGGGAGAGAGAGAGAGAGAGAGAGAGAGAGAGAGAATTCCAAGCAAGCTCCACCCTCAGCACAGAGCCTAACGTAGGGCTTGATCTCACGACATGGCCTAAGCTGAAATCAAGAGTTGAATGCTCAACTGATTGAGCCGCCCGGGAGCCCCTCAAAGTTTTCTGTCTTACTGTGTTCCTATTTTTTTGGTTCTTTGTTTATAGAGAGGAGGTGTTTGTTTTTGATCTGTGCCTATTAATGTGTCTAGTTTTGTGGGCTTCTCTAGCACCCAGTCCAGGATAAATGAGACAAAAAGCAAACCCAGGGAATTCACCACCATGTCATTCCTTGGGCGTCAGGCTTCCTACCTTGTCTGTCTTCTTCTTCCCACCTTTCAGAGTCATTTACGTTTGTGCAGTTGTAAGTTGTATTTAATGGGAGAAGTAGGGAAAAGTATTCTTACTCCCTCTTTCCAGCAGTAGGAGTCTTATTTCTAGCCTTTTTATCTCATGCGTGGAGGCAATAATCTCTACCTTACTATAGAAAATAATAATAAAGGTATCTGAAAGTGTGCAATTAGTGTCAAATGCAGAAGAGATTGTTACAGCTTAAGGACACTTCATGAAGCAAAAACGACTTGAGTTCCCATCCTAATAGGTAAATGACATTGTATAAGTCCTGTAATTCTCCAAACATTATCTAATAAAGAGCTCAAAAATAATTATCATGCCTTTAGCTTTTAACCATGTGCCAGGCACTATGATGGTTGCCTTATATGCAATTAATGCTCTCAACAACCAAATGCTGTAAGCATTATTACAGCCACGAGTTTTACCAGTGAGGAAAAGTGAGATTTAGAGACTTGAAGTAAATAACCCAGGTCTTGCATCCGAGCTGATGCTATCTGAAACCAAATACTGATCTTTAACCGCTCTGCTGTACAGACTCATTCCTCAAAAACAAAATAAATGCTTGCAGAAGGGACCTCTGGACACCATCTGCCTAGTTCAATCCAAAATGAAAGTATTGTAGATTACTAAAATATCAAAAAAATATGGGAGCAAACAGTGATTAGAATCAGACACTCCAAAGTGAGGTGTGGAAACATCAAATAAGAAATAAACAACAATATTTAATATAAAGGTGAACATTGTATGCCCAACAATTTCACTTGCCTTAGTGATCCTCAGTTTGTCTATGGGAAGGTAATGTGGGGAAGGACGCACTGTTCTTTAATTGAATGTGATGTGAGATGTGCCAGCATTATGAATCACAGGACAAAAGAAATATTTTATGTGGCTTTAAAGCTCTTGAGCCTCAGGGGAAAATACATTCCTGGTCAATGAAGTGTGACGAGGTTGTGTATCAGTTCTACCTTTTCAAGTTCTATAAAAGTACTTTTCCTTTAATGATTGATGTTTCCTTCTCATTAATCAATTGCATCGCAATGGTATCATCTTTGAATTCATTCTTCTTCTCTTTGAACATATGGTTGCCTAGGAGTGACTTTCTAAACAAACGCCTCTCATAATTATTTGAAGACTCAATCAGAGTTGATCTTTTCTTGTTCATATTCTATCTGCTTATTTCCTAAATTGAGTCCACTTCAGCAAATGACCTTGGTCTTTCTTCCTTGCCTTTTAAACAGTATCACTTCTAAGAGCATCTGGTTGGAAGAATATCTCCCTTGAGCTGTATAGGGATTTAATAAAGGAAGATAGAACATGAGCTATCTCTTAAGATATATGGCACCCCTCTACTAGTCTTTCAACACTTTCCTTGCCTTCTATTCATTGTAATGATCAATTAAATAGGCCTTTGTTTACCAAAAACCAAACAGCATTTTTCTTTCATTCTATTTCTTTTTATGTTTTTGTCACACAGAAGTTTACAACTATGACTTTATGCTATATTGAGTAATATTTTTGATGTTTTTATGTGGTACTCATTTTGAAATTACAACATTCTACTCCAAAACCCAGTGAAGTGTTAATATTTTTCCCTTTTACAGGTGAAGAAACTGAGGTAGAAGTAATTAAGTAACCTGACCAAGCTCACACAGTAAGTGCTATAAGGAGGATTCAATGAAAAGAAATCTGACTTTGAAATATCTTGGGGGTACCTGTGTGGCTCAGTTAATTGAGCCTCCAACTTTGGCTCAGGTCATGATCTCTCACAGTGTGTGAGTTTGAGCCCCATGACAGGCTCACTGCTGTCAGTGCAGAGCCTACTTTGGATCTTCTCTCTTTCTCTCTCTCTCTCCCTCCCTCCCTCTCTCCCTCTCTCCCTCTCTCCCTCTCTGTCCTTCCCCTGCTTGTGCTCTCTCTCTCTCAAAAATAAACAAACATTTAAAAAAAAAAGAAATTCATATCTTACCCAATATGTTATACAGCCCCTGGTTAATTCTGATATTGAAAGGCCATCTTCATTTTTGTTGAGTTCTTCAAAACATTAAGATGACATCAATATATATTTTACTTAAAAAAAAAAACTTTCCCTCCATTTTCCCTTCCTTTTTTGCTATTAGGTAGAACCATATGATATCAATGATATTCAACCATTCACAAAAATGGCAATGTCATATATATATATATACACATAATATATATTTTTAAAATACTGGTCTTTCTCAACATAGCTCTTTTGTTTCATGTTCCTTGGCCTCTTGGATATCCATGTACTCCCTCTTACTGTTCAATCCTTTTACAATTCTGTAGATCATACAACTAGAATGATACTATATTAGAATAAGAAATTTGGACCTCACCTTCCTTGTAAGACAGGCCTATTGCCTTCTGACTTGCTACTTTTGAAAATCGTCTTGTACATTTACTGTAATATTTATGTTGAATAACATAGGACAATAGGGAGTCATGATTTTAGAGGTTTACACTAGTGAGTGTGTTTTCTTTGTTATTTATCTGGGTTTGAAAGAAACAAGCCAAACCATAATAAAGTTGGAAAATTTTTCAAAGTCAGTTTCTCTTTTCAACATTTCCTTTTTTTTTTAATTGTTTACATTTATTTATTTTTGAGAGTCAGAGTAAGACAGAATGTGAACAGGGGAGGGACAGAGAGAGAAGGAGACACAGAATCCAAAACAGGCTCCAGTCTCTGAGCAAGCATTCAGCACAGAGCCTGACACAGGGCTGGAACCCACGAACTGCAAGATCATGACCTGAGCGGAAGTCAGATGCTCAACCAACTGAGCCACTCAGGCGCCCTTCTTTTCAACATTTTCAATCAAGATGTATTAAGTACCCATAAGGTACTGCCACTCTATAGGACCTTAAGGTGTAGAAAAATATAAAATAAAAAATATATATATCATATTGGTCCTACAAGAATTTATTTTTTATTGGTGTTTTTTTTTTGTTTATTTTATTTTTGAGAGAGATAGAGCACGAGTGGGAGAGGGGCAGAGAGAGAGGGAGACACAGAATCTGAAGCAGGCTCCACGCTCTGGCTGTCAGCGCAGAGACTGACATGGGGCTCAAACTCATGAACCATGAGATCATGACCTGAGCTAAAGTTGGAGGCTCTCTCACTTTACTGTTGACTAAGTTTGCAAGTATGATTTTTTTTTTGAAATGTTGGTTGATAGTTTTGCAAAGTAATTTCTTTTTTTTTCTTTTTTTTGCAAAATAATTTCTGATGATAAGCCATATGGGTAAATGGACCATCAATCTAGCTTCCTTTTCTTAAATATGGAGATGGCTAACAAAAAGGCATTCCAAGTCCTATGGTCACCTGGGTTGCTTGGCCTCACAAACATGGGTTCAGGGAACACTATAGACACAAAGGGTCCCAAGATCAAGGTTCCATCATGCTCTTGGGCCTCCATGCAACACCAGTGGACTTTATATTGGGGGCTGAGGAGGGCAAGAGAGTCGAGCCTTCTCCTTGGCCTCCTACTTCAAAGCTGGAATCATGGATACTTCATACCTTTGAGATCTCATATTATTTAGTAAGGGGGGGGTTCTTTTTCAGGTTCACATCATTTGCTTATTCATTTGGAAAACATTTGCTAAGGGCCTGCTTGTATGCCAGGATTAATGCTAAAAGATGTGAAAATGGATAAAATATGGTGGTTGACCTTGAGGTGTTCATAATCCACAAGTACAAACAATTCAAAAATATGATGATAGCTAAAGTAGGGGCCTGTGAGTTATCTACTACAGAGGAATAAGCACTTCACTTCCTCGAGAATGGGCACCAAGGAAATCTAAGGGAGTTTACTGAGGAGGTGACATTTCAGCTGATTTATGAAGAATAAGCAGGTGTTTCAAGGCAGAAAGGGAGCAAAGGAAGCCACTACAGAAAGAAAGAATAAAATTTGTTTATGCTAGTTTGTTTGAATGTACTTGAACTTACTTGAAAAAGAATTAGATTGCTTTTTTTAAAATTTTTTATTTATTTCTGAGAGAGAGAGGGAGACAGTGTGAGCAGGAGAGGGTCAGAGAGAGAGGGAGATACAGAATCCGAAGTAGGCTCCAGGCTCTGAGCTAGCTGTGAGCTCAGAGCCTGACGCGGGGCTCGAACCCACGAATCATGAGATCATGACCTGAGCCGAAGTCGGATGCTTAACCAACTGAGCCACCCAGGCACCCCTTGAAAAGGAATTAGAGATAAGATTCCAAAGTATGTTTAGGCTACGCTAAGATTAGACTTTACCTGAAGCACACTAGAGCATGACATTTTCAAACTATCTACATTCATTGTCTTTTAAAACGCTGATGCTGAGGTACCTGGGTGGCTCAGTTGGTTGAGCATCTGACTCTCGATTTTGGCTCCGGTCCTGAGCTCACGCTGTGCTGATATGGAGGATCCTGCTTGGGATTCTCTCTCTCTCTGCCCCTTCCCCGCACTCTGTCTCGAAATAAACAAATAAACTTAAAGACAAAAAAAAACTTTTAAAAAGCTGATGCCTAGTTAAGACTAACTAAAGCCTCTCCTTTGCTCAACAGACATTACGTTATATCACTAGGATAAAACCACACTGCACTAATTCCCTAACATTCACTCATGCAACTCATCGTTTTAAACATCTGTTGTATTTAAGGCATTGTGGAGGAAAAATAAAAGCCTTTGGACAATCTCAAGGTGATTTTTCTAAACAGGAAAATTTGAGTATTGATAGATTAGATAAGCAGTAGCCAGATTTATTTTCTTACATTTGAGGGGAAAAAAAGAAATAGTCTCTCATTTAAGGCCAAGTTTTTGCTAATTAGAGGCTGATGAGTTAGCATCCTACTGGGTTATTTGACTCTCATACTCCCTTCCTATTCTTTCTCTTTGGCAATTTCATTTTCCTCCAGTACATCCATTGAAGAATGAGCAATTTCAGAGCCAGACACTGAAACTTCTATCTCTCGGGTTTTCTTTTGGGGCATTTTGCCTCTGCTATATGTGACCCGTGAGGAGATTACTTTCAAACACCCTCATATGTTTAAACATGTTAGCATAGTGTTAGGTTAGCAAAAAAAAAAAAGAGTGAAGCAAAGTAATTAGCAACTGTGCTGACATGGGCTCTTATATCCCTTGTTTTCTTAAATATCCTTGTGATAAATCCCCATCACTAGAAAGAATGTATACATAAGCCTCTTCACTTTCAAAAAGTTTGATCTCTGGTAAGCACCCCAGATTTTTATGATTAAAAACTTCTGAATGGAAGCTTCTGCTTCCAGCTATGACAAAGGAACTTATATTAGACTAGCATTCCCATTAATATCAGGAATAAGTTAAGGGTCTCCTTTTTCACCACTGTTATTTAGCCAACAGAAGCAGATAACAAAAATAAATAAAAAATAAGAATTGGAAAGAGTGAAGTAAAAGCATCATTCTTTGCTGATGGTATGTGTGATTGCTTACCAGAAAGAGCAAGAGAACCCGATGAAAAACTGTTAGAAACAATAAGAAAATTCAAAATTCATAAAAGCTTTTATATAGTCAGTTAGATGGAAAAAAAATTTTTAAAGGTAAAATATACAGAAAGTGTGAACAATGTATACGAAGAACACTAAAACACTACTAAGGGACACACACACAGAAATGTACCATAGACATACTATGCTCTTGTTCAGAAAATTTCAGCATGACAAAGATGTTGATTCTCCCTACATTAATCTGTAAATTCAGTGTAATCCCAATAAAAACACCAAGATAATTTATTTTGGAACTAGACAAACTGATTCTAAAGTTCAAACGGAAACTAAGCAAATAAAAAGAGCCTGGGAAAGTCTAAAAAGAATAAGAAAAATAAGATAGTAAAATCTATTTCATAAGCTCTATTATTTTAAAATGTTACTAATGGCTGCATAGAACAGTACCTCGCACGTACATATACCATTGTTGAATAAATGAACAGTGAAATCAATGGGCTTGTCTGGAAAACCCAAATTGGACCCAAATTCATATTGGAATTTATCATGTGCGAAAGTGGGATTTAAACGTCATGGAGGAGGGTGCTTGGGTGGCTCAGTCATGTAACTCTTGAGTTTGGCTCTGGTTGTGATCTCAGGGTCATGAGATCAAGCCCTGCAATGAGCTCTGGGCTGAGTCTCGAGCCTGCTTAAGGGTGTCTCTCTCTCTCTCTCTCTCTCTCTCTCTCTTTCCTACTGCCCCTCCTCTGTGCTCACCCAAGCCCTCTTGCTCTCCTTTTCTCTCAAGAAATAAAAATAAAAGTCATGAAGGATGCCTGGCTGACTCAGTCAGTAGAACATGTGGCTCTTGATCTCTGGGTTGTAAATTCAAACCCCATGTTGGGTGTAAAGATTACTTTAAAAAAGTAAAATCTTTAAAAAGTCATGGAGAAAGGAGGAGAGGGGCGCCTGGGTGGCTCAGTCGGTTAAGCATCTGACTTAGGCTCAGGTCATGAGCCCCATGCAGGCCAGACCCTGGAGCCTGCTTTGGATTCCATGTCTCCCTCTCTCTCTGCCCCTCCCCTGCTCACGCTCAGTCTCTCTTTCTCTCTCTCAAAAATAAATAAACATTATAAAAAGTGTAAAAAGAAAGGAGGAGTTATTCTATAAATGGTTTTGGGACAACTGGATAACCAGTTGGAAAAAAGTTAACTGGAGCTGTTCCTCACACCTTATGTACTATGAATTCCAAATGAATCAAACGTTTAAAAGTTAACAAACTGTTAAAGTACTAGAAGAAAAACAGGAAATTAAAAAAATAATTTCTGAAACCATAAAAAGATCATTTAATTGGGTGATAGAATAGTAAAAATTTTCTGCATTATAAAAGCCATTTACTATGAACACAATCAAAAGAGAACTGACAATTTGGGTAAAACATTTGCTACCCACATCCTCAAAGGCTGTAAATTCTTTACTAAGAAGAGTTCTACAAACCAGAAATAAAACAAAGTGACGACTACCCCCACTCCTCACACACACAGGAGAAACTTTGGCAAAGGGCATGAACAGTTTGCAAGAAATAAAAAAGGGCTTTAGACACAGAAGACATTTAACTTCAATCCTAAAAAGTAAAATGGAAATTAGACTTCTAAAAAGATTTCATGGCTTTCTCCTCAGATAAGCAAATATCACAAAACTTGACATCACAGGATTGTTGAAGTTGTGGCCCTCCCATTCACTGCTGAAAGAACTGTTAGTTGGTAGTCTTCAGAAAGTATTCTAGCAATATCTGTTCAAATTAAAACTGCACAGACCCTTAAAATGGCAGTTCCGCTTCTAGGAATTTAGCTTACAAATATACTTCTAGGGTGCCTGGGTGGCTCAGTCAGTGAAGTATTTGATTCTCAGTATCAGCTCAGGCCACAGCCTCATGGCTTCGTGGGTTCAAACCCCACATCTGGCTCTGTGCTGACAGCGCAATATGGAGCTTACTTAGGTTCTTCTCTCTCCCTCTCTCTCTCTCTCTACATTTATTTTCTGCATAGCACTCATCCCCATCTGGCATACTATACATATTTCAATAGCTTGTTTGGTGTCTGTCTGTCTTTTCTGTTTCCCTCTACTAGGCAGAGATTTTGCCTGCTGCTGTCTTTACCATCTAAGAGTGCCAAGGGAGATACTGAATAAATACTTGCCAGATGGATGAATTAAAAAATGAAATGATATGGAAAGATCTCTAAAATCCACTTTGCTCTTAATTTTTATTTTTATTTTTTTTTTATATTTTTAATGTTTATTTTGCTTGTGAGAGGCAGAGACAGAGCATCAGCAGGGGAGGGTCACAGAGAGAGGGAGACACAGAATCTGAAGCAGGCTCCAGGCTCTGAGCTGTCAGCACAGAGCCCGACATGGGGCTCGAACCCACGAACCGTGAGACCATGACCTGAGCCGAAGTCGGATGTTCAACCGAATGAGCAACCCAGGTGCCCCTGCTCTTAATTTTTAACTTAAAAAGTTTTTTTTTATTTCAGAAAGAGAGCATGCACCTGAGCGAGAGAGAGGGAGGGAGAGAGAGAGAGAGAGAGAGAGAGAGAGAGAGAGTCGTAAGCAGCTTTACACTAAGCACAAAGCCCCACTCAGGGCTCAATCCCACAACCCTGGGATCATGACCTGAGCCAAAATCAAGAGTTGTACACTCAACCAACTGAGCCACTCAGACACCCCTAAAATCCATTTCAAAGTGAAGAAAGCAGGAGGCACCTGGGTGGCTCAGTTGGTTAGGGTGTCCTGGTTCGTGACATCCCTGCATCAGGCTCTGTGCTGACATCTCAGAGCCTGGAGCCTCCTTCAGATTCTGTGTCTCCCTCTCTCTCTGCCCCTCCCCTGCACACACTCTCACTCTCTCACAAAAATAACAATAAAATAAAATAAATAAAGTGAAGAAAGCAGAATGCAGTAGTAGTCTATTCTTGGTGTAAAAAATTATATACTTACACAAATGTGTACACACACACTCATGCATTTGTGTACACACACACTCATGCATTTGTGTACACACACACACACACAATCTTGCCTATCCAGAGACTTTCTGGAAGGATATGCAGGAAGCTGGTGCCAGTGGTTTTCCCTGGGAGCAGAGAGCACAGTTGTGTGGGTGGCCATTGTAGTTGGGAGAGAAACCAGATTTTTCACACTTTGCCCTTATAGTTCTTGAATGTTATTCCACAAACATGAATTATGTAATAACAACCTCATTTTAATAAATTACTGGGGTTCCTAAGTGGCTCAGTGGGCGTCTGGGTGGCTCAGTCGGCAGTTTCAGCTCAGGTCATGATCTCAAGGTTTGTGAGTTGGAGTTTACATAAATAAACTTAAAAAATTATTTTATTTATTTATGTATTTATTCAAAGTAATCTCTACTCCCAACATGGAACTCAAACTCATGACCCTGAGATCCAGAGTCACATGCTCTACTGACTGAGCCAGCCAGGTTCCCCAATTTTAAAAAATTATTGATTTAAAGAATGAACCCGAGAGAACAAAAGCTTCTGAAAGAGACAGACAATTAATAACTAGAGGCACAGGAGTCAAACATAGAGAGCCCAGTGTTCCAGGGAGGAGGGAAGGAATGTTGGAGAGGGAAGAAATGTCTCTTACGCCTTTGGCCTTGAAGAGCTCAAGCAGCCTCATCCCTGTGCCTCCGTGCCCTCCATCTCCACTTGTCTCCACTCCCAGCCTTCCATCCCGTGGGGGCACCTGACATGTCAGTGCTTTAGCTTATGTGGTTGGAGCTGTTGGAATGCACTTTTCTCCCTCGTCTACTTAAAAAACCTATTCATTCTTGGTGAAGTCATTTCTTCACCATTTGTGCTTCCACAACAATTTGTCCTTATTTCTATTTAGAACTAAATACCATTATTTCATTTACAAGTCTATTTATTTGTTCATTTATCTATTTTTAAGTGGGGTCCATGCCCAACATGGAGCTTGAACTCACAACCCTGAGATCAAGAGTCACATGCTCTCTGGACTGAGCCAGCCAGGTGCCCTGTTTACAAGCCTTTTTACTCTTTTATGGTATCTGTCTTTGTTTCCCTGTATGTTTACACACCTGCATGCTCCTTGAAGGCAAGAGCTGTCGTTCATCATCATTTTCCATTGTTTACACAGTAACTTGTGTGGAAAAAGCCCGACGGACAGTAGGTACACCCCGAAAGCCTTCATGGATGACCACAGTCCTTTTCTTCATGTAGCTTGCATATTCACTTTAAAATTAGGTGCAATTTCTATTGGAAGATCAAAGGACGACAGCCTTTTATTGACTGGCCTTAGAGAATGTTAGTCATTAGCACACTCAAGGTATAGGTATAGTAGAAGGTCCACCAGTAACATTCCCCAGGGAGAATCAAACTTTTAGAAAGTTCAATAAATGGATTTTGTGGAGATATGCAAATTCACCTGAAAGAGATCGCACCAATAAAAGGTGACCATAACCAGATTAAACATTAGCATATACAAAGAAAGAATGTGTCCATCACCAGCCAATTTAGCAGTTTCCTTAACAAACAAGGGATGGAATGCAAAGGTCCTGGGGAGAGCCATTCTGTTCTCTTCATTTTGGCAAGACTCTCCTTAACTGTGGAGATGAATGCTCTGGCTCTCCTACCAGAGGCCAACAAACACTGATTCCTCTAATTAACCTCCATTGTTCGTTTTCCATATTTACCAAGTAAACCTCCAGTTATGCTTTCACTCCCATGTAGGTCGGCCTTCCTGGAGAACACATGCTGTTAGTGATGACTTTAACATTCCTGTGTTTCTGACCTTCATAGTTTTCATTACAAATCAATGAGTTATTTGGCGCTTAGACATCAGGCTACATTAGTGTGAATGTGTTGTTGGAAATTAATATGCTCTTTAATTGCTGATCAAATCAGAGTTTTGAATCTGCAAAGCTGAGGATCAAAGGCTGGCCATGGTATGTACACCAAGGAATACTTCTCCAACCAGAATTGTCCCACTTCCCAAGTAAGTCCTGGGAGGGAGACAGCTTAGGTCCAGGGCAACCTTAGGACAGCCAACTGCCTGCATGCCATTTGACAAATATTTATACATAAAGCCCCTGCTGTTTGCCAGACACTATGATGCAAAGACAGAGAGGGAAGGGACTACTCAGGCATCCCAAGTGCTGTAGTTTCTCTAGTCCAGTTGTTCTGAGCTCTAAGAATCATTGATTCTGAAGTCCTAAAATTTTGATGAAATTGAAACAAATCTTACACAGAAAAATGCACAGAAATAGGGCTGTTTGCATTTAGTTTGCTTTATAGCATTGAAAATTAATTCCTTTGCCATATAATATAGGAGGGGCTCTGGAATCAGACAGGTATGTGCTGAAATAGTTGGCTTTATCATGTACCAGCTGTGGACACGGGACAAATAACTTATTCTCTCTAGGCTTCAATTTTCTGATCCATGAAAGAGAATATTAGTGCTCCCCTCATAGGACTGTTTAGAATTGTTAGACATTACACATGAAGTAATAGTACAGTCCCTAGTGTGTAGAAACCAATGAATTACTCCTATAATTGTCATTATGCAAAATATTGTCTTCATTAGCTGAGTGCAAATAAAATAAAAGGCAACCTTAGCTTTACACAATAGTAAATTCCAGTGAAAGGATGCTTTTGATATGAACAAGAAGTTGGGTTATGTAAAAAAAAAATAAGTTGGGTGATGTCATACATGTCATCCACTTGATTTCAATTTTTTTAAATGGCAATAAACACTAAAAACATCGGGGTGCCTGGGTGGCTCAGTCGGTTGAGCGTCTGATTTTGGCTCCCAGGTCATGATCTCACGGTTCGTGGGTTCGAGCCCGCGTCGGGCTCTGTTCTGACAGCTAGCTCAGAGCCTGGAGCCTGCTTCGGATTCTGTGTCTTCCTTTCTCTCTGATCCTTTTCTGCTCATGCTGTTTCTCTCTCTCTCTCAGAAATAAATAAAAACATTTTAAAAATTAAAATAAAAAAACACTGAAAACATTGACTCGTATAGGTCAAAGAACATACCCCAAGGCTAAGTTGAATTCATGGTTCTTCATCACCACTGTAAATCAATTGAACCATCTTTTGTTAGGTATATCATCAAAGCTTTCTGGGGGCCAAAAAGGATGATAAACTCATGATTTAATCTTTTTAAATGTTTATCTATTTATTTTTGAAAAAGAGAGAGAGAGAGAGAGCAAGCAGGGTAGGGGCAGACAGAGAGGAAGAGAGAGAATCCCAGGCACTCTGTGCCCTCAGCCCAGAGCCCCACACAGGCTCGAACTCATTAACCATGATATCATGACCTGAGCTGAAACCAAGAGTTGGGAAACTTAACCGACTGAGCCAACCAAGTGTCCCACTTCATGTTTTAATTTTAAAGTCATCTGAGCAGAAGCAACATTCAAAACAATTCTAAGGTGTTTTGGGGTCTTGAAAATTTCTGCTTGTAGAGAAATTAATACGACTTTCTCAATGGGCTTCAGACCACAGAAAGTCCAAAAGTTTACATTGTTACTTGTGTTCTATCTTCACTTCAAGAAATGGCTGGGAGCCGTAAGAGTTGGTCGGTTCCTTTGAGCAGTATCCATGATACCCTATGTAGAACCTTAAATCAAAATATCTGTTTTAGGTGTGTCTGAGTGGCTCAGCTGGCTAAGTGTCTGACTCTTGATATCAGCTCAGATCATGATCTCCAAGTCATGAGACTGACGACCATGTTAGTCGGGCCTGGTGCTGACCACGGAGCCTGCTTGGGATTCTCCCTCTCTCTCTGCCCTTCTGCCTCACTGCCTCTTTCTCTCTCTCTGTCTCTCAAAAATAAATAAACTTAAAAAACTTTTGCTTTCGTCTCAGGATCAAAAATATCTATGTAACACAACCAGGAATGAACTCCTCTCAATTAAATTGTTCTGAAAAGTCTTGTCTCTTTCTCTCCTTTTCTCTCTCTCTCTCTTTCTTTCTGTGTCTATCTCTGTCTTCTCTCTTTAGAGCACACATACAACTTAAGCATGAAGTTCAATCACATACTTTAAGACGTATTCTTTGGAACATTAGTGGACTATGTATAATAGAGAATAGCTTCCTACTCTGACCTCTTTTCTAGTCAAAATTTCTTGAAAAAGCTGAGGTCAGGACCAGGCTCTGATAAAGTTGGTGACTCTCACAGCAGTAAACAAGACTCCTTTGAGAATTGCTGGCATAAATCAATTCCTGTTGATGCTGAAGGCAATGAGTCATGACAGCACATGGAACACCTTCAGCAGAGCCGCCCAGCCAGGTGTGTTGCTGAGTCTAGAGACCAAACGCCCTAAAGTTTCCTTTGTCAGAGACAGTTTTTCACCATTTGGAAAATGATGATGGATTGTCACATTTCCAAAAGGGGATCAGAGAAATCGGAACACTTCTTGAGTGGTACCAGTGTGCAAATGAAGGATGAAGATGAAGAGCTGCTTGAAATGAGAGGCATCAGCATTTTCATGCAATTGTCTGCCTATTGAAGGAAAGTGGTTTAGGAGCCGGTTTAGGGACCTGTTTCCAGATCTTAGAAGAAAAATCAGTGATTCTAAAGGGGATCATGCCTTTTGAAGTTAGTATGCCTTCAGTTTTCTTCCTTTGCCCCAAGCAGTAAATCATTTTAGATATTTCTGGGGTACATGGCTTCATTGAGTTTTCTACAATTCCGTGTCTTTTTTTTGTTTAGTATACAAAAACAGGGATGTTTTAAGGTTGCCCCAAGATATGATGTGCAAGTCCAATTTTGTTAAAGTTTTGGCCTTTTAAAATGAAGTGTTTTCTTATGAAACAATTTATCCAAGTCCAGGCATTTTCCTTTAAAAATTACTTTATTTATTTATTTATTACTTATTTATTTTTAATATGTATTTTTGAGAGAGAAAAAGTGTAGGGGAGGAGCAGAGAGAGATTGAGAGAGAGGAAGAGAGAGAGAGAGAGAGAGAGAGGTTCTGAAGCAGGCTCTGTGCTGACAGCACCAAGCCCAATGTGGGACTTGAACTCAGAAGCTGTCAGATCATGACCAGAGCCAAAGTCAGATGCTTAACCGACTGAGCCACCCAGGCATCCCCAAAATTACTTTAAATTCTAGCATATTTTAAACTTATGAAAGTACAGAAAATGATATAACAAAGAGCCTACCACCCCCACTGAGATTTAACAAATGTTAATGATTTGCAAACTTCATCTTAGAGTTTTTATTTTTAAAGATATAAAACATAAATAAAGCAAATTACAGTTCCTCTACCTATTCCTTCCACCTGTCCTCAGAAGGAACTAATGAACTGAATTTGGTGTGTTTGTGTTTATATTACAAAAGTACAGTGAAACCTTGGATCGTGATTAACTTGTTCTGTGATTGTTCCACACGATGAGTAAATGTTTCTAATACATTTTAACTTGATAAACAAGTGATATCTTGCAATATGAGTAGTATGTGATGCCAAATGTCATGTGATCACAACTGAGCCAATGGTTCTCTCTCTCTTGCTGCAGGATTGTGGGTGATTGTCTCCCATGCTCGGATGCTTGGTCTCAGGCTGTGGTGTTTGGCAGAAATCAGTGATTTTTCAAAACATTGGAAGGTGCCCACCATGGCACTAGTGTATTTTTTTTTCCACTTCAAAGCACTTATGGACAGTCCTTTGCTTTTCCATATAAGAGCTTAGGAATGCTTTGCTTCATTCTAGGTCGGGCTGCCTGCAGATGAAGACCCTTTCCTCTGCTGCCTTATTGCCAGTTATATTAAATACATTAAGTATGACAAGAGTTTATTAATACTGTTCTGTAGTCAACATCCGTGTGAACATGTACAATGGCTCCCATGCAGAAGAAGGTTGAAAAGAAAGGCAGTGAGAAGAAGGAGATGATTATGGTGGACATTAAGAAGGAAATCATTGAGAAGTACAAATGAGGTATGCAAGTGGACAAAATTGCCAGAATTTATAAGAAGTGTACATCTGCATCTCATCTGCAGAGGAGGAGGGGAAATAGAGGAATCCCTCACTTCAAATGAGATTAGGGAGATATGTAAAATGTGGGAAACAGTGCAAAATTTGGAGAAAAGCACCACCTGAATAGAGCTGTGGCAGTGTGAGCGATGAATCTGTTGAATGACAATGCGTTGTCACGTTTCTGCAAAATCCTCAAAAGGAGGCAAAAGCAAGTGTCGTTGGAGAGGTTCCTTGTTAAAGGTGCATAGAAAGGAAAAGATTCCATTGAGCCAACAGATAGCAGTGATTCCATTAGTGATAGTGAAAGTCATCCTACACAATAACCCTCCTCTCATCTCCCTCACACCAGCTGTGAAGGTTTTCAAAGATAAGTGTAGGCTAATTTGTTTATTTTTCTTTATATTTTGTATTTTAATTATTATTTTTGTATTATATTACAGAATTGTAATCATTTTTATATGAATATTTTTGGGTTGTGGAACGAATCATCTGAGCTTCAATGATTTCTTATGGGAAAATCCACTTTGATATACAAGTGCTTTGGAATGCAAGCATGTTTCTGAAACGCACTATGCTCACAAACCAAGGTTTTACTGTATGTATTTGTCAAATATATACATACGTTTCCTTCTTATTGTACATTTTAGAAGTTTATATGACTAGTATACTTTATATATTCATTTGAAACTTTTAAAAATTATTATTTTTTTTAACTTTAGAGAGAGACAGAGTGAGCAGGGGAGAGAGGCAGAAAGAGAGAGAGAGAGAGAGAGAGAGAGAGAGAGAGATTCTTAAGCAGGCTCCATGCTTGGCATGGATCCCACCACTGTGAAATCATGACCTGGGCCAAAATCAAGAGTCGGACACTTAACTGGCTAAGCCACCCAGGCATCCCTGAAACTGGTTTTAATTTTTTTAAGTTTATTTATTTTATTTTTGAGCGAGAAAGAGAGAAAGAGGCAGAGAGAGTGACTGAAGGGTGGAGAGAGAGGAGAAAGAAAGAATCCCAAGCAGGTTCTGCAATGTCAGCATAGAGCCTGAAGTGGGGCTCAGACTCACAAACTACGAGATCATGACCTGAGCCAAAATCAGGAGTTGGGTGCTCAACCAAATGAGCCACCCAGGCACTCCTGAATCTGTTTTTAAAGATATTTCTGAGATGCTATAAATGTTCCATTGCACTAATAAACTGTATATATCTACTCTCCTGCTAACTACAGGTACATTTCCACTTTTTCACTATTAAAATAGGTGTTACAGTGAATAAACATTTATATGCATGTGTCCCTGTGTTCATGTCAGAGTTTCTCTAGGGTAGGTACCTATGAGCACAATCACTGGATTGTCAGGAAATCGCATCTTCAACTTAATCAGATAAAAGGGGAGATAGTGTGTTCCTTTATTCTCAACACTTCTGACACCAAAAGTCGAGGGGGGTGGGGGTTTCTCACACTAACCAGTTTTTCCACTCTCTGAATACCAACTGGATGTCCTACAATTCAGTTATAACACTAAGTACCTGGAATTAGCACAGACCCCACAGGTTAATGACCCAGGCTCACAAGACTGCAACAGTGAGTAAAGATGACCCCTTCAAGAATTTTGACTAAACACCGAAAGAGAAATGAGACTGCCCAGATTAGATTCCAGAGTCAAGGGAACTTTTTTTGCTTTAAGAGGGTGTGGTAGTCTGAACAATGGTCCCTGAGGTACTTGGGTGGCTCAGTTGATTAAGGTATGACTCTTGATTTCTGCTCAGGTCATGACCTCACAGTTGGTGAGATCAAGCTCCATGGCAGGCTCTTGTGCTGATAGCCAGGAGCCTGCTTGGGGTTCTTGCTCACTCTCTCTCTGCCTCTGCCTCCAACTCTGCTCATGCTCTCTCTCCTCTTTCTCTCAAAATAAAGAAATAAACTTAAAAAAATAATAATGGTCCTCAAAGAGTTCCTAGGCCCTGATCCCTGGAACCTGTGAATATATTATGTTATAGCAAAAGAATATTAAGATTGAAGATAGCTAATCAGCTATCAGCTAATCAGCTGACTTTAAAATAGATTATCTTATGGGGCACCTGGGTGGTTCAGTCAGTTAAGCATCTGATTTCAGCTCAGGTCATGATCTCACAGTCCCTGGGTTCAAGCCCCATGTCTGGCTCTGTGCTGACAGCTCAGAGCCTGGAGCCTGCTTCGGATTCTGTGTCTCCCTCTCTCTCTCTGCCCTTCCCCCAATCACACTCTGTCTCTCAAAAATTAATAAATGTTAAAAAAATGTTTTAAATAAATAGATTATCCTGGAATATACAAGTTTTTCCAATGCAATCATAGGATCCTTAAAAGTGGAAAAGGGAGGCAGAAAAGCGAATCATAGGGATTTGTGATTATGAAAGAAAGGCACAGAGAAATACAACATTGCTTTCGTGAAGATAGGCAAAGAGGACCTGAAGCCAAGGAATGTGGGAGGTTCTAAAGGTTGGAAAGGGCAAGGAAATAGATTCTTCCAGGAAGCCTCCTGAAAGGAATGTAGCCCTGCCAGTCCCCTCAATTTTGACCAGTGAGACCTGGGTGGGACATCTAGCATGGAACTCTACAATGATAAAGTTGTTTAAGATGCTAAGTCTGTGACAATTTGCTAGGGTGGTAGAAAAGTAATATAGAAGAGAGTATTAGAGTTCATTTATATGTAGAAGGGAATGATCTAACAAGGAAAGATTGATTATACATGAGGGGAGAGTATAATGGTAGGTACAAAGCCCTCAAAGGGAAAGACACAGTGACAGGACTGCTTTTGGAGGGAGTAGACAACTTCATCTAAAAGTAAGAAGGCAGGGCGCCTGGCTGGCTCAGCCAGTTAAGCATCTGACTCTGGATCTTGGCTCAGGTCATGATCTCATGGTTGTGAGATCAAGCCCCACTTCAGGCTCCATGCTGAGTGCAGAGCCTCATTAAGATTCTCTCTCTCTCTCTCTCTCTCTCTTTCCCTCTGCCACTCCTCTGCTTGTGTGCTCTCTTTCTTTTTAAAATAAAAAAGAAAGAAAGAAGAATAGAAGTAAGAAGGCACAGAGTCCATCTGGATATAGGAAAGTGGGTAGAGCTGTCTGAGGAAGATGAGGCATTCCACTCTAATTAGTTCTAGTTTAGTCAATGAATATGATGGCAAGTTCATCAACTGAGAGCAAGCATGGGATGAAGTACTGGAGGTTTAAGGGACTGATGTGAGCTGGTCCTTTTGGAACACAGGTGAGCACGTTTATTAGGATTGCAGGATTGTCAGATTGCCAGACAGTATGAACTGACCAGTTGAGACTAGAGTCATGCATTTATGTATGTATATATGTATGTATGTATGTATATATTTCACTAACTCCAAATGAGTTAGCATATAGTGCAATAATGATTTCAGGAGAAAAATCCAGTGATTCATCCCCTACATGTAACACCCAGTGCTCATCCCAACAAGTGCCCTCCTTAATTCCCCTTGCCCATTAGCCCATTCACCCCGCCCAAACCCCTCCAGCAACCCTCAGTTTTGTTCTCCACATTTACAAGTCTCTTATGTTTTGTTTCCCTCCCTGCTTTTATATTACTTTTGCTTCCCTTTTCCTTATGTTCTTCTGTTTTGTATCTTAAATTTCACATATGAGTGAAGTCCTATGATATTTGTCTTTCTCTGACTGTACAGTCATTCTTTTAAAGCAGAGTTAGAAAGCATGTCATATGAGTATTTTTAATTAAAATTTTTTTCCAACATTTATTTATGAGAGACAGAGAGAGACAGAGCATCGGTGGGGGAGGGACAGAGAGAGAGAGGGAGACACAGAATCTGAAGCAGGCTCCAGGCTCCGAGCTGTTGGCCCAGACCCCGACATGGGGCTTGAACCCACGGACTATGAGATCATGACTGGAGCTGAACTTGGACGCTCAACTGACTGAGCCACCCAGGCGCCCCCCCCCCAACCCCTTTAAATGTTTATTTATTTTTGAAAGAAAGAGCTTGAGCAGGGGAAAGGCAGAGGGAGGCATGGACAGAGGATCCGAAGCAGCCTCTGAGCTGACAGCAGAGGGCCTGACGTGGGGTTCTAACTTAGGAACCATGAAATCATGACCTGAGCCAAAGTCAGAGGGTTAAGTGACTGAGGCACCCAGGTGCACCCCTACTACTGTTTGTAATTAGCCTTATTTAGCTGAGCAGGGGCAAGCACAGGGGAGGTTAATAACAGTATATTTTAGAAATTTAAGGGGCACCTGGGTGGCTTAGTCGGTTAAGCGTCCGACTTTCGCTTGGGTCATGATCTCGCGGTTCGTGGGTTCGAGCCCCACGTCGGGCTCTGTGCTGACTGCCAGCTCAGAGCCTGGAGCCTATTTCAGTCTGTGACTCCTTCTCTCTCTGACCCTCCCCTGCTCACGCTGTCTCTCTCTCTCCCTCTCTCTCTCTCTCTCTCTCTCTCAGAAATAAATAAAACATTAAAAAAAAAGAAATTTAAGCTGAGTAAGGAAGTTAGGACATGAAAAAAAGTGACAGTGAAAAATTGGTAGGATTGATAGCACAAAAAATGGTTGCAGTGGGGCTACCAGAGTAAGCATGCTGGAGGAGTAGGAGGTGATGGTCAGAAAATGGGATGTTTCAACTGAGAATCTGGAGGTGTACTAGCCGGTGATGATGAAGTCAAGAGACTGACATTGGAGATGTCTGACTCAAGAGGGGTCGAGAGGAAATGATGATTGGAAATGAAGTCAAGTATCTGAGAGGCCAGGAGACTGGACAGATTTTGTCTCTGCACGTTATCACTAAGAACTGACATAAATAGTAAAAGACAGTCAGCCAGGAGCTAAGATCCTTAGGGAGTTAGGGTGGCTGGGAAGCTGGTCGTGGACCACGACAAGGAGGTTGCTCTTTCTAGGCTCTGGCAGGTCTGGTCAAAACAGGTCTTTCCTATCAGGAATATATTCCATAAGATAAGCTATAAAGTTATAAAAGCCCAGTACATGATTTTCCTTTTGATGGGAATAACATGAATGTATTCTGTTACATTCAGAATAGAATGTATTCTGTCCGTGGTACAGTAATCTATATGTTTGTAATGCAAATAGAAGATACATCTGTGAGTGAAGTCACCTATTGCAGGCATCAGTAAATAATAAAAAAAATCAATTATAAAAATGCAGACAAGGAGCGCCTGAGTGGCTCAGTTGGCTAAGCATCCGACTCTTGATTTCAGCTCAGGTTCAGGTTCATGATCTCACTGTTCATGAGATCCAGCTCTGCACTGTCACAGCATGGAGACTGCTTGGGATTCTCTCTCTCTCTCTCTCTCTCTCTCTCTCTCTCTCTCACTCTCTCGGCCCTTCCCCGGCTCTTCTCTCTCAAAATAAATAAATAAACATGTTTAAAAATGCAGACAAAATAGTATTATAGAAATATGTCAGAGTAAATTAATGAATCATTTAGGTTGCTTTTCTGGAATTTTGCAATGTTTATGGCATTTTTCAACTTGTTCACACTTATACTTTTTAAAAATTTCTTGCTTATCCTAAATATTTATTTTCTTACTCATTCTTTTGTTTTTTCTTCAGCTAAAACAGCAGAAGAGTTGGTTTATTGTATACATGCTACATTCGGCCACAAATGGAAACAAAATCAATCCCAAAAGTCACTGGTCCAGGGCAAAGGACCAAAAGGGAAGGTTTTGGTATGAGCAAGGCGGGTCTCTTACGGGTGGTCTTTCAATCAGAAGGCGATGGATACTCTAGACCCATTCAACCAAGCTCTAGAGAGTAGGCATGCAGACCAACAATTGGTAGCAGCTTCCCTGACGTCTGGCTTTCCTTATTTCTGGTGCTGTGGTTCCTTGGGTGTGCAAGCGAGAGGTTCACTTGGACCTCTGCCTCAACTTTCTTCTTCTTTTTTTTTTTTCTTAAATGTTATTCTACATTATTTTTAATGTTTATTTATTTTTGAGAGAGAGAGGGCACGCGCAAGCGAGCAGGGGCGGGGCAGAGAGAGGGACACACACAGAATCCAAGCCAGGCTCCAGGCTCTGAGCTGTCAGCACAGGACCTGATGTGGGGCTCAAACCCACCAGCCGTGAGATTAAGACCTGAGCAGAAGTTGAACGCTTAACCGCTTAACCCACTGAGCCACCCAGGCGCCCCTCCTCTTTCTTCTTTTACACTTAGGCGTGCGCGTTTGCTTTTTCCTCCACTTGGCTCTCATGGCATGGGGGTTTCCAAGAAGATGGGGCTAAGGCCAAGCACAAATTCTTTTTCTTAAAGAAAATTTCCTAAGTTATATAAGCTTCAGGTACCACAAAACCTAGATCTTTCTGGGAGAGGCCACGAATCTGGCCTGAGATTACTAGCAGTCATTTGAAAAAGGGAAAACTCACTAGCTACATGACGCATAGTTTTACTATGGCTTAAGCCCCCCTCCGCCAAAAAAAAACAGTAGCAAAAGGAATATGCAACTATTCTTTTTTTTTCTTCCACAGAATGGAATTAGGTTATGCATTTGGTTATGTAAACTAGTTTTTGCATTTTAACTGAATAAACCCTACTCCATATCCTTATTTATTTATTTATTTATTTATTTATTTATTTTCCTACTCTATATCTTTAAATGTCTTTTTATAAAATTGGTTTTCATGCTTTTTTGACTCAGCCAGCCACATGGAATGAACTCCACACCCTGACAGTGCCCTCTTGCACACACAGCTGATACCAACAGGTCACCAGACAACACACTCCTTTACAAGGAGGGCTCTTCTCCAAGATTTTTCTTTTTCTTTCTTTTTAAAAAAAAGAAATATTCCAGAAATATTCCAGAAATATTTGCATTGAAGGCACAACAGCTCAATAGTCTATTATTTCAACACATATAAAAAGGCTATTTCACATCATAGCTAATCCACTCTCTGGGAAACATTAAGTAAGACTTAACGTTTAGAGTAAGTTTCATTCTGACATATTAAAATGAATCTTTTTATTTTTTAGTATCAGATTTCCCTTTATTATTAAGGGCAAGTGTATCACCAAAATTAGTTATTTTAGGGCCAGCTCTGAAGTTCTCAACCGGGGAAGATTTTTCCCTGCAGAGAATATTTGGCAAAGTCACAACTGGGGGTGAGGGGCAACTATTGGTATCTAGTGGATGCAAGCCAAGAATGCTGCTAAACATCCTACAATGGACAGGACAAACCCTGAAGAATTATCCATTCCCAAGTGTCAGTAGTGCCATGGTTGGGAAACCAAGCTCTGAGTCTTTGAGGATTATTTCATCAGAATGCTAAACATAAAGATTGATGATATGCAAACATTTTGCAATTTAGGACTGACTCAGCTAAATATCTTGGTGCAATGCTGGAAGCAGTCTGGCTGTAAAACACATCTTTGGAAGTGAGAATGGTAAGGTAAAGACAAAAGGTATAATAAATGATAACAATAATAATACACAGTGCTTTGTACCTCAATAATCTCTTTCATCCATGGTTCCTAGGGCACTTTATAGACTAATAATAACTACTCTCGTACTCATATACTACCTTTTATCCAAGGATCTCAGGCACCTTCACAACACTCTCACAATGTAGGAAGTATCATTATCCCCATTTTACACGTAAGTAAACAGAGGCACAAAAGTTAAGCAACTTGCCCAAAGCCACAGGCGTCAGGAGTAGCCAATTCCTGACTCAGAGCCTATTAATACTAAGAGTACTAGTCTGAGAGTGCAGTGATAAATTTATGTGACATAAGTGTTATTCTAGTTCATTCTATGTCTATCATTTTCAAATTAATATTGTGTATCCAGTACCTTATCTTTTTGCCTGCCTTCACCCCTCAACTCCCTCCACCCCCGTTTTCAGAGACCAAAGTCTGTTCGATATCTATTTAGTAATAAAAGGGACTATATTTACTGAGTGCTTTCCTTGGACCAAGCACACAGTGCCATGTCTTAAAACAACTTAAAGATATATGCTGTTGTTGCTGATTTTGTAGTAAAGAAAGCCGAGTTTCAGAGAATTCAAATAACACATCCGAGATCTCTCAGCTACTCATGTACTTATGTTCAGGCACACTGGATCCTCTCTCCACTGTATCCAGCAGCCCTTCCAGGTGAAAATCCTTTGGTAAGTTACAAAGCATATTAATGCGACTGTGCTTAATGCCCGACTCTCCTTCTACCCCCTTAAAACCCAGAAAATAAAATACTGTAGTGTCTGTAACTGAGGACTTTCAGGTGGCATACCCAGGTTGGTACCAGCTAGGCTCGGTCTTTGAAATCAATTCCCAAGGAAGGCCTTTGATTTTCTAGGGATTTTTCCAGAGCTCTCTCCCTGTTATGCACATGTTTCAGCCCCAAAGCCAGACCAAAGACCAGAACTGTGTGAATTTGCCTCTGAGAAATAGCATGTGAATCACTTTCTCCCGATCTTATTCTTAGGGCAGGCGCACACTGATTGCCCACCCACCATGCGCCACCTGAGCAAAGCAGGAATACTAAGTAGGAATGAAGATTTGTGTTAGGTAAGAGTGTGACTCAGGGCTCGCCTACTTTTTTTTTTTTTTAACAAAATGGTGACCTGGCATTTGTAGCCCGAGACAATGATGTGCCCTGGCACCACCTGTATGCAGTGAGTTCTGTCCCTTCAGGTGCGGGACAGTTTGCAGTCCACGCAGCCCTGATCCAGAAATGTTAAATGACTTGCATTTGAGGGTAAAATATACTGTCTGGTATGTTAAAAAAACAGAAAAATCAGTCAATCACTGCCCCAGGCCTCATGAAATCAGCATCAACGCAGCTTTCATATTTGGGTAGGGAGCCTTGCTGCTAAATTCACTCTCTGTAAAGAAGAGGTGTAGCGACAGGGCTAAAAGGAGATTTCCAAATAGGAATAAGATGCCAATGCAATACACTGTCAAAATGAGTTTTTAGTTTTCTCCTGCAAGCCTAAGATACTAGTAAACCCTTGATAATTCGCTCGTAAGTTAAGCCCCTCCTTCTTTCAGCCGACCCTTTCACCCAGAGACCACAGCCTTTTCAGAAGGAAGGGTTTAGGTTTGTTTCGTATTTTGTCCTGCTCTCGTACGTCTGAAAAGCGGCAGCGACCAGGAAAAGTGACGCGCGACTTTTTTCCCATCCTGGCTAGTCAGGCCTGAATCATCACAAGTTGATTGCATTTTCCCCCTCGGCCAGCAGCATGCGAGATTTTCCCTCGAAGAATAGGTCTTGTACTTAAAAGGAAGAGTGGTGGGAGACGGGGAGGCGGAGAAGAGGAGCGGGGTGAAGGGCGTGGAGCGCCGCCNTTTCCCTCCCTCCTGGCCCGGGAGAGCCGGGAGCTCCGGCCGCAAGTTTGCCGCAGCTCCTTCCGCGCCGCTGCGTCGGCTCACCTGGCCGCCGACTCCCAGACCCGCGCCTCGTCCCCGTAAACTCCTCCCAGGTAAGGGGCTGCCGGGGCAGCCCGCGCCCGACCCGCGCACCCGTCCTCCCGAAG
>NW_027530984.1:2762699-2799203 GCF_008692635.1 Crocuta crocuta
CCGCCGCAGGCGCAGACCCCGGTGGGGATGAGGCGGGCGGACCGGGGGTGGGGACAGTCCCTTTCTCCTCCCCTCGAGGGGCGGTGATCGCCCGGGCCCGCCGTGTAGGTGCGTTGGAGAAACTTTGTAGGGTGGGGACTCGGCAGCCACTTGCCGNGGGCACCGCCGGCCCGGGGCGACGACGAGGAGCGGGACGGCGCCCCGGAGAAGGGCAAGAGCTCGGGCCCCAGTGCCAGGAAGGGCAAGGGGCAGATCGAGAAGAGAAAGCTGCGCGAGAAGCGTCGCTCCACCGGCGTGGTCAACATCCCCGCGGCCGAGGTGAGCGGGCGGGGGCCGCGGAGGGAGCTCCCCGGGGCCCCGCGGGGACAGAGTTNGCAGAGGGTGATGGAGGTTTACTGTGAACAAATGCTTCCTGGGAAGTTCCCCAAACCCGAAGTGGGACACGTGGTTTTCAGGCTTCCTGGCTGAGGTCGCAGATTCAGGATCCTTCTTTACGGCGGTGGGAAGACTACTCGTGGCTCCAGGACTTGCCCACTTAGGGTTGTTTGTTTCTGCTTCATCGGTTAGAAAAATTGATTAATGGTGATGACGACATACTCTGTTTAGTTTCCCACGTGTCCTCCCGAAGTTATCAGATTATCTCCTTTCTCTTGACAGTGTTTAATAGCACCTGTAAAGAAACGTGGCCTTAGCACTATCCGAGCCAGCTTTATCTTTCAGTGTATCCACGATGAGTATATCTGAATGAGTATATGCACCGTTTCATATCTAAGCCGGCTTTTGGGAAGAGCGCTCCCCAACACACACACGCGCGCGCGCGCGCGCACACACACAGTTTATTCTGAGTGATACTTAGGACAATAGAAACGCTGTAGCAACCCACAGTTCTTTTTGCTAAGATGATCTTTCCGTGTATTTAAGTATTTGGCTCTGCGTATTTGGAAAGCATTTGTGGTAGGGTTTTTGTTTTGTATTTTTGAGCAGTCTCCACATTCCTGCAGGCAGCAACATCTTCCTATTAGCGTGAGTGGTGAAACATTTTTACTTAGTGTGTAACCGCACCTATTTCTTCTCTCAAAAAAAAAAGAAAAAAAGAAAATCCTAAGCAGATTTTGGTTACTTTAATAGAAGCGCACGGGTTTTGGGAAGTGATTCCACAGCCTTGTTTCACCCGGAGAAGTTGCATCGTTTTCTCATTGGCTCGTTAGGTTTTTACTCTTTTTTTCTTCTCGTGGCCTTCTAATTTATTCAGCCTGGATACCTAGTAAATACTAAGAATTACTAACTCCAATTGCGGTTCAAGGAAAAGCCATTCAAAGTAAGCTAGGGTGTATGTCAAACATACCCAACTTTTTTAAGTGTTAACATGATTTCCATACCTGGAAAATCAAAGTTTGTCTTTGAAGGGTATATTTTTATATGCATGTTTCAGAGAGATTTTTATCAGCCAGGAAAACTGTCCTCTGTGGTTTGCTACTTGCACAAAAGATCTGTTATTCATTAAATTGCTTTAAAAGGAATTCATGAGAGTGGTAATCACATTTCTAGGGTTTTTTTTTGTTGTTGTTGTTGTTAAAAGTATGAAGATTAAGGGGAAACTAAAGACAGGGCTCTGGAAAGGCTACATTCCTGAACTTTATTTTTAAAAGTAGCTGATGGTCCAAATAAAAGAATTAGTCATTTTCAGTCTTTTTCTCATTGTTCATCTGACAGGGGTCTTATTTTGGGAAATATCTTGGCAGATGTTAAACTTCATTTTTGGTCAGGCTGCTTGTGCTAGAACTGTTACTTCTCCAGTACCTTTTTTTGTTTTTAACAAGCGTTATGTTTACCGGGGGAAATAAGTGTGCTGTATCATGCGCGATCCTCAGAAATATCCTTTGTTAATGCTCCTGCTTTTGGTTAGGGAACATAGTGCTGAGAATGTAGATCACTCCCCATTACAATTGAGTCTAATACTCTGGAATGTTTTTCGTTGGGGTGTTGGCAACTCCTAAATTTAATCTTCTTGAAAACAAACAACCCAGGGTACCATTTTTTGTCTGTGGAATTTGAACCTTTTTTATTGAATAGGGAATTGAGGACTGCTTTCTTTTTGTGGTAACTATGGCTCTATCTGTTGCTGTAGGATGCAACAAAACATGGTAATGTTTTACCGCAGGGTCTAATTAGCAGGCATACTTCTTGAGTGCCTCCTCATAGTTTTGTAAAAACAACTTAAGTTGTAAAGATTATTTTAATAGTGGTAAATATATGACACAAAACTTTAAAACTGGGGCGTCTTTATATTCTTTAGGTTTTTTTTAGAATTGTGCCATTCATTTCTCTTAGTTTCAACATTGAGAATGTCAGTTGGTGTGGAGTTTCTTGTGTAGATATAACAGCACTGTTGGTTTAAGAAGTCCTATCACATTTTATAAAATTTTCAGGTGTGTAAATATCAGAAAAGCAGAAAACTACCAATCTGTCAATATTCAAAAATAGACTTGTATGATATGTGGTGTTGAGAAAGACTCATTTTCAGACAGTATTCTCAACCAAGATTCTATTAGGACAGTAGCATACAAAGCCTATTCAAAAACCTATTTTTGTGGATGATGAACATTAAGTTCTTTCAAGAAGTATTTATTAAACATCTTTATGACACATTCGCTGTGACTTTCATTAACTTATTTTACTTACTTATTTAACTAATTACGGAATATTATAAAATTGTTGTAAAGGTACCTGACAACAGCTAAAGGTATCACAGCCACAAGATAGCATTAGCAGGGACGCAAGTCTGAAACTAGATATGGATGGGGATGGGAAGCTGTGTGGGATAGTACTTGGGATGACTGTAATAAAAAGTGCAAATCTATAGATGTTCATTAGTGAGACAAACTTTAGTTCTTGTTTACTAAGTTAGATATTTAAAACAATTTTTTAACTTAATTTTTACTTTGTCTACTTTTTTGGGGAAGAGCTCAAATTGGCTTATTTGGTTATTCCTGCCAGTAATTTTGGTATACATTTATTAGATCAGTCAGATGTTTATTACATGTCTGTGTTCAGGTGCTATGGTAAGGACTGTGGAAAAAAACAGGAAGAGTAAGGCAGTGTATATTCTCAAGAAGCAGGACTATAATCCGGGAAGAAGGATAAGGCATAATTATATGAAAAAACTTAAGTACTGAGTTAACGGTTGAAAAGCCATCTTAACACAGCAAATTGTTTATTAGAAATATTTTGTGTGTAGGGGTGCCTGGCTGGCTTAGTCAGTGGAGCGTGTGACTCCTGATCTCAGGGTTGTGAGTTAGAGCCCCACACTGGGTATGGAGATTACTTAAATATAAAAACCTGAAAAAAAATGTTTTGTGTTTAGAGGGAAGAGGTGATTGGGGCTGAGAAAAGCTACTGGTGATGAGGCTCTTGAGCTGAAACTTAGATTTCTGTACCTATATATTTATACATATTTTCATATATACGTGTATATGTACTTGTTCATATAGTGTTTTAAATCTCAGAGTGCAGTGGTTTTTAATTGTAGAAGCACATTAATATCATGTGAGGATCTTAAAAAAATACTCCTCATGCAGAATACTTACCTTCTTCCTCCCTGAGCCCCTTTTGATTTAATGGGTCTGGGATGGATCCCAGGCATCAATATTTTGATAAGCTTCTCATGTGATTCTGCTGTGAGTCAGGGTTAAGAAGTATTGGGCTGCAGTCTGGGGATACAGAAATGAATAGGACACAGGCCTTGCCCACAGGGCCTCTCGAGTAATATGGGGAACTGTGGGAAGTATAATGTTTAGTACAGCCTTTTTCCTGAGCTGGGGACCTAACCTGAGGAGGAAGAGGGGGATAGTTGAGATCCTAGGCAGTACCACCTCTGTTCTCGGAGTGCTTATGAAGTTATTGCCATTGAATATGTTTGCATGAGTGGTTAACAGAGATGGTTAATAAAATATTTCAATAGGTAGAGGTCAAATGATACTGAAGTTTTGATTTAAATACAAAGTTAACATGTATTGAAGCTTACTGTTTTCATTGTGGTTAGCTACGGTACTTTATGTTGTTTTAATTAATGCTCACAGCAGTCTCATGTGGTAGTTATAGTTTCTCTTTATATCCTCATTTCCAGAGGAGAAAATGGAGGCTTGACGAGTTTAAATAACTCAGGATCACATGGAAAGTGATAAGTGGTTAGAGCAATATTTTAATTTTTTTTTTTTTTTTTGGTGTGGTTGTGTATGTGCTCATGCACACATTTTTAAGAATTAACCAGTTTTGTGTTATTTAGCTTATTTCCCTATAACTTTTTATTTTTTCTATAACTTTTTATTACAGGTTATCTTAAGTACTGTAAACATCTGAATGGAGAAAACAGTAAAAAGGAACTCATTAGAAATTAAGGTCAAATTTGTAGGCTCAGAGATTGCTTCTGACCCTCTAATTTCTAGTTTACTTGGGAAAATTTTGAACCCCAGGCCATCAGCACAATCTGTTTTTGGCTAGAAGTCAGAAAATGTGAATCTTTGTTTTTATATGAGTGATAGGTTGTTTTTCTGTCAAGATGGGGTTAAAACACCTACTCCATAGTTTGAAGGAGTGTTTAATATATAGAAAGCATTTTTAAGTGAGCATAATTTTAAGTCATAATTATTCAGCATATTTATTGAACATTATATGGGACAAGTTCTACTAAGTAAACCATGTAAATCCAGGTAGATTAAGAAATGCTTTTTGGTATGCCCATTATATACCAGACTGTCTACCTTTCTATGTGATGAGTCAGAAGAGGAACTAATAGTGACTCAAGGTTGGAGAAAATTGGACTTGTAAGTAGGGTAGATATAGTATAAACACCAAGGCTACTCAGTAAGATATTAAGCCCAGTTTTCCTGAATGTTTGAACTCATTGGTAAAGTAAATTGAAATTGAAATTTTAATATTAGGATTTGTAATGAGTTGTCTAAGCGGAGATGCCTTTTTCCATAAAAATAATTATGTAGTTAAAGTAGATGGCATTTATGGCGTGCTTATTGAGTGCTAGGCACTGTTCTGAGCACTGTGTATGTATTGGTGCATTTAATTCTCACCACAGTCCTATGGGAAAATGGGGCAGAGAAGAGTAACTTACTTGCCTGAGGTTAGTTACTTACATGGTAAGAAGTAGAGTAGAGACAGTCTCCCTTTAAAAAAATTTTTTTTAATGTTTTATTTATTTCTGAGAGAGAGAGAGAGAGAGAGACAGACAGCATGAGCAGGGGAGGGTCAGAGAGAAAAGGAGATACAGAATCTGAAACAGGCTCCGGGCTCTGAGTTGGCAGTCAGCACAGAGCCCGACGAGGGGCTCGAACCCATGAACCCTGAGATCATGACCTGAGCCGAAGTCAGATGCTTTACCGACTGAGCCACCCAGGCACCTCAAGACAGTCTCCCTTTAAAGCCTGGTGCTTAATAACTGTCTTATTATATTTCATTATATTATCTACTATATACCTAGCTTAAGAAAGACAAAGATAATTTTAGGAGTAAAATGTAAAATTAGAAATTTATATTACTAATAAAATTGGAAAATAGCCCTATAATGAAAGACAGGTAAGGTGGGACTTTATTAGAAAAAACTGGGAGCAAATAAACATATGAACAGTGGCATCAAAGTTTTTATTTAAAATCGTTGTCAAGTTGGTGGCTTTATTTATGTTTGTTGTTATTTCTACATTGGTTGTTACCACCTGTGATATAGGCCGGAAAATAATTTTGATATTTAATGGCAAAACTAATATATGTCTTAGAAGTTTAGAATGATTGACAAATATTAAAGTTTGAAATTTTCTGAGTGCTTTTTTCTTTTTAAAAAGTGAGATAAAATTCATATACTATAAAATTAATCCTTTAAAGTATTCAGTTCATGGTTTTTAGTATATTCACAAAATTGTGCTCTAAGTGCTTTAATATTTTCATCTTCATTTTTCATTATATTTTTAGAGCCAATGGAACCTAAGTTTTAGCTTCTCACTCTGTAAGATGCAGCAGTAGTCAAATAATTCAATGTCACCTTTTCCTGCATTTCATAGAGAACATGAAATAATTGTAGATTTTTCTGGGGTTTTTTTTGTTTTTTTTGTTGTTAAAGTCTGGATATTTATTTAAATTTAAAAATATTTTTATTGTTTGTTTATTTGAGAGAGAGAGAGAGAGCGAGCATGAGCAAGGGAGAGGCAGAGAGAGAGAGAATACCAAGCAGGCTCCTATTGGTCAGTGCAGAGCCCCACATGGAGTTTGAACTCAACAAACTGTGAGATCATGACCTGATCTGAAACCAGGAGTTGCATACTTAACTGACTGAGCCACCCAGGCACCCCTATTTTTTATTTGAGAGACAGAATGTGAGTAGGGGAGAGGGGCAGAGGGAGAGAGAGAGACAGAATCTTTTTTTAAATTCATTTTATTGTTTATTTTCTTTTTTGAGAGAGAGAGAGAGACAGCATGAGCCAGAGAGGGGTAGAGAGGAAGAGGGAGACACAGAATCCAAAGTAGGCTCCAGGCTCTGAGGTGTCAGCAGAGATCTGCACATGGGGCTAGAACCCACGAATGGTGAGATCATAACCTGAGCTGATGTTGGATCCTTAACCTACTGAGCCACCCAGACGTCCTGAGAGAGAATCTTAAGCACACTCCTTGCTCAGCATGGAGCTGGATGCAGGGCTCGATCCCACTGCCCTGGGATCATGACATGAGCTGAAATTAAGTCAGATGCTTGACCAGCTGAGCCACCCAGGCACCCTGGTTTCATGTTTCTTTCTTCCTTTTTTTAATGTTTTATTTATTTTTGAGAGAGAGACAGAGAACGAGTGGGGGAGGGGCAGAGAGAACTTGAGACACAGAATCCGAAGCAGGCTCCAGGCTCCGAGCTGTCAGCACAGAGCCTCATGTGGGGCTTGAACCTATGAATCACGAGGTCATGACCTGGGCTGAAGTGGGAGGCTTAACCAGCTGAGCCACCTAGGTGCCCCTGTGTTTCTTAAAATTACTGCCACTTGTTTGTATAGAAGTTTAGTATAAGAGGTATTTAATTTAACTGAATGTAGAATTTCTAATTTGCTTAAAATTTTGCACGTCTTTCATGGAGATCTGCAAAGCTCTACTATCTAAACATTTGGGAACTTTGATTCAAAGTAAAAATGGAGTATTAAACCAAGTATAGCCTTAGTCATGTTACTTAAATTAGTGTCTTAAAAGATATGGCTGGGGGGGGTATGGGAATGGGGACAACCTGTACCAGGGTCACCTGCATTGTTTATTTAAAATGCAGATTTCTGGGATTCACCTCAGCCTGGGAACAGGGAGGGGTTACCTGAGACTGCAGAGTTTTAACATCTTCTTGAATGAGTCTTGTACACCCCGAAGTTTGAGTGTACTTAAATGTCCTGTACTGGTTTACTGATCTGTCAAATGCAATTGATACTGATTATCTAACAGGATTGTTAAAAGAATCAAATAAAATAAAATGTTGAAAATGTTATAAAAATGATAAAATGATAAATTACAGCTACTGTGTAGGTTATGGTGATAACTGATTGTTGATGTCTAATGGAAATTTCTTACTGGGATGTTGAAAGTTCTTTATTTCCTGCTAATTAAAAACTTCATAGACATTTTAACAGACATTTAACAGCATGAGCTACTTGGAAATTCAGAGCACCATAAACATTTATGTAATATATAGTTTGTGCAAAATGTTGTGTCTGCCTTGCTTCTTGTCCTGATTTTGTTAGAAGCCTAGACATTAGGAAAAAAAAAACCCTCTAACACTTAATATGTAACTTGAACTTCACTTTCATTCCTTTTTCATTTTTACATATCTTTAAGAGAAAGTGTGTAATTAAATTTGTAAATGTGTCAATTAGTAGCTGAAACTCTTAAAACAGATTTTTTCTCTTTTATCAAAATATTCCCAAGTGTATGACTTTTTCTCTTTTGTTTACTACTCTCACATATTAAATCCATAGGTGTTCTTAGCTAGCTAATTCATTACTTTTTTTAATTAAATTTTTTAATGTTTGTTTATTCTTGAGAGAAAGAGAGTGCGTAAGTGAGGGAAGGGCAGAGAGAGAGAAGGTGATACAGAATCTGAAGCAAGCTCCAAGTTCCAGGTTATCAGCACAGAGCCTGATATGTGGCTTGAGCTTACAGACTGTGAGATTATGACCTGAGCCGAAGTCGGACGCTTAACTGACTGAGCCATCTAGGCACCCCACTAGTTAATTGTTTCTTCTTTTTTTTAATGTTTGTTTATTTTAGAGAGAGAGCACACATGCTTGAGCACTTGCCTTTAGAGAGAGGGAGGCACAGAATCCGAAGCAGGCCCCAGGCTTCCAGGCTGTCATCACAGAGCCTGATGTGGGGCTCAAACTCATGGGGCTCAAACTTACAAACCGTGAGGTCATGACCTGAGCCAAAGTCAAATGCGTAACCAACTGAGCCACCCAGGTGCCCCACTAGCTAATTGTTTCTTAAAGTATTTGGTTATTGATGAGGGAACTTTCAGTTTAAGTCTTAGGAGTTTGTGTTTACAGCCATATACCTACTGGTATAGAATCAGGCCTTAGCTATCTATCATGTTCTTCTTGAGTTACTTAAAAATATCCTAGGCACCATGTCTGAATGAGATTGTAAGAATGGGGTGCCTGGGTGGCTCAGTCAGTTAAGCATCCTACTTCAGCTCAGGTCATGATCTCACAGTTCGTGGGTTTGAGCCCCGCATCGGGCTCTGTGCTGACAGCCAGCTCAGAGCCTGGAGCCTGCTTTGGATTCTGTATCTCCCTCTCTCTCTGACCCTCCCCTGCTCATGCTCTCTCTCTCTCTGTCTCTCGGAAATAAATAAAACATTAAAAAAAAAAAGAGATTGTAAGAATATATAATTTCTTAAAGTAGCAAAATTATATACCTCAAAAGTAGAAACTGCTTTGAGTTCAAAACCTCCCATGTGAAAATTGGATGATAAAGTTTATTCTGTGATAATCTTTTAAATAGATTTTTAAAAAGTTTATTTTGAGAGAGCACAGCAGAGGAAGGACAGAGAGAGAGAATCCCAGGCAGGCTCTGCACTGTCAGCTCAGAGCCACACACGGGGCTCGATCCCGTGAACCATGAGATATGACCAGAGTTGAAACCAAGAGTCAGACACTTAACCGACTGAGTCACCCAGGTGCCCCTATGTTTCATGTTTGTGACAAAACTTCTTGACACCCTACAGTGCAAGCAAAAGTTGATCCACACCAAACTTAAATAATCTTTAATGTTTTCCTGCTGGTAAAACTAATGTCTTCATTGTAGTTCCTTGTGGAAATACAAGAAAGGGTAAAGAAACATCACATGTTATCATACTTATATTAATATTTGGTTCTAATCCTTTTTTCTGTATCTACATAAAAATTGGAATCCCATGATACAGATTTGTGTGTGTATTTAGTTGTTATTTATCATGAGTATTTTTATGGTGTTGCTCTTTAAAAGTAAGTATGGATTTTTTAAAAAATTAGTTTCAGGTGTACAATATAGGGATTTTTTTTTTTGTATTGTGGTAAAATGCTAATAGTATAGAATCTTAACCATTTTTAGGTATACATTCATTGTATTAAATACATTCCTATTATTGTGCAACTATCATCACTATCAGTTCCATCACTCTTTGTGTTGTAAGTCTGAAGCTCTATACCTATTAAACAGTAACTCCCCATTCTACCCTCCCCCTATCCTCTGGCAACCACCATCTCACTTTCTGTCTTTAAGGATGGATGTTTGTGTTATTTGATATTAAAATACTTAAGGATTACTTCATTGGTAAAGGACTCTACTACTTCTCCCTGTTGTGTACCTGTCTGATTGACAGATAAGTAAGTTGTCTTTAGATAAATAGCAATATGGTTTTTTCTTTTCATTATTATGTTTCCTGGAACATTCTTTAAGACAAGCATTTGGGTCTTCCAAAGTGCCTCATAGGTACTAGGACCTTCAGATAATTGTGAGAGATGCCTTTTGTTTTTTAACCTCCTCTATAGCCTTTGATTTCACTGGGAAATTGGTGATCAGATGTGCAGTAATTATAAATTTGTGTAAGTTATAACTCAACACAAAAGTTCCTAAAACTCATCATATATGCGTAGTCACACAAGTCTACAGGACATATGGAAAAATGGAGTTTAGGGGTATAACACTCAAAAATTTTGTCAGTCACATGTAAAAAGATATAAATGTAGTGAAGACTAGCACAACTTTACACATGTTAAATGGTTAAGAAATATGTGAATACTACAATAATTATGACACTTGACCTTGAAACAGATTCGAGTTTGCTTAGAGAAGTGGATGTTAAAAGGGTGGCAATTTGTGAAATGTTGGAGGAAGGATTATCTGAAATTGTACTGAAACTGTAACAACCAGATGTGGATGGGTATGGCTTGTAACACAAGCAGTGAACTGGCAGATGTTTGAGCTGTGTGCATTCTGTGTATTTCTGTGACACTGGGTTGCATTATCTGTGCTTATCAGTGTTTCTTTCACTTGGGCGAAAGCAGATGCAAAATTTGTATAATGCTAAATTTAACTCAGTTAAATATCAGTTGCATAGGAACAAATACAGTTTTGTAAACAAATACTTTATATGTATATACCCACATGGATACATCTATACATTTATGTGCGTGTCCGCATTCATCTATCCAAAATATGTGAACCAGTGGCTTGAGAAGATCAAGTAATGAGTTGGAAAAGGATTAGGGAGCAGATGTGACTAGAGATGAGACTCCTCTCTTAAGAGTATACTAATAAAAAAAAGTATACTAATACTGATTGTTAGGGCAATAGTAGCAGAATAGGAAGGGAATGGATGGATTGAGAGGTGTTTCCTTGATATTAGAAAATTACCTAACAATGCTTTTAGCTGGAAAATTTATCCTCAACCTTTTTTACCTTTTTACCCTCCCATCCCCCAGAGTTAACTGTACCATGCTTACTAATCTTGCTTATTTTTTCTTTCTTTCTTAAATACTTGGCCTTTCCCTCTTGGTTCATCTTGCCATGAAGAAATAAATGTTCCCTTAATTCTGCTTCACCTTCTACTTAACTTTTCAATTTTAATTGCTCAATTTAAAGGCATTGTTTTCATTTGCTCACTCCCATTTCTTTGCTCATTTCTTGCTACATAATTGAAATTGATCTCTCCAAGGTTGCTTGTGACTTCCTAATGGCCAAATAAGATAGTTTCTTTTCTTTTTTTTAAATTTTAAAAAAATATTTATTTTCAAGTGAGAGCACATGGGGGAGGGGCAGACAGAGGGGGGCAGAGTATCTGAAGGACGCTCTGTGCTGACAGCAATAAGCCCAATGTGGGGTTCAAACTTACAGACCTCAAGATCATGACCTGAGCTGAGCTCTGATGCTAAAACAGCTGAGTCACATAGGTGCCCCTGGCTTTCCTATGTTCAACCTATTTGACTTCTCTGTAGCATTTGCTCCTGTCATTTCTCTCCCTTTGATGTTATAGCACTTTTGTTAGATTCTCTTTTACTTGGTTTACTCAGAAACGTTTGAGTGCCTGCTATGCCCCAGGTTCAGTGCTAGATGATACAAAGATGAATTGCATATTCACCAGTCCTTAAGGAACTTTCAGTCTTCTCTCAGAGAAAAAGATAATGTCTTAGCTCAGGCTGCTATAACAAAATACCATAGATGGGTGGCTTATAAACAACAGAAATGTATTTTTCACGGTTTTGTAGGTTGGGAAGTCCGGGGTGTCAGCAGAATTGATGTCTGGTAGAGAGCCTGCTTCCTGGTTCACTCTGTCCTCACATGGTAGAAGGAGTGAAAGAAGTATCTGGGATCTCTTTTATCAGGGTACTAATCCCATTTGTGAGGGCCCCATTCTCATCTCCCAAAGACCCCATTTTCTAAAGCTGTCATATTAAGGACTAGGATCTCAACATAAGAATTTTGGGGAGACAAATATTCAGTTCATAACGGATAAATAGAATCTGGTATCATGAGAACTATGATGGATAAAAGAAGAAAGTATTGAACCAGCTCAGAAAAGGGAGCCATCAATTACATGAGGGAGTCAAGGAGGACTTTACATAAGATAAAGCAATATTAAGCCTTATGACTTGATTGATATGAAAGATTTCCTAAGTGGGGAGGGAAGACACAGTAACATTCTAGGTAGAGGGAATAGCATGTGTGAAGGCACAAAGCCAGGAAACAGTAGCATTATATTGTATATACAAACCTCCTGTATGCTTAGCACTGAGCCAGGAGGTTTCCTTGCATTCTTTCTTTCCTTTTTTTTAACACTTCTTTTTCATTTTGGGGGGAGCACAAGCGAGGGAGGGAGAGAGAGAGAGAGGGACAAAGGATCCAAAACAGGCTCTGACAAGCTGACAGCAGTGAGCCCGATGTGGGGCTCAGAATCAGGAACTGTGAGATCATGACCTGAGCCACAGTTGGACGCTCAACCAACTGAGCCACCCAGGTGCCCCTTCTTTGCATTATTTCTAATCTTCACGTTAACTTACAAGGCAGATTTAAAAAATATATTCCTCATTTTATAAGAAGCCTCAAAGAAGTTGTGATTTGCCCAAAGGCTCAACAGAACTTGAATTTGACTCTAGATTTGTTTGGCTGCCAATGCACACACAGTGGTTATCATCATTGGAAAGAGGAAGGGATATCTTCTAACAGAAGAAACTTTGATGTGCGGAGGATTCATGGTGGAGTGAGAATGGAGAACAGCTGTAGACGAATGATATGGACCAATTGGGATGGATCTGAATGTCATGTCAAGGAATTCAGACTTTAATTCTGCTGTTCTCTGTTAGTATTGTTGGGTAGGTATTTCCTTCCTCCGTCCATACCTGTGTACAGTAACTCTGACACCTCCTGGAATGAAAAACTTTTGCCTGCATAATTTGAAGTCATTGAGGATTTTCTTGTTTGAAGGTAGGTATCTATTCAAGGATAGTAAACAATACAAAGTCCTATAAAAATTGCATGGATATAATAGAATAAATAAATCCAAATTTCCACATTGGTTGAAAAGAGATGAGAGGATAGCCTTTAAATAAAGTTGCACCCAAGTAATTCTCTTTATTATGAAAATAATTCTGTACTGTAGATAGATTTGGGAATGATTTTTTTTTAGAGGAGCAGGATGGAGTGGAGATGGGGGCTCTGATGATACTAAATTGCCAGATTCTGTACTTAGTGTTACCATGGAAAAGTTTATAGTTTAATATTGTCCCTGGGTTTAGACTTTGCCCTGTACTTGATTTAAAAGCTGGTGTTTATTCCATTCTCACATTCTTTGAACCTGCAATATAGACGCTTGGAATACAGGTGCTAAAGGGTGACCATTGCCTTTGAAACTTTTCTCACATATTATTTGTTCAACTTCCATAAAATGTTCCCCTCCCCTTCATTCCTTCTGCCCTCTATTAGAGGAAACAAGTGCTTCCTTAATCCATATTCTAGGAATAGTATTTATTTATTTATTTTTAATATTCTTATTTATTTCTAGGAGAGAGAGAGAGAGAGACAGCGTGAGCAGGGGAGGGTCAGAGAGAGAGGGAGATACAGACTCTGAAATAGGCTCCAGGCTCTGAGCTGGCAGTCAGCCCAGAGCCTAACGCGGGGCTCAAACCCACGAACCGCGAGATCATGACCTAAGCGAAAGGCGAGATCATGACCTAAGCGAAAGGCGGATGCTTAACCGACTAAGCCACCCAGGCGCCCCAGTATTTATTTATTTTTGATGATATAAATGTAATGCCCATTCATTTTGTAGACAATTAGAAATAAAATAGCAAAAACAGGATTGTGCAAAGATTAGCTATGGATTATATCAATTTGACATGTTTTTCCATTTTTATTTTTAAGCATGGAATTCTATTTTATGTACATTTTTATAAACTATTTAATATGATCCTATCATGCATGTTATTTCCTTTTAAACTTTTTGAAAGAGATAAAAAAATTAAAAACCTTTTTGAAGGAGATGTTAATTGCTACATATTTTTTATTTCATAAACATAATTCCTACTATCCAACAGTAACCATTTGTAGTTTTGGTATGCAATTCTTGAGTATATTTTAGGCATACACACAAAAAATATATATTCAGAAATTTAATCTTTCTACAAATACTATTAAACTTGTTTGTTTTCAGTATCTTGTGAACATCCTAGTATGCCAGTAAATATATAGCTGTGTTACTCTTTTTTAAAAAAAGTTTATTTATATTTTTTAGTAATTTCTACACCTAGTCTGGGGCTTGAACTTGTGACATGTCCTCTGACTGAGCCAGCCAGGTGCCTCATTATGTTGTTATCTTTAATGGCTACAGAATATTTCATAATTTGTTTTTCTTTTTAAGTTTATTTATGTTGAGAGAGAGAGAGAGAGAGCATGTGAGCAGGGAAGGGGCAGAGAGAGAGAGAGAATTCAGGTGGGCTTTGCATTGTGAATAAAGAGCCCAATGTGGGGCTTGATTCCATGAAGCATGAGATCAAGACCTGACCCAAAATCAAGAGTTGGAAGCTCAACTGACTGAGCCACCCAGGTGCCTCATAATTCGGGTGTTCTGATAAAACTGTAATACATTTTTCTATAGTCTTAGTACATATTACATGTTAGACACTGAAGTAGGCCTTTCGGGCATTTGAATTGTTATATCTGTTCTGATTGGAGCACTCAGTATTTGAATGAACTCTAGTTCATCATTTTGTCCTTGAGCAATTTATAATCTAATTTGGAGAAGAAAGATTATGTAAGATAACTTTGAAATATTAAAAAATGTGTAATAGAGTTAAATGAAATGTTATGCCCTGCTGTTAGTACAGGGAAGTGAGAGATCTTAGAAAACAGAATGGTCCAGAAAGTTTTGAGGAGGGAGTGCAAGATTTGAGCTGATCTTGAAGGACTATAAGAAATGGAGAGATGAAGAGAGTCATATTTCAGACTGAGAGAGCAGGGTGGGTAGAGGTACAAAGGTGTTAGCAACCTGGTTGGAATAAAGGGATATATTAGGAAATAATAATAGAGAAATTAGGAAGCAGAATTTTGAAGGTTCTTAAAAACCGGGCTGAAAATTTTAAGCTTGATGTGTCAGCCTATAGGAGAACCTCCAGGAAGATATGTTAATAGTTGTGACACCAGGATTTTAACAAGATCAGCTACTGGACAGTGGTGTGTAGAATAGGTCATAGAGGAGAACATAGGTAAGGGAATGAGTTGGGAGGTTGTTGTACACACCAGCTAGGGAGACATTGTATGTGAAACCATTAGAACACTCTAGTAGAATATAGTTCATTAATGTGGTCAGTGTTATGTCTTTAATTTACTGTTACTGTCCTCAGTTGGAGTGCTTAGGGGAGCTTACTATGAGTTACATGATAATTTCAAACACCATAATTAAACTGGAAATCACTTACATTGCAAACTGGCTTTTAGAATACTTTATTATTTTGATTGTAGGTAAAGAAAAGGGCATTTGCCCTTGAGGATAAGCAAGCCATGTTTAATAACATGTGCATGCTTACTGGACCTGGTCCTTTATGAGTATTAACTTGGTACATTTTTAGAAAAACTCCAGGGTGGTCAGTGCTATTCATGTTTCAGATGGAGAAAATGGAAGTACAGAGGTGATAAGCCATACTGAATTTCTCATTTGAAGAATTAGTTGCCAACTTTGCCTCTTGATGTTTTTCCCCCTGGACTTCCAAGTTTATAGTACAGTTGGTGTCACCTTTTAGTACTAGCCTGAGCACAGTTGACATCCTTATATTTAGCTTACTTTCAGGTTTTTAATTTTAAGCATTTTGTTTTAAGAGATGTTTTTCTCTTTCCTGCTTATTTTGAGGTAAAAGGTACATATGAGAGTCAGAGGCATAGCAAAAGGTTTGGAAAGATATCCATGCACTGGTTAACAGTGATTATCTCTGGATGGTAGAATTAAGGAGATTTTGTTGTTGGAATGTTCTTTGGGTAGTCTTTCTTGTTCAAATTTTCTCCATGACCTAATGCACAGAAGGTTTCAGTAGATGTCCCTGGGGTATTTGAAAAGATGGTGTATTTTCTGGGTATAGAATTCTAAATATTTTCTATTCCGTCAAGTCTCCCAAATTGTGTTTCAAATCATTTAACCTTACTTATTTCTGATTTGTTTGATCTGTTGTTTTCTTAGAAGATATATTGATGTTTACTGCTGTTGGCTTGTCAATTTCTCCTTGAACTTTGACAGAATTACATTATAATTACATTAATTAGAAGGTTAATAATGGAAAGTATATACTATAAAATCTCAATTTTCAAACACTCTCTAGAGGAGTACAGGTATTACAATTGGTGGTTTGTTTGATACTACAAAGCTCTACTCTAGATCATCTGAACCACTCACATTAGTTGATAGTAACATGTTGGATCAGTTTTATGTTTATAGAGAAATTGAGTAGAAAGTAGAGAATTCCCATTTCTCTCTCAGTCCCCAGTTTCCCTACTGACATCTTGCATTGGTGTGGTACATTTATTACAACTGATGAACCAACGTTAACTAAAATTCGTAGTTGACATTAGAGTTCACTCTTTGTACAGTTTTTCTTGGGGGGGCGGGGGGTTGTTGAATGCATAATGTCGTGTATCTACCATTAGAGTATCATAGGGTATATTTTCACTGTCCTAAAAATCTTCTGTGCTGTACCTGTTCGATATATCCACTGGTAACTACTAGTGTTTTTACTGTCTCTGTAGTATTGCCTTTTTCAAAATGTCATATAGTTGGAATACTACAACATAAAGCCTTTTTAGACTAGCTACTTTCATTTTAGCAACATGTATTTAAGGTTCTGATGTTTCATTTTATGATCACATAATAATTATATTACTTAATATAATCACCTGAGTTACCCAGATGACTGGGCGTGATTTTTAAAAAAGTTATTATCTACCTTCAAATGACATTTGTTACTCTTAAGAAGTTATAACACAAATGAGGTAATGAATTAATGTTTATCAGATGAATGGGTTTTTCAGAAGAATATGCCAAAGCTCTAATGGAAGTTCCAAAAGAAGAACACCAAAAAATCCTTCAGTTACTGATGGTATTTTCATAAAATGTGTACAACTTTACAAGGTGTCTATAAAACTTTGAGAAGATACTATTGGTTATTTGATGATGTCCAGTAGAATATGTTTGTGTTAAAATATTAATCATATCACTTTTTGTCTACACTTGTGGTTTTTATGTGGTTTTCTTCTAAATATATGATCAAATGATTTCACAAAGAATCAAATCTATCTTTGACTTTCCAAAGATCCTTAGAAAGGGATGCTCCTTTATTGATTCAGTGAGATGTTGTAGGGTAAACATTAAGTGCTTTCTTTCTGCCTGGCTTCATTTCTAGATGGCAATAGATTGAATTCAGAGAAGCCTTAATTAAGTTCCACCTTCAGGACACAGAACATAGGTCTTGTGTTTCTAGCATATGGATTGCAGCCTTTTCTCTATCAATGAAGTCCGTCCAGATCATTCTTGCAAGGAAGGGCTTCAGTTTTGAGATTGGTGAAATTGATTAGAGAAAAGAGACTTCATTTACATTTCTCAACACTTCGTTTTGCTGAATTCAAGTTTAAAAGAGCAAACACAAATCTTTAGACTATAGCTGGTTATGAAATGAATATTTGAATATAATGTTTTATTTTTCAACTTAGTTTTCCTTGAGAGTTTACTTAATTTAGTACCATCAACCCTTAGCTCATTGCTTGCTATGTACGATTAAGAATGGTTATCAAGAATGTGGCACATAGGTCTTGATAGATAAGTGATTTCATATATAAATTGTGTTTTCTCCTAGATTCTGCTCTAACATCACAAAATCTTGAGATAGACTTAAAATTTGGAGTTCAATTTATGATAGCCATTTTTTAAATTGTGAACTGTGGTTTTTAATATTGTTATTCATTGTTATTCAGATATCCAAAGAATATTTGAACATAAATGCTAGAAAATAACTGCCAAAAATTTTGTTTAGGTATAGGAGTCAGTTATAAGTAATTGCTGTTATCTTGATGTTTCGTAAATTACTCCCTTTGCAACATTTGCATCTCAGGAAAGTCCAGTTTTTTAAATGTAAAATGGAATTTTTCAGAATGAAATTGAATAAGCTATTTTTTTAAGCAAAGCTTAAGTTTGTTTACTTATTTCTTTAAGTATACCCTACATCCAGTGTGGGCCTTGAACTCATGATCCAGAGATCAAGAGTTATATGCTCTACGGACTGAACCAGTGAGGTGCCCCTGAATAAGCTATTTTTAGTGTTTTGAAACTCATTGACTTTTTTTTTTTATGAAGAATTTTCACTCTTCTTAATTGGATTTTTTTGTTCAAGAAAAAAATTTGTAATAGTATCACATTAAGATGGACTTTTTGTTAAAGTTCGTTTATTTCTTTATTTTGAGAGAGAAAGAGAGAAAGAGAACATAGAGAATCTCAAGCAGGCTTCACAATATCAGTGTGGAGCCCGGTGTAGGGCTCCAACCCATGAACTGTGAGATTATGATGTGAGCCAAAGTCTAGGCCCTGGTACTTAACTGACTGAGCTACCCAGGTGCCCCCCCATAAGATAGGCATTTTAATTTAAAATTAATTACCCATTTAATTTTATTTTGGTTTTAGTTTTACAGCAAAATTGAATAGAAGATAAAGAGATACCCAGTATATCTACTTTACCCACACATGCATAGGCTCCCCCATTTTCAGCATCCTCTACCAGATTGGTATATTTGTTACAATTGGTGAACCTGCACTGACACATTGATATCACCCCAAGTCTATATTTTACCTTATGGTTCACTCTTGGTGGTGTACTTTCTGTGAGTTTGGATAAATATGTAATGATATGTATCCATTGTTATAGTACCATACCGAGTAATTTTACTGCCTTAAGAATCATCTGTGCCCTCCTCCTACACTGTTGGTGGGAATGTAAACTGGTGCAGCCACTCTGGAAAACAGTGTGGAGGTTCCTCAGGAAACTAACAATAGAACTCCCCTATGACCCAGCATAACACTGCTAGGAATTTACCCAAGGGATACAGGAGTGCTGATGCGTAGGGACATATGTACCCCAATGTTCATAGCAGCACTCTCCACAATAGCCAAAATATGGAAAGAGCTTAAGTGTCCATCAACGGACGAATGGATCAAGAAGATGTGGTTTATCTATACCATGGAATACTACATGGCAATGNTCAGACCCTCCCCCCAACACTTGGCAGTCATTAATCTTTTAACTATCTCCGTAGCTTTGTCTTTACCAAAATGTCATATAATAGGAATCATACAGTATATAGTCTTTTCACACTGGCTTTTTTCACTTAGGAATATGCATTTAAACTTCCTCCATATCTTTTCATAACTCTTTTTAGTGTTGAATAATATTCTGTAGTCTGGATGTAACAACACACTTTATCCATTCACTTACTAAAGAGTATCTTGGTTGCTTCCAAGTTGTGACAGTTATAAATAAAGCTGCTATAAATATTCATGTACAGGTTTTTGAGTGGGTATAATTTTCAGTTTCTTTTTTATTTAAATTTTTAATGTTTTTTATTTTTTGAGAGAGAGAGAGAGCGGAAGGGAGACAGTGTGGAAGCAAGGGAGGGGCAGCATAGAGCCTGACACGGGACTGGAATTCACAAACTGTGAGATCATGACCTGAGCCAAAGTCAGACACTTAACCAACTGAGCCACTCAGGTACCCGTAAATTTTGAGAGACAGAGACAGCATGAGTGGGGGAGGGGCAGAGAGAGAGGGAGCAGGCTCCAGTCTCTAAGCTGTCAACACAGCCCAACATGGAGCTAGAACCCACCATCTGAGATCATGACCTGAGCCGAAGTTAGAATCTTAACTGACTGAGCCACCTAGACACCCCTGATTTTTTATTTAAATCATGTATTCTGGAACCTTGCTATAATTTCTGGCATTTTTTGTAATTGTTATTCTTTTCAGGTTTCTACCTAGATGATCATGTCATCTGTGAGCAGATAGTTTTTCCCAATCTGTTATACATTTTCTTATTATCACTTTTTAAGTTTAAATTATGTTATTTCATGGTAATCTTTGATGAGAGTACAGTCTTAAAAACAAACAAACAGAAAAACCCTTTTGTAATTTTCCTTGCATTTTTCTTTTAAACCTTGGTTACATATTATCAATTAGTTCTATAAAACTGTTTGTTGTTTTTGGGGTGCCAGAGTGGTTCAGTTGGTCAGGCCTCTGACTTTGACTCAGATCATGATCTCCTGGTTTGTGAGTTTGAGCCCTGCATCCAGGCTGTCTGTTGTCAGCACAGAGCCCGCTTCGCATCCTCTGTACCTGTCTCTCTGCCCCTCCCTTGCTCTCTCTCAAAAATAAATAAACATTAAAAATGTTTTAAAAAAAACTTTGTTGTTTTTGTCTAAACTGCTTACATTGCTCACATGAGGGAAAAATAATAAAAATTTGCTTTCTTTCCTATTTTGAGCAAACCTCATTTAGCTTTTTGTACATCCATTGTTTAAAAATATTGACTTTTTTCTTGAAAAGTAATCATTAACAACAAAATATATGTGTATTTATACCTATATAGATAACTTATTTAACATTTCAGTTTATTTTTTTTTCTATCTATTATCTGCCCCCTCCCCTTTTTTTTTAATGTCTTTATTTTACTTTGAGAGACAGATACAGAGAGCGAGCAGGGGAGGGCAGAGAGAGAGGGAGACACAGAATCAGAAGCAGGCTCCAGGCTCTGAGCTGTCAGCACAGTGCTCAAACCCACAGACTGTGAGATCTGACCTCAGCCGAAGTGGTATGCTTAACCGACTGAGCCACCCAGGCGCCCCTGCTCCCCCCCTCCCGCCCTTTTTTTTTTAAAGAACACTTGAATGACAGTTATTCAACTCAGACTAGATATTAAGGATAGAGTTATTTCTTTTGGAGGTCTTGAAAATGAAACATACTTAAGATGATTATTAGATAATTAGATGGAGAGATGCTATTTAGATATATGTTTTAGTTACTTAAGTTCTGTGGATCTAATGACTGTATTTCCCAAACTAATAATCAGAATGTAAGACCTAATGACAAGATAGGATATTTGAAATGTGGATGATGTTAGAAAAATGGACATGGCGCTACTCAATGGTTTGCCCTTTTCCTTCCATGCAGAGAAAGTTCTGAGGCCTTTGTAATTCATACATTTGATATGCAAATTACTTTTAAAAACTAGTAATATTATTGTGTAAGAAACTTTCAATTTAAGATTATTGATCTTCTATCCTTAATCTTTATATAGTCTCCATTGGATGGGGTATCCTGCATATAATAAAGGCAGTAACTTTTAGGGGCTGCTTTTCAACAACTCGAGGACAGAGCTTTTCAAATCAAAATGTGAAGATGAATCAGTCTTTAATGTGTCTGAAATAGAAAAAAAAAAGGGATGAAATTATTTTGAAATGCACTCATTCCTTCCTTTCTCTATCTCTATGTTGAACTTTTCCTTCATTTGTTGGCTGTAATGGATAATAAGTACCTGTGTGTAAGCATGCTGGTTTTTGTTGTCTTGGGGAGAGACTGTATTCTTCTTGTGTAAGTCCCCAACTTGTCCTGATCTCTTTCTTTATAATTGTTCTTTCTCACTTGTTTTTTTCTTTTGTTTTGTTTTTTAATATACTTGGAGGTGAAGAGTTCAGAAGTAAGGTGATGGAATAACCAAAGACAGACTGCTCAGGGCTGCCTTGTGAAGCTGAATTGAAACATTACCAAGCAGCTTAATGAGGGGAAACACTGGTTATAATACTCTTTGGTTTAAAAGTGAATAATTGAACTTCCCTATGGAAATAACTTTTCCCCTAACTTGAAACATTAAAAAACAACAACTTTTATCATAAAAAAATTAAAAGAACAAAAGGTAAACAAAATAGTATAATGATCCCTGTAGACATCCATAGCTATCCGTGTTCCGTAATTTTCATTTCCCCTGGTCCTCACTATCTTGAGACAGTCCTTGAATTCTGTCATTTCATTTGTAAGTAGTATAGGTTTATAAAAGATAAAGACTCTTTAATGATAGCCACAATATTACTACTACGTGTAAACGATAATCCTTTAATATCAAATATCCATTGTTCACATTTCCAAGATTGTCTTATATTTTGCTTAAATGAGGTTTATACACTGCAGTGGGTTGCTCTGTCTCTCTTGTTTCTTTTAATCTTTACATTCTCTGTCTTTTATTCTTTGGCAGTTCATTCATTGAATAAAGACAATTGTCCTGTAGTGTTTACTGTAGTCTGAATTTTGCTGAATGCATCCTCATGGTGGTGTTTATATAAACCTCTGCACCCTGTATTTCCTATAATTTGGTAGATTATTTATTTATTTAAAAAGTTTATTTAGGGGCTCCTGGGTGGCTCAGATGGTTAAGCTTTCGACTTTGACTCAGGTCATGATCTCACGGTTTGTGGGTTCAGGCCCCACATTGGGTTCTGTGCTGACAGCTCAGAGCCTGGAGCCTGCTTCGGATTCTGTGTCTCCCTCTTTCTCCATCCCTCCCCTGCTCATTCAGCTTATCTCTGTCTCTCAAAAGTGAATAATCATCAAAACAAATTTTTAAAAAATAAAAAAGTTTATTTTTGAGGGAGGAAAGGGGCAGAGAGAGAGAGGGAGAGAGAGAATCCCAAGCAGGTTCCATGCTGTCGGCACAGAGCCTGACTTGGGGCTCGAACCCACGAACTGTGAGATCATGACTTGAGCCAAACTCAAGAGTTGGACACTTAACCCATTGAACCACCCAGGAGTCTCTAGATTTTGATTTAAACTAGAAGCTGATCTGATTCATGTTCAGGTTTACTGTGAGGGAAAGGGGGGGAAGAATACTTCTTAGGTGATATTTGGTACTTAGGTCAAGAAGAATAAATTGTTTGATTATGTCTCTTGTTATGATGTTAGCAGTTACTGAATTGCTTAGATCAGCTGTCCCTAAACTTTTTAGTCTTAGAACCCCTTTATATTCTTAAAAATTATTAAGGACCCTAAAATAGTTTTTCTTGAGGTGTAAATACAGTATCGGTTTATACTAGAAATCAAAACTAAGAAATTTTATATTATTTCTTAAAAAATGTTTATTTTGAGAGAGAGCACATGCACATGTGCAGGGGAGGGGCAGAGAGAGGGAGAAAGAAGTCTAAGCAGGCTCTACAGTGTGGAGCCTGACTCACGGCTGTCTCACGAACTGTGAGATCATGACCCTCTGAGCCAAAATCAACAATCGGACTCATTTAACCTACTGAATCACCCAAGTGCCCCCAAACTAAGACATTTTAGAAGTATCAGTTATTTATTTTAAAATAATAATCCATGCTTACATGAATAACATTTTTGTGAAAATTGTTTTCCAAAACAAACTTAGTGAGAAGAGTGGCATTGCTTTACACTTTTGTAAATCTCCATCTGACCTAAGGAAGACTCCTGGATTCTCATATCTAGTTTTTATCATTTACTTTTTATGATATCATGTATCAGGTAGCCTCTGAAAACTTCATGTACACTAATGAGAGTATGAGCTAGAGGAAAAAAAGCAGGTGACGTTGTAATATTTAAAATTTTTTTAATGTTTATTTTTGAGAGAGGGAGAGAGAGACAGAGTACAAATGGGGGAGGGGCAGAGAGAGTGAGAGGGAGACACAGAATCTGAAGCAGGCTCCAGGATCTGATCTGTCAGCACAGAGCCAGATGCAGGACTCTAACTCAGGAACTGTTAGATCATGACCTGAGCTGAAGTTGGATGCTTAACCCTCTGCGCCACTCAGGCAGCCCGAACATTTTAGTATTATTGTAAATAGTTTTGACATTGCAGATTCTCTGAAAGGGTTTTAGGGACCCATAGGGGTGCCCAGACCATGCTTGGGGGACTCCTGATCAGGATCCATTTTATCAGTGGTTGCAAAATGATGGTATTCTAATTTTGTCATTTCCTTATAATTTATTAGCTGGAGTATTTATAACTTTTCTATTATCAACTATTTAGTTACCCTGAGATATGCTTTGTACAAATAAGGTAGGCTAAAATGATTGATTTTTTTTTTCTCTTTGGGGAGATGGATGCTTTATTGCATTTGTTTTAGCATGTGGGAATGAGAAGGGGGACCACAAACTCCCTCTGTATTAATTAAAACCACTTTTGTTAGGTTCCTACAAGGGAAAGGAAGCCCTTGGCTAATACATTTGAGTTGCCTTCTTAAATTATTAATATAGAGTTTGTATCTTACAGGTTGCTTATTTCAGTAGTTTATCAAATAACATTATAATCTTTAAGAAACTGCTTGAGTTTAAAAAGGATTGGAAACTTCCAAGTTATCTGATGCTTTTACCTATCTGCTCCCTTATGGAAATGTTGTAAAGATTAACAAGATAATGTCTGTGAATAGTTTAAAGCTCTTGGGTATTGTGAGATCTATTACTGTTAACTCCATAGAAGGAAAAATAGAGGTTCTGTTATGGGATGTTAAGTTTTGCTGGAGTTTGATTTTAGAAAACTGAACTGTGTAATCTATTTCCAGAATTGCTTCCAAAATTTGAGCACTCTTGAAGCAAGACTGGGAGTTGTAAGCTGTCATAAATGATAAAACCCAGAGACTAAAACTTGGAATGGAATGAAGTCTGGAGAGAGGAGTTGTGTGTCAGCGCAGTGTAAGCAATAGATTAATTAGGTATAATAAAATTTCAATTCTTGTTCTTAAACACAAATGAAAGAGGGGAGGTCATCTTAATTCCTTACTTGTATATACTTGACATGAAATATGGAATCAATTTTCCTGTACTCAACAATTTTTATTTTAATTGACTTTTGGAATTTTTACAATACAATGGAAGTATGTTGAGACAAGTTTATTGAGCCAGCTATCTATAGATCTTCAAATATTTGGCAGTTTAAATTGCTATTTAGTGTGGGTTAGAAGTGAGAAGGATGTGAGATGGAGGATGTAAGGAAGCTGAACCACACAGAATAATCTGTCAGCAAAATAAATCTTTTCCAGTTAGACTTATTCTCTTGTTATTTTTGGACTGATGAAAATTATTTTAGAGATTAGAACTTAATAGCATAGCTCTGATTTGAAAGTATCTATTTTAGTTACATATTTGTAGACTATAAGAAGAATTTTTAAAATTACATAATTTTACATTTGTAAAATTTCTTTGAAAAATACTTTTTTTTGAGAATCTTAGGAATAGCCACCCTCATTCCATGGAAACATATCTCAGTTTGGAAAATTAAATCTTTACTTTCACTGTTTTAATCTTATTATTTTTTTAATTTTTTTTTTTGATTGAGAGAAAGAAAGGAGAACACAAGCAGGGGAGGAGTAGAGAGAGGGAGACAGAATCTGAAGTAGGCTCCAGGCTTCAGCTGTCAGCACAGAGCCTGAAACAGGGCTCAAACTCATGAACTGTGAGATCATGACCTGATCCAAAGTCGGATGCCTAACCGACTGAGTCACCCAGGTGTTCCGTTTTGATTTGTTTTTTAAAAAAATATTTACTGGAGACATATATCAAAATTGAACCTTCAGATATCAATATTGATTTTTGGAAAAGTGTATGCTGAACTTCCTCTTCCTGGAAATTAAAGAGGGGTTGTCCAGTTGTAAATGATGAATACAGTGACTGAACGTTCATCACAAAGGTAAAAATCTTCAGTTTACTTAAGTAAGTAGTAGATGCATATAGACTATATTTACACAAATTATTAATATGTTTTCTGTTCCCATTTTTTTTTTCTAAAGTATAAAATTTGGAGTTTTAAGGAACAAATGTTTACTCTGACCTTGAAATAATTTGGTGTCAAAAAAATAGTTTGATATCACATTTAGGACTTCATCTTTAGTGTTACATTTATTTATTTATTAAAATTTTTTTTATAGTTTATTTATTTTTGAGACAGAGAGAGAGCATGAGCAAGGGAGGAGCAGAGAGAGAGGGAGACACAGAATCTGAAGCAGGCTACAGGCTCTGAGCCTGATGCAGGGCTCGAACCCACAAACTGCGAGACCATGACCTGAGCCGAAGCTGGACGCTCAACCGGAGCCACCTAGGCACCCCTTTAGTGTTAAATTTAAAACATCAACTTTATGGAGTGCCTGGCTGACTCAGTCAGTGGAGCATGTAACTCTTGAATTTGGGGGTTTGAGTTTGGATCCCATGTTGAGTGTAGAGATTACTTAAAAATAAAATCTTAAAAATATAAAAACACTGATTTTCTAAAAAAAAAAAAAAGAACATTAATAGGACCCAAAACAGAAACAAAATGAACAAAAATATACATTCTGGCCATGTTCCAGTAAATGTAGAGTCAATGTAAAAACTTAGTAATGGTAGTTCTTGGTAATTAATAAGCTAAAAGCATGACATGATCAGTCATGACATGGCATGACAGTGCCAATATTTAGAGAGGACTCTTAAGACAGTAAAGAAACCTCCTTTAAAAAAAAATTTTTTTTAATGTTTTATTTATTTCTCAGAGACAGCGCGAGCAGGGGAGGGTCAGAGAGAGGGAGACACGGATGAAACAGGCTTCAGGCTCTGAGCTAGCTGTCAGCACAGAGCCTGATGTGGGGCTCGAACCCACGAACTGTGAGATCATGACCTGAGCCAAAGTCCTGTGTTCAAATGAATGAGCCACCCAGGCGCCCCAAGAAACCTCCTTTTTGAGTGTGTAATTTATTGTGTGTGTGTGTGTGTGTGTGTATTTATTTTTTATTTATTGAGGGAGGGTTTTGCTGAGGTGTAGTAAAGAAGGGGATCATTCTGATCCTTTTTCTATCTCCAAATCATTTTGAGTAATGAAAACTCACTTAGAAAATTGCTAATTGCTATTCAACCCTTGAAGTGGTAGGCTCTGGTGACTATTTTAAGCATATTTGTTTTGTACAACTCTTATGAAAATTATCACTTATGAAAAGTAGGGAAATAGTAAATTTCTCACTAGGTCTATTTATTTTTGATAGGCCTTTTTTTGGTTAGAAGGTAAAGTAGACAGCTACTGTTAAGCTGCTACAGACTAAATGTTTCCCCCCCAATTCATTTGTGATGGTATTTGGAGGTGGCGTCTTTGGGAGATGATTAGGTCATGAAGGCTCTGCTTTCTTGAATGGGATTAATGCCCTTATAAAAGAGGTTCCAGTAAGCTGCCTTACCTCTTCGACCTTGTGAGAGCAGAGAGACCTGTGTGTGATGCAAGAAGTGGGCTCTTACCAGACAACCAATCTGCCAGCATCTTGATCTTGGATTTCCCAGCAAACAGAACTGTGAGAAACAAATTTCTGTTGCTTATAAACCATGTAGTCTATGATATTTTGTCAAAGCAGCTCAGAGGGACTAAGACGTGAGCTATTACTCCCTGTGACAGTTTCATATTTGTCAACACTTAGTACTTTTCCAAGAATGTGTATTTTGTATACACTTTGCAGTTGGATTTATTTTTATCCATTTATTACATTATGAACACATAGCTTAATCATATTATTCTTAAATTAATTGAAATGGTAGTAAACCATTACATGTAGTAAGTATAACTTAATGTATTTATCTTCTGATTTGCTCTATCAGTTCACATGAGGTTGTTTAAAACGTATGTTACTAAACCTTAGTTGCCATAGAATCACTAAGGGAGATGGTAAATCTTAGGATAGGACCTATGAAATCTATATTTTAAAGATCTTCACCAAATCTTTTATTCTGATGAAAGTGGGCCATCGACAATACGTGTGAGAAACATTGATTTACGTAATTTATTAATAGCTTCATGTTAACTAAAACCGATCACTCAATTCAAGTCTCATTTCTTTTTTTTTTCCTTTAAAAAGTTACACGTTTTCCTAGATTTTTTGTAGTTAATAAACTCTTGGTATTTGACATATGAAGGTGGAGTAAGGAAGCATTTAGAAAATGATGTTTAAAAAATGCTAATCACTGATAAGGAAATAATAAAAAATGATACTATAAATAACAGATAATACTTAACTAGGAGCTGTTACATGGCAGATACTTTTGATAAACACCTTTCTTTCTTTCTTTCATTCATTCATTCATTCATTCATTCATTCATTCATTCATTCATTCAAATTTTTGAAGATATACATGTAACACCCAGTGCTCCTCCTTAATATTCATCACCCATTTGGCCCATCCTCCACCTACCTTCCCTCCAGCAACCCTCAGTTTCCTTCCTATAGTTAATAGTCTCTTATGGTTTGCCTCCCTGTCTTATTTTTCTTCCTTCCCCTGTGTCCACCTGTTTTCTTTCTTAAATTCCACATATGAATGAAATCATATAGTATTTGTCTTTCTCTGACTAGTTTATTTTCCTTAGCATAGTACACTCGAGCCCCATCCATGTTGTTGCAATGGCAAGATTTCAATCCTTTTGATTGTTGAGTAATATTCCATTGTATGTATATGCACACCTTTATCCATCCATCAGTCAATGAACATTTGGACTCTTTTCATGTTTTGGCTATTGTTGATAATGCTGCTATAAGTACTGGGGTGCATGTGCTCTTTGAATCAACATTCCTTTATCCTTTGGATGAATACCTAGTAGTGCAGTTGCTGGGTCATAGGGTAGTTCTATTTTTTATTTTTTAATTTTTAAAAATGTTTTGAGGAACCTCCATACTGTTTTCCAGAATGGCTGCACCAGTTTGCAAAAGGGTTCCTCTTTCTCCACATCCTCACCATCATCTGTTGTTGCCTGAGTTGTTTTAGCCATTCTGACAGGTGTGAGTGGCATATCATTGTGGTTTTGATTTGTATTTCCCTGATGATGAATGATGTTGAGCATTTTTTCATGTGTTAGCCATCTCGATGTCTTCTTTGGAAAAGTGTCTATTCATGTCTTTTGCCCATTCCTTCAATGGGTTATTTGGGCTTTGTTGTTGTTTATTTATTTTTTGGGTTTTTTTTTTTTTTTTTTTTGCATTGAGTTTGCTAAGTTCTTTATAGATTTTGGATACTAACTCTTTATCTGACAGTGTCATTTGCAAATATTTTCTCCTGTTCCATTTGATTGCCTTTTAGTTTTGCTTATTGTTTCCTTTGTGGTGCGGAAGCTTTTTACCTTAATGAGGTGTCCGGATAGTTCATTTTTGCTTTTGTTTCCCTTGCCTCTGGAGACATGTCTAGTAAGAAGTTGCTGCGGCCAAGGTCAAAGAGGTTGTTGCCTGTTTTCTCCTCTAGGATTTTGATGATTTCTTGTCTCACATTTAGGTCTTTCATCCATTTTGAATTTATTTTTGTGTATGGTTTAAGAAAGTGGTCCAGGTTCATTCTTCTGCATGTCGCTGTCCAGTTTTCCTAACACTATTTGCTGAAGAGACTTTTTTCCATTAGATATTCTTTCCGCCTTTGTCAAAGATTAGTTGGCCATATGTCTGTGGGTCCATTTCTGGATTCATTGATTTATATTTCTATTTTTGTGCCAGTACCATGCTGTCTTGATTATTATAGCTTTGTAATATAACTTGAAGTCTGGAATTGTGATGCCTCCGGCTTTGGTTTTCTTTTTCAGGATTGCTTTGGCTATTTAGGGTCTTTTCTGTTTCCATACAGATTTTGGGATTGTTTGTTCTAGCTCTGTGAAAAAGGCTGGTGTTTATTTGATAGGGATTGTTGGATAAGCAGTTTCTATTTATTTAATCCTGACACAAAGACGGGTGAGTGAATTCCATTTTTCTAAAGGGCTACCTGTGCCCATGCCCGGTTTTACACAGCTAGTAACTGGTGGTGTCAGGATTTAAATTCAGGTTTATCTCACCCCCACATCCATCCTTCTTAATAATTAACATTGTTAATAATTAAAAATATTCAGTAATTATTAAGAATTAATATGAAGGATAAATACTAATAATAAATCTTAATAATGTTAAATTAATGAGGGATAATTGGTAATGTGATGATGATCACTGTTGTCACTTACTCTGTATTACACGTGGTATATGGAGATCTGCTGAGATTCTTGTTGGTGTCCTGCCCATTTTTCTCTCTCTCTTATGGTTTTAAGTGTTGACTCATATTTTAGAGCTATTTCTATATTTGTTACAGTCTTCTGTTCTCTAGGAATAGGCCTGATTGGAATGGATACCATTTTATTACCATTTGCAGATGCTTAAAAGGACTTTATGTGATTTGATTTAAGTCTCTGTTTATTTCTTACTCTGGATTTATAAGAGCTGGGTTCCTACTCTGGCCTTTATGTGTAAATGATGCTTTTTACTTTGTAGATGGAAGCAAGCTAAACTGAAAGTTCACCTTGGCACTAGAGTGCGTTGGTGAATGGTCCAGAAAGAGGATATGAAGGAAGCAAGAAATCAGTAATCCCAGACTATTCAGATTTCCCATATGGAGATACAGTGGAAAGTTACAGGCTAAGGACTAAAATATTTTTCACTTTTCTGTGGCTGTATGACTTTGATGTGTTTGTTAGAATACATCAACTTAGTTATTCTGATATCACAGGTTACTTATTAGGGATTTTGTGAGAGTCAAATGAGAGGTTATCTGTAAAAATTATTTTGTTAAATGTGAAGTATTCGTACAAATGATTTTTACCAGTTTTCTATCCTGAATGTCTGGATCTTAAAAGCTTTACTGTACTTACTAACAATTTTCTGTAATTTAGGTAACATTTCCTGCATTCCAGTGGGACTTTTTTGAGAAGATGGTTTTTTAGCTTGAGAATTTTTTTTTTTTACAAATACATGTATACATAATTTACTTATTATACAGAGAACCTATCTTTAAAAATTTAATCATTTCTATAAATTATAGTTGACATACAGTGTTCTATTAGTTTCAGGTATACAACTTAGTGATTTCAATTTGAAAATGTTTTCTAGCATTTTTTTTGAGTGGTGACATTTGTTTGAGGTACTTTTCTTTTCTACGTTTCCTTTTCCATTTTACCTTTTGAGTGTGATTACACTAGGCCATAACTCTCCGGTAATATAATTCTCTGAACCCTTGTCTCTGAGTCCTGCTTAAGGTATGACCCTAACCGATTATCTTTTACTGATAACAGATTGACTTTTCATAGATTCTTACTGGTATTTTTATGAGGATAAGGGGAACATGGTGAGGAAATGGGCCTTTGGTTTAATGCACATAATGATGGAAAGCCAAAATCAAACTTTGTAGTTAACAGTTTCTCTGCTTAATATGTCTTTATTTATTGTTTAATTTTAGAGCGAGAGAGAGTAAGTGAGGAAGGGGGCAGAGGGAGAGGGAGGGAATTTTAAGCAGGCTCAGTGCAGAGCCGGACCGGGAGCTCTATCCCATGATCCTGGGTTCATAACCTGAGCTAAAATCAAGAGTTGGATGCTCAACCGACTGAACCACCCAGGTGCCCCTAATAGGTCTTTAAATTAAAGTGTTACTAATATAAACTTGAAAAAAATGTTTATTTTTGAGAGAGAGGGAGAGCCAGAGCGCAGAGCCAAAGTGGGAGAGGGCCAGAGAGAAAGGGGAACAGAGGATCTGAAGCAGGCTCCGTCCACTCTGATGCAGAGAGCCCGATGTGGGGCTCAAATTCACAGAACTGTGAAATCATGATTGGAGCTGAAGTCGACCCTCAACCACCTGGACCACCCAGGCACCCCCGTATAAAAATGTTTTAATAAAAAAGGTAAGAAAACTATATTCTTATAACTAAAATTTTATTGTTGATAACTAATTTTTATAAATAACTTTATAAATGAATTTTATTTCTAAATATTTGAATTTATCATATAAATATTTATATTATAAAAATCTTATGTTTTATAATATAAATATATGATAAAAAGTATATTTAATATTTATAAATAAANCTGTGGAGGCTAGAACTCACAAACCATGAGATCATGACTTGACCCGAAGTTGGATGCTTAACTGACTAAGCCACCTAGGCCCCTCCAAAATGTATTAATTTTTAATGCCCATGACAGAATAATATTACATGCCCATGACAAAATTTTAAATGGTATATACAGATAACCATTGTTATTGTCTTGTGTGCCTTCCAGAGATCTTCTTTTACCAACAAATATGTATGGATATCTCCAGAGAGTCTTTCTTTCAAGGCTGACAATGAACACTGTAGTGAATTTGAAATCTTTTGCTAGTAAACTTTCTAATTAGAAATATTACGTTTGAGAGTTGAAATAGAAGTCCTTAAGAGCAGATTTTTTCTTAATTGTAGGTATATATTTACTATTTATATTAATTCTTTAGTTTATGTGATTCCATCTTTTAAAAAAAATGCAGTAAGATGGTTTTTTGGCTAGCCTACTAGCTACACTGAGTCTGTATATCAGGGAAGTGGTCTGGCCTAGAGATAAACAATTTGGAGCTAGTAAGTCTGGATGGCAGTGGTTCTCAAACATTAGCACACTTCAGCATCTGTTAGAGGGCTTGGTCTAATACACATTGCTGCAGTCCACCCAGATGGTTTCTGATTCAGTAGATCGGGATTGGTGCCCAAGAGTTTGCATTTCTGACGTGTCCCCATGTTGATTGTACTCTGGGGACCATTACACTTTGAGGACTAATGATCTGTGTTGCTTAAACCATACGAGACTAGATAGATCATCTAGGGAGGTAGCTTAGATATAAAAGAGCAACATTCTGAGGGCTGAGCACTGAGCATCTTTAGTTAATGGAGTCAAGAAGTGGGGTGAGGTGGGGTGGGGTCTTGTTCAAGGAGGAAGAGAAAAGTTCTGGTAATTAAATAAATTTGGAAATTTTTTTGTGTTGCATTGCTCTCTTAGAAGTTTCAGAATACACACAAACATGGTAAAGGATTTAAGAAATTCCTGAGGAAAGAATTGCGTGTTTTAAAGAAAAGTTCCCGTATATCTGCCTTGAGGGCAGAAGGAAAGGGCTGCAGCAGATACTGTTATTGTANCAGTTACTGAAAGGAATATGACAGAAAGAACATGGTACCAGCAAAAAACCTAGTGGAGTTTCCTAATTCTGAAGTCAGTTTACCTGTGTTTGAATTCTAGCTATGTTTGAGAATCAATAACTGATACTTGTATTTATGTTTTTATACATTAATATTAGAGTAGGTACTCAGTGAATTTTCACTTTGACCTCATGGTCTTTTTTGGTTTCTGGATTGTTGATGTACCACAGAATCTTTTTAATTTTGCTAGTGCTGAGGTTTATACTTTTTGTATTTATTTTGTTGAATTATATCTTTTTGCAATTTCACAGTTTTACTCTGATATACAATAAAAGGAGAGAGAGTTAAAGGTCTTCTCTTTTAATTCCTGTGGCAGATTAGGTAGGCATGAATGTCAGCAATTGTAGCCTTCAGGTCACTGAAACTTTTTTGTGTCAGCATATAGGGTTTCTCTATCTAGTGTGATAGCCACTATCACAGGTGGCTACTGAGAGCCTGAAATGTTACTAGTCTGAGTTGAGATGTGCTGGAAGTATAAAATATACACTGGGATTTGAAGACTGTTTGAAAAAATATTAGTATAAAATTATGAAAACATTAACATTAGAATATTAAATTTTTATATGAATTACATATTAAAATTATACTTTTGTCTATTGGATTAAATAAAATATATTACCAAAATTAATTTTACCTGTTTCTTTTGAGTTTTTAAAGTGGCTACTAGAATGTTTAAAATTACATGCACGACTTACTGTTTATTTCCATTGGATAGCATGGATCTGGGGATGGGTAAAATCACAATAGAAACATCCAACTTTTAATATTTTAGTATTTGTCAGTGGTTGAAAAAAACTGTATAGAATAGGTAAACCTAGATAATGAATCCTATACTTTTATGAAAATTTATGAACACAAATCTGTTCTCTTTAAATTGCTTGGCAATCACAATATGCATTAGGTATTCTAAAAATATAGTGGTAGAAAATCTTTTGTAAATGTTAATTATAAAAATGACTGTGGAGAGGAAAACAACCATTTGTTACATGAGCCATTTCCTCAAAGAGGGGAGTCATAGTTGTTTAAAAATGAAGAGAGCATTAATAATAATTAATGTAGATGAGTCTTGACAGTTTGAAGAAAATGTACATGCATTATTAGATTTGATCATACTGATTTTTTTGGTAATTGTAGAAAAAGATTTAATAGTGTACTACTGATAGTTCTATTATATAAATCAATGCTTCTCAAACTGCCAGCAAATAACTCCTGGGCAGGAGAGGATATGGTCCTGTTTATCTCAGGTGGCCCAAGTTATACAGGGAAGGAAAGAAGAAAGAAAGAAGAGGGGGAGGGCAGGAGGGGGGAAGGAAGGAAGGCAAGAAGGAAGGAAGGAAGATAAGGAGAAAGACAGGGAGAGAGGGAAAGAAGGGAGGGAGAGAGGAAGGCAAGAAAGAAGGAAAGCAGGGGGAGAGAAAAGCAACTATAACCAAGTTATACAGGGATGGTTGTCCAGTTCTTTGAAGTCTCTTCTCCTCTGTGCACCCTCTGGCCCTCATCTTTGAATATATTTGGTGCTATAGGAATAGATCATACATGTATTGTGCCTCTGCATACAATACAGGGTTTCTTGGTGTATTTCTAGGAAGGGTATATCATACTCTAAAATGAGAAATACAGCATCTAAGAAAGTAGAAACAGATCAAGTATATCTCAAGGGCCTGTTTTCTGAGTTCTGGACATAACAAGAGAAAATGTTGTTGTCTTCTGCCTTTTCTTTTCTATACTCCTTTTCTATTCTTATTTAGAAGTTAATTTTGTTACACAGTGTCCTCCCTTGCCAATCTCATACACAAAATCTGTTCCTCAAGATCAATCAAGAAAAAGCTGTATCAAGTAGATACAGTTAATTACACACTCCAGGTCCTACTCTCTTTTGGGCTCAATTTTCTCACATAGACAAAATCTTTTCTTATAAATGAGAAGATTCAATTCTCTGAGGTTTGTAAACTGTAACTTAAAAATAATTTAATAGCACTTTGAATATAGATAAAATAACCAAATTCAACAAATACTTAAATAGATACAGTTAATTACAGGTGCCAGGTCCTACTCTCTTTGTGATTTCAGTTTTAAATACTTATAAGACTAATTTTCATCTCTGTAGATATGTGAATTAATAGTAGTAATGGCAATGATTATAATAATAATAGATCCTATACAATCTTATTGCTATACACTCTTCTTGCTATACACTCTTCTAAGCCCTAATGGTTGGTGGTATTATTATTATACTCATTTTAGAAATGAAACAGTAGGTTTTTTCTGGAATTTAAACCCAGGCAGTATTCAGTTCATTGAGTTTACACCTTGACGCTCTTGGCCACCATGTTATTTAGCACACAGGGTCCTCATTAAATGGTAAGTTAAAAGTAAAACAAAACATCTGTAACAAAAAAGTGACTTAATAGAAAGAATAACAGTTAAGCAAGAGGTTAAAAGGCTAAAATATTTGCCCAGGGCCATTCTAGGGATTCAAGTCTAGGTCCATCTGACTCTAAAGGCAAATGATTTCATCACTTACAGTCTAGTTTTCTTATCCATAAAATGTAGAGAACAGCTATCTGGAGTGGTTGATTAAATGTGACTGCTTAATGTAGTGTCTGACTTAAGGGTACTTAACGAATTTTAGCAGTGATGATGATTGGGATCACAGATATAGCAATATGTCCATAGCAAATTCTCTTCTCCACTTGAATTTAATATTTACTACTATTTCCATTTTAAAATATCATCTTTTTTATGTTTATTTTTTAAAAATATTTTTTAATGTTTTATGTATTTCTGAGAAAGAGAGAGACAGTGTGAGTAGGGGAGGGTCAGAGAGAGAGGAAGACACAGAATCCAAAGCAGGCTCCAGGCTCTGAGCTAGCTGTCAGCACAGAGCCAGATGTGGGACTCGAACCCACGAACAGTGAGATCAAGCCCTGAGCCGAAGTCGGACGCTTAACTGACTGAGCCACCCAGGCGCCCCTATGTTTATTTTTGAGAGAGAGACAGAGAGAGCCTGGAGGAGGGGCAGAAAGAGGTGGGGGTGGGAGGTGGAACAGAGGATCTGAAGTGGGCTCTGTGCTGATAACAGAAAGCCTCACACTGAGTTCATACCCATGAGCTGTGAGATCATGACCTGAGCCAAAGTCGGATGCTCAACAGACTGAGCCACCAAGGCACCATAAAGTACGATCTTTTCAGTGACATCAAATACTCTTTGATTTTTCTTCCAACTTTTTTGCTTTTTTTGTCTCATTGTCATATACATTTCTCTGATTTATGACCTCCCTATGAAATTAGATTAGTGTCCAGTTGCCTTGCTGCCATTCTCATTAATAGACATGGGCAGTTCTTGTTGTAAATACTTGTAAATTTATATTGTGCTTTTGTTTTTTACATCTTTGTACTTTCATTTCTCTTTTTAGTACATCAACC